>NW_016107576.1:2328229-2457660 GCF_001604975.1 Cebus imitator | reverse complement strand
AATCGCCAGCCAAAAGGGCACCCGGACCGGTGTATTTTGTACGGAGAACCGCTGCTCCGGGGCACCGACAAAGCAGCCGCGCGGGGCAAAGCAGCGGCGCTGGCCGAAACAGCCGTGCTGGTGACCGTGGAGCACCTCTGCCCGGGAATTTCCTAGTCTGTGGGCAATAAAAACACGGCGTCCGCTCACCCTCTGCGCTTTCACTGGGAGCTGCAATCCTGAGCTCTTCCTAAACGGCCATCTTGGATCGTCCCTCCAATAGCTTTAATTCTTACAATAATCCTAAGAGGTAAATTTCTATCATCAATATTTTAAAGATGAGGAAACTAAGGCTTAGAAAGGTTACCTGACTTATCCAAGGTTATTCAGCTAGTAAATGATTGAGGCATGATTTGAATCTACATTGTACAATTGCAAAGCCATTGCTTTTAAAATCGAATTGTACTTTCTCTTAATAACAAATAGAAAGTTAAAGTGGCTTTTTTAGTACTTAACCTTAATTTATGGAAAATAATTTATTCTCCTCAAAAATACCATGCTGTAAAAATTATGTTTCTTCTCTGGTATCTAGAAAATGCCTGTCAATATGTTGTCAAAGATTCAGAAATGCAAAATTGTGAAGACATGTGATAATTGATTTTAATTTACTGCTTATTAAACAACTCAAATATTTCAATCATGACATAAAATATACGTTCTTTCCCCCCAGTATCTAATATTAATTGCATCTTAATTCAGGCTGCTATAACAAAATTACATAAACTAGGAGGCTTATACACAATAGAAATTTATCTCTCACAGTTCTGGAAGTTGGGATGTCCAAGATCAAGGTGTCGGCAGATTTGGTAGTTGGCCAGGGACTGATTTCTCGTTCATAGATGGCACCTTCGTAGTGTGTCCTCACATGGTGGAAGAGGAAAATGAAATAACTCCCTTAAGCCTCTTCTTTAGAACACTAATCCCTGACCCATCACCTGCCAAAGTCTCCATCTCCTACTACCATCACATTGTTTAGAATTTCAACATATGAATTTTGGGGGACATAAACATTCAAGCCATAGCAAACTGCCTTTTCAGTGTGAGTGGAATAGTGTTTTCTTTTGTCACAAAGTAGTGAGACAGGGCACTAAACCAAACTAGACATTTTTAAAGAAAACTTTCCATTTACTTTTTCATTTTAGTTCCAACTTATCCTACTTGCTCTTATTTTTGGAGATTTAAATTTAAATCAACAGCTGCTAACTTTTTTATTATAGCAACAGGGCCAGGATTAACTTGAAAAGAAAGTCAATTTTTCTTGACAAAATGTCAATTTTGTCAATTTTTCTTTTACTCAGTTTTTATTGAGTAAAAATCAATATTTGATGGAAGTTAGTGATCTGATAACGGCTGCTCAGAAAGGAGAATGCCCTCAGTTAGGGGCTGAATAGAAATAGCATTTCTTTCTCAATATTAGGAAATATAGGAAAATTTTTATAAAGTTAGGGGGTAGGAGAAGAAAAAATACAACTAAAGGAAAAACATGGGTAATTTGAAATTATAATGAATATCAGAAAACTGCAGATAACTGTAATAAAAAGAGAAACTCTCCAGGAGTAGTTAATATAAAAAAAAGTCAGATGAGAAATGCACAAAATATCTGTTATTTTTCAACAAAATTTACTCATTTCCCTCTTGTCTTTTTGAATTGGAATGATCCTTACCCATCAATCCATTTTCCTTCTCTTCCTTTTAAACTCAATGTAAATTTAGGTGTACCTGGCCATGCTGTATATTAAACTGTATGAAATTATGAAATTGTAGGTTAAAAAACTGTCACATGGGCCAGGCATGGTGGCTTACGCCTATAATCCTAGCACTTTGGAAGGCCAAGGTGGGCAGATCATGAGGTCAAGAGATCGAGACCATCCTGGCCAACATGGTGAAACCTTGTCTCTACTAAAAAATACAAAAATTAGCTGTGCGTGGTGCCGTGCACCTGTAGTCCCAGCTACTCAGGAGGCTGACACAGGAGAATTGCTTGAACTCAGGAGGCAGAGGTTGCAGTAAGCCGAGATCGTGCCACTGCACTCCAGCGTGGGGCCTACAAACAGAGCGAGACTCTGTCTCAAAAAAAAAAAAAAAAAATACTGTCACATGTTGGCAAATACATATGATTTAATCTGGATTCACCTCTTTATTTTTTATGTGCAATCAGAATAGGTATATAAACATTTTATAATGAAGCAAAATAAAGCCCATTAGGTCACAGTACTTGTTATTGGTGAGGCTAGTGTTTTAACCCTGCTGTGTCTGATTTGAAAGTATGTACTATTTTTGCTGCAATCATGAGTGAATATTTGTTAAATGGAGTATGTGTATGCTCGATAGACACCAAGAATAATGCCATATCAACAGAGTGCTCAGTAACAATTGAATTAATTAACAGATGAATGAATGAATATGTGTTCAGCCATATCACAAATGAGCATTTATTCTTCCACAGTTGACTGTTAAAGTAAGTAAAAAAAGACAACATAAAACTTTATATGGAGAAGAAGTAGTATCCTATTTCTTATTTGATATATTTAAAGTAACATTTAAATAGCTCAGAACACTTTAACAATTGATCAGTTTTTGTTTTCATATTTTGTTTGATAAATATTTAACTCTATTAGTGACTTCCTGGTGTGCTGCAATTGGTGTAAGTTAGATTTATTAATGAATATACAAGAAGGATCTCATTATAACCGTTTAACACATTACACAGATCCTTGGTATAATTCTTTTCAAAGAACATAAAATGACCAGTGCTTTCATTTTTCAAAGCAAGTCTTCTTTTGAATTGTGTTTGAAAAAAAACTTGTAGTTGTTGGTCTCCAAACCCTAAATTGATTTCCTCCTTTCGTAGTAAAAGTAAATTTAGGTAAAAAATTACCCACAAAACTACTAGTTGTGGTCCCTTTAAAAACCAGATACAGTGGCTGTAACCATAAGTCATAGACTTCCTGCTACCATTTCTGGCTGGATTAAAGAGGCCATTTGAGTTTCAGCTGACCCCTGCTGATTTGGGTAAGGGGATTCGTGTTACTTTAAAATCATCATCAGCTGGGAACTGGGACTGAAAAAGAGTTATCTTGGGTGGAAATCTTATTAAGACTTGTAAGAAAAAAATGTGTTTACTATCACGCCTAATGTCTTGGCATATGTTTTCCAAGGGTCCGCCCGGTCCAGCAGGTATCCCAGGTCCGTCAGGGAAGAGAGGTCCACGGGTAAGTAGATGCGTTACATTTCCTGCTGGCAGTGAGAATTTGTAACTTTCTAACATGTTTTTTCTAGTATTGTACAGTATGTACTTCCTTTGGAAACCTGCCTGGATCTTCAAACTTAGCCCTACCTTAGCCAATTCAAGAGAAGCTTAAGAACACATGCAGCCTAGTTTATTTTGAATATAAACACACAGCCAAAGCATTCTCTGTGAAAATGTCTAACAAAGATAATCAAATCTGTAAATTAGTGGCTGTTCTGATGCTACTAATAACATTATTCTTACTTATAAAGTGATCTCAATGGTGTAAGGTGAGATTCATTTGTTTAGGGAAATGAAGAGGAGTGGGCTGCTTTAAAATAGTACATTCCTGGATTACATAGTGGAAAATACTGCAGCTATTGACTAGAGAAAAAACTGCCCTGAGGAAAAAAGCTGCCTTAAAGATCAGTAGTTTTTCACATTACACAGGCCCAACAGAAGATTTATTGCTATGTTAGAATTAGTTTCTTTCAAACTTAAACAAATGTGGATTTTTTTTACTATAGAAAGTCTTTGTTCAATGAATTAGAAAAAGAATTCTATGACAAATGCAAATACCTTTTATAATCCACTTTGTTTTTATTCTGATTTTTATTTAACATACGAAGATTATAAAGAAAAATTAAAGTATTACTTTAAGTTGTCTGTAGTCACATCAAACTCTTGTCTATTTAAGGCCTAAGATAAATTCTCACTGGGCTCTAGCTGTTTCGTGTTTAAAAAACAATTCTCTGTAGTTGATGACCTATCACATTTGTCCCATAGCCCCTTTTAAACCTTGCTCATTCTCCTCTAGCCCATGAACTATTCCCGTCCTCCTACTTTGTGAGAATTTGGATCCTACTTTTCTGAGAAACTGGGCCCATCTTTGTACTTTCTATTCTCTCCACTGCTAAGGTTATTCTCTCAACAGCATGAACTTCAGGTTCAGAATCTCCACCTATTATCATAATACAGCAGTTTCCTTCCCTAATTTCTTTTTTATCCTCCATTTATTTGTTTAATTCTCATTCCCTTAAGGAAGTGTGTTTTTTTTTTTTTTTCCTCAAGGCTAATTATTTTACTTGTGTTCCTAATTTCATCTTATCTAACTTAAAAGTTGCAACTTCACATTTTTTCTCTCCCTAAATTTTATATTATTTGGCAACAACCAACAAGTTATCCCTTTTTCATAAATCCCAAACTTTCACTGATATTGATTTTTCCTAAAGCTGTTGTTTTGGCTCACTGTTGTTTGCACTACTGAGCTTTATGAAATAATTTATATCCATTGTCCTTACTTTTATATCAGCAACTTATTCATGAATCCCCACAAATGCTTGTTAAAATGTACTTTTGGAAGCCTACCAATGACATGTGTCGTAACATCTATGCTTTTTTTTTTTTTTTTTTTTTTTTTTTTGAGACAGGGTCTCACTCTGACACCCAGACTTGAGGGCAGTGGTAGGTATCACAGCTCACTGTAGCCTTGATCTCCAGGGCTCAGGGCATCTTCTCACCTCAGCTTTCTGAATAGCTGGGACTACTGGTATGGGCCACTATGTTTGGCAATTTTTTTTGATTTTTGGTAGTGATGAGTTCTTGCTGTTTTGCCCTGACTGATCTCAAACTCCCAGTGCAAGTGAGGCTCCCACCTCAGCCTCTCAAAGTGCTAGGATTACAGGACTGAGCCACCGCACTCGGCCAAAATTTAATCATTTTTCTTTAGTTTTCATCTTGTTAGATGTATTTGCAATATTTGCATTGCTGATACCTCTGTCTTTCTGAAGCATTCTGCTCTATTAATTCAGAATTGGAGAGACAAATAATTATTAACTCTTTAAGAGGGAGGCATGGCTGAATAGCACAGAAGTAGGGTACAAAACTAAAATAAGCACAGGGAGCCTTGACACATGGACAGCTTTCTGGAGAGAGTGATCTGTTCCACTATTTGCTGGTTGTACAAGCTTAAGTTTCCTGATTTTTAAATGGGAGTAAAAATAATAACCTTGCAGGGTTGTTGTAAGGATTAGTAATGAGAAACACAAAGTATTAACATAGTTCCTAGCACATAGTAGGTACTCAGAAAATAGAATCAATTTTTGAATTCAGATTGTATAATATATCAGTGATGTGAAATCAAATTACTAAATATTAAACGAGTGTAGCTCGTCAATATGTTAAGTACTACACTAGTAATATTTTTAAGAGTCTCTTTTCAAAGAATTTATAATCCTGGGACTAAATAGAACATGCCGTATGGCAGTTAAAATAGAAATAAAGTATTTAAGTAACAGATTAGAACAGTGTAAGAAATGCCCCAAGGGAATATACAATCAATTGGTAAATGAATTTTACATGAAGAAACTTCTATATAAGTTAGTAAGAGAGATATATTACTTCATGTTGTTGTGGCTAGGATTTAAAAGTGAGTTGAGATCTAAATAATAATTTGGGTAGGTATAGGGGACAAGCTAACGGAAGTAGATCTTTAAGGCATACTTAATAACATTAGCAAAAACTCAAGTGCAGAAACGAATAACACATGTTGAGAGGGAAGTAAGCAATTGTACTTTGTTCCATTCCAATATGTTCCAAGAATGATGAGTTTTTTTTTTACTACTTGCAGGGCATACCAGGGCCACATGGGAATCCTGGGTTACCTGGATTACCTGGTCCAAAGGTAAGTGATTCCTAATAAGTATTACATGATTTTCCTGACATTAAAAAAAGATCCCTAATATTTAAGGCCAGTCTTGGTACACCAAGGATTTCTGTCATCTCCAGAGCATGATTTTTCATCATGATTGTCGTAGCCTGGCAAAGAGCTGAGTTCGTCTGAAAGCCAACCATACTTGGATTTGTATTCTTAGTGGTAAAATCAGTTACAGGCCTGCTTAGTATTCCAAAATCTTTATTGTCAAAAATATGATGGCAATGTATGGAAACCTCTGAGATATAAGATTATGATTTGAGTAATTTACCTTAAATTAAGGCCATTTTAATTTTTAAATAAACACCAAGGAAATAAAATATTATTTACCTGCTCCATACTTCCCTAATTATTTTTACCTGAAAAATTTCTGAAGGCGTTTAAAGAATGATCAAATGTTTATGAAAACAACTAACCTGAAATCTATATACAGTGTACATAATTGTATGATAGTTATATGATAGATAATAGTGTGATAAATAGTAGTGAGAACATAGAAAAAAGTGTAGAAGAATACAGATACACAGGTTGAGGTTGATTAGCTTGAGAGAGAGTATGGGCATGGAAATATCACTAAATGTAAATATAAAATATTTAATGGTATCTGCACTCCCATTAAAATAAAATATTCCCATTCCCATTACATATATATGTATTAAATATATTTATATATTTAATACTTCCCAATTAAAATATTCCCATTGCCATTATATATATCGTATATATAAAATAAATATATATAAAATAAAATATTCCCATTCCCTTAAAATATATAAAATAAAATATTTTAATTCCCTAGATATATATATTCTTAGTTTGTTCAGGCTGCTATAACAAAATACCATAAACTGAGTAGTTTATAATCAACAGAAATTCATTTTTCACACTTCACACAATTCTGGAGCCTGGGAAGTCCAAGGGTAGAGCACCAGAAGATTTGGTATCTACTGAGGGCCTGCTTTCTGGTTCATAGGCAGAGACTTCTCAATATGTCATCACAAAATGGAAGGAACTAGCTATGTCTCTGGAGTCTCTTTTATGTGGGCACTAATCCCATTCATACGGGCTCCACCTCCAATTATTACATTGGGGATTAGGGTTCAACGTATAAATTTTGAAGTCTATTGCATTAGGAAGAGAAGGAAAGAAAAAAATGTGCACATGAGTGATGACAGAGTTTGGGAAACAGATTAGATAAGTATTAGGATTTTGGTTGCCAGTAACTTTATGAATTGTTTAGGGTCTCACCCCTCTGCTTATCAGAGATCACATTCAGAAGTAAACCTGTAATCATATAGATTGGGGTTAAGAACAGAAGTTTTGGAATCTGACAGATGTGGGTTCAAGGCTCAGCTTTTTCATTTTGAATGACTAAAAGAAAATTGTTTGCTAAGGCTCATTAAGCTTCTTTTCTGTAAAATGGGGAGAACCATGGTACCTACTCATAGCGCTATAGTGATGGCTAAATACATTAATGTGAGTAAAGCTCTTAACATGGTGCTACCATGTTATAAGTAGTATCATTATTATTAGTAATAATAGCATATAGCAAGGATAATTCAAATCTAAATTTCCTAAAATTTCTCACCTGTGTTGACAATTTTTTTGAGTTCAATAAAAGTGCCTCAGAGAGGAAAAACAGACTCTTTAAAATCAAGTCTGGATAAGTAATAGGGAAGAAGATAGATGGCTTCTAAAGAAATTAGAAATTTGTTTTTCAGTTTGTGGTTCCATGGCCCTTTGAGCTTTATTGGGGACTTTATAATTAGCCTAATAAGGTTAAAGTAGCTGTAAAGGCTCAGATTATATTTCTCCACATGGCTGAATTTATACTGGGTATATATTTCTACTAATTGCCTCCTCTTCACAAGACCCAGGGAGACATAAAAAAAAGGAGAGTGGAATTTCTACCCAGCTTATATTATTTTCCCTCTTCTAGGTTGGTGCAAAAGTAATTCCAGTTTTTGCCCATTTACTTTTGCACCAATCTAATATTTCAGCCAGTAGCAAACAGTTAGGCAGTCATAATTTAACTCTCAATCTGCAGTGGCAAGAACCAGTTTACTCCATGTAGAGAGTCCTTACTTAATAAGCGCTGTTGCTGTTTCAGAATAGAAGCAAATAAAAACAAAAAAATTGGAAAATAAGGTGAGGAGACATAAAGCTAGAGATGGTGGAAAGCATTTTATTTCATTGACTTCTTAAAATGTACATACATATTGAGAAGAAAACACTTGAGAAAATGAACAACTTTGTATCAAACTAAAATTATCCCTGTTCCAAGATTGAACACATTGTAATGGATATTCCAATTACTCTGATTTGATTATAAGAATGTAACAAATTATCTATCACATGTACCAGGAAAATATGTATCAAAAATAAAATTTAAACATATTAAAAACAGTGTTTTAAAATACCATTTGGCATTAATATATATCTATGGCAAAATGATCTAGGAAAGAAGAAAATGTAATCTCAAGAGTCTTCTTTAATATTACATTTAGTAGGATGGATTTAATTTTGACTATAACAATTCATTAATAAGATATTTTATGAACCCATATATGGAGGATTGAAAAACCTCCATTTATTTTGCAAAAGATTAGGCCTATTGGGGATTTAATTGTATAAGCCTGAATGATAGTCTTTAATTCATATTTGGTTTAAGAATTTGATAACTGTCCAAACTAGCCAAAGTTGACCATGATTTAACTGCATATATTTGTGGAAGGTAGAGATTTGTGGGGCAGGTGTTAAAAAATCACCATTGTGTCAAAAATGTATTATATAAAGCTTGTAGTGTTTGATTTAGTGAAACTGATTTTCTTAGGTACTTAACATGTATTTCTAGAGTAATCAGGATTAATAGAAAATTCAAATTTTATACCTTGTAATCCTCTTTTATCTAATATCTGCCACTTATTTTATGTATGACATCTCATTTAGTTTTATTCCAATCATAAGTAGCATGAAAGTGGGCTTTATTACCTTCTGGTTAACACAGAAGAAAACACTTGAGAGAAGTATGCACTTAACCAAGGTAACTCTGTAAGTGGTAGAGGCAGAGACAAAACTGGAAATGTCTTAGTCTTTTCCTTACACTAGGTTGCTTCTCCTGACACAATGAGGAATTCTTTTAAAATATTACCATTCCCATTATATATAATATATATATTATATATATTTAGTACATAAAACACCTTAAGAAGAAAGGTCAGAAGTAGGGTTACCTAACTTAAAGAAATTATGAATTTATTTAATAATAGTAACAAAGTAGTTATATCCCAAGGTTCCAGGTTATCCTGTGGATAATGATAGTAATATAAAAATTCTATGAGGAGTGAGACTGATTCCTAATCCCTGAGGACTGTGTTGTTAAATTGTTAAATAATAGAAGTATAAAGTGCCATACAAAAATTTAGGGGATATGCAGCAATTTTTTTCAGCATGATTTAAAATAGAGAAAGACTATTGAAATGATTAGCTGAGATCATTAGCTGAAATCAGGAGACTGATGGTAGAAATGATGTTCTTTAAAAAAAAAAAGAAAGAAAGAAAGAAAGTAAATTCCGTTTCCTGTTTGCCAGAGAGAATGGCCTTTTTCTTCTTATCAAATGCCACCTGGGTCCACAGTTTATCATATTTATCTATTAAATGACCTATATTTCTATTTATTCACAGGGTGATGGAAATGTTTATTGCTACTAATTATACACATGCAATTATGCTGTAGATCTTTGAACATGAGTAATGAATACATGTAGAGTCGATGTCTACCATGTGCTTACAATTCCAGTCCAGGCAATCTATGGTCAAGACAGTTCTTCAAAAAATGCTTCACAGAGGAAGCCTAAAACCTTCCCACAAACATTCACATCTTATGTTAATTTAGTCAGGACCAATATTTCCTTCAAATTTAATCCAGTTAAATGAAAACATCTAGCCTTAACCCATAGTAACAATGTTTCATTAATAATATTTAATATATTAGTTTATATATTAAGTATTAAACACCAAAGAGTAGTATCTTAATGTTACATTCTATTCTTGGTTATGACTGTCTTCTCCCATGTCTCCATCATATATTTATCTTAACTAGAAGTACAATTTCTCATTCGATGTGAATTAAATAAAGGTCTTAAATAAAGATGCTTACTCACACTAAGAATTTTTTAGTGGGTCAGATTGCCATAAAAAATAATCAGTCCAACATTATGAAAATGTAAAAAGTGATGTGGGAGCTGGGCAAGATGACCAACTAGACACAACACATGGAACAGCTGCCACTGAAGACTGGGATTTCGCACACTCTTATCAGATCTGTAGAGAAAGGGCACTGACAATGGACAGAGGGAAGACACAGAAGCTGGACTGAAGAGGGAGGAACCTGGGAACCCTGCATGGGGCTACTTCATATCAGGACTCATTCATGAACCCCAAGGACTCTCGGGGAACAGGTGAATTGAACTGGCAAGGAGCAACCCACTTTCACCATGGGCCTCTGGAATTCTGGCAGGAGGAGACCCCTTTACCACCACAGACACTTGATTGGCAAAGAGAGCTGCTTAGGTAAGTGGTAAGGGCAGCACTCTAGCCAGTGTGAAGCCCAGAGGGTTTGGTGCAGGAGCATCTGTAGTGGAACATGGCCAGGGATGCCAATCCCCCTATGCTCTCCTTGCTCCCAGAGGAGACTTTAGCCCTAGGGGAACTGTTCCCCTAGGGGAACTTTAGGCCATATGTAAACTCTGCAGGGTGGTCTTCCCTATCAGATGGGCCTGGTCTGATCTGAGATTTCCTTGATACGCTGTCCTCTCCCAGGGCACCCAATGCTGCACTGCAAACAGATTAACCAGGCTGGGTCCCTGGGAGCCTGCATTATAACTCCTGCACTGTTGGACTGTGCCTGACCAGCAGAGCGGCCCTCTGGATATGCAGCAGCCTACCTGTTCCTTCTCCCATTGCAGCATCCCTAGGCCCCATGGCCACTCCCCACATTGCTTTGCCAATGTATGTGTGTGCAGTCAGATCTTGCCTTCCCTGCTCTACCAGCATGCATGTGCACCCTGCCCTGCCACTGATGCTGGCGTGTGTGTACTCCACCTCCCCTCCCTCTGCAATACCGCTATTGCAATCAGGCCCTTGGTAGGCACAGAGCCTTCCAGGCCTCCCCCTGCCAGCACCTCACCCCTATACCAACACTGCCACTGGAATGAAACTAGGCATGAAGAACAGTGGACCCTCTCCCACCCTGAGCAGCCACTTTCACCTACATAAACACACACAGAGGGCACACACAATCCTGCACCTGCCAGTACCTCACCCCTGTGCTAACACCACCACCTGTGCGATCCCCACCTTCCTGAGTCATGCTACCTCTGCCACTGCTGTAAATGCCTGCATGAAGGCTGGTCCCTCAGCACCTGCCAGCACCCTGCCATGCTGCTGCTGCTGCTGCTGCTGCTGCTGCTGGTATATGCAAACAAGGACAGATCCCACGGTTACCACCCTATAATAGCACTTTGTCTGGCACCACCCATTGGAGTGGTGTGACCAGAGGTCCAGGAACTCAGCTCCTTTCAGTGTAGTGGCTACCCAACCTTGAGGAGCCAGAGAACAAAGTCAAGGCCCAATATCAGTTACTCAGAGTTAAAGCATATATTTCAGGGTTGTGAGTTGAGCCTTGGCCCCTTAAAATCTTGCAGAAATGAGATGAGTTGACTGAGCCAAACTTATACCACGATAAAACCCTCAAGTTCATCAAATAGGATAAAAGAAAAAAAAACATTCAAAGGACAGCAACTTCAAAGACTGAAGGAACATCAGCCCTCAAAGATGAGAAAGAACCAGTATAAGAAGAACTCTGACAACTTAATAAGCCAGAGTGCCTTCTTTCCTCCAAATGACTGCACTAGCCCTGCAGCAAGGCTTCTGAACTGGACTGAGATGGCTGAAATAACAGAAATAGAATTCAGAATACGAATAGGAACAAAGATCATTGAGATGCAGCAGTAAGCTGAAACCCAACCCAAGGAAGCTAAGAATCACAATGAAATGATACAGGAGCTGACAGACAAAAATAGCCAGTATAGAAAGGAATGTAAGTGACCTGATAGAGCTGAAAAAAAAATAAGAATTTCATAATGCAGTCACAAGTGTTAAAACAGACCAAGCCAAAGAAAGATCTCAGAGCTTGAAGACTGACTTTCTGAAATAAGACAGACAAGAATGAGAAAAAAGAATGAAAAGGAATGAACAAAGCCTCTGAGAAATATGGGATTGTGTAAGGAGAATAGATCAATGACTCATTGGTGTTGCTGAAAGAGATGGTAAGGATGGAAACACCTTAAACATATTTCAGGATATCGTACATGAGAAACTTCCCTAACCTAACTAGAGAGGCCAACATTCAAATCTAGGAAATACAGAGAACCCCAGTAAGATACTTTACAAGAAGATCATCCCCAAGACATATAATCCTCAGATTTGCCAAGGTTGAAATGAAAGGAAAAATGTTAAAGGCAGCTAGAGAGAAAGGTCAGGTCACCCAGAAAGGGAAGCCTATCAGACTAACAGCATACCTTTAAGCAGAAACCATACATGCCAGAAGAGACTTGGAGTCCATGTTCAACATTCTTAAAAGTAATTCCAACCAAGAATTTCATATGCAGCAAAACTAAGCTTTGTAAGCAAAGGAGAAATAAGATCCTTTTCAGACAAGCAAATGCTGAGGGAGTTAGTTACCATCAGACCTGCCTTACAAGAGCCCTTGAAGGAAGCACTAAATAGGGAAAGGAAGGACTGTTACCAGCCACTACAAAAACACACTTATGTACACAGACCAGTGATACTTTAAAACAACCAGGCTAATAAGTCTGCATAAAAATCAGCTAACATCATGAAGATAGGATCAAATCCACATATATCAATACTAATCTTGAATGCAAACAAGCCAAATGCCTCAATGAATAGAGTGGCAGGCTGTATAAAGAACCAAAACTCAATGGTATGCTGTCTTTAAGAGATCCATCTCACATGCAATGACACACATAGGTTCCAAATAAAGGGATAGAGATAAATCTACCAAGCAAATGGAAAACAGAAAAAAGCATGGGTTGCAATCCTAATTTTGGACAAAACAGACTTTAAGCCAGAAAATATCAAAAAGACAAAGAAAGGCATTATATAATGGTAAAAGGTTCAATTCAACAACACCTAACTATACCAAATATATATGCATTTAACACAGAAGCAACCAGATTCATAAAGCAAGTTCTTAGAGACCTTCAAAAAGACTTAGATTCCCATGCCATAATAGTGGGGTACTTTAACACCCCACTGACAGTGTTAGACACATCACTGAGGAAGAAAATTAACAAAGATATTCAGGACCTGAATTCAGCACTGGATCAAATGGACCTGATAGACATCTACAGAACTCACCATCCAAAACAACAGAATATACATTCTTCTCGTCATCACATGGCACATACTCTAACATCGACCACACAGTTGGACATAAAACAATCCTCAGCAAATGCAAAAGAATTGAATTCATACCAACCACTCTTTTGTACTACAGCAAAATAAAATTAGAAATAAAGGCTAAGAAAATTGCTCAAAACTATGCAATTATATTGAAATTAAATAACCTGCTCCTGCATGACTTCTGGGTAAGTGGTGAAATTAATGCAGCAAGAGTTCTTTGAAACTAATGAGAACAAAGATATGAATATCAGAATCTCTAGGACACAGCTAAGGCAGCCTTAAAAGGAAATTGATAGCACTAAACACCCATATCAAAAAGAAGTATCTTACTTTAACAATCTAATATCACAGCTAAAAGAACTGAATAACCAAGAGAAAACTAATCTCAAAGTTAGCAGAAGACAAGAAATAACCAAAATAAGCACTGAACTGAAGGAGATTGATACATGCAAAAATTGTTCAAACGATCAACGAATCCCAGAGCTGGTTTTTTTGAAAAAAATAAAATAGACTGCTAGACTATTAAAAAAAAATTTATATAAACAGAATTAGAAACAACAAAGGTATATTACCAGTGACCCCACAGAAATACAAGTAACCATAAATGCCTCTCTGAACAAAATCTAGAAAATTTAGAAGAAATGGATAAGTTCCTGGACATACACACCTTCCCAAAAATGAACCCAGAAGAAATTTCATCCCTGAACAGACCAAAAATGAGCACCAAAATTGAACCAGTAATAAATTGCCTACCAACCAAAAAAAGGCCAGGACAAGGCAGATTCATAGTCAAATTCTACTAGATGTACAAAGAAGGGCTGGTACCATTCTTACTGAAACTATTCCAAAAAATTGATGAAGGATTCCTTTCTAACTCATTATATGAAGCCAGCATCAGCCTGATACTAAAACCTGGCAGAGATACAACAACAACAAAAAAAGAAAACTGTATGCCAACATCCTTGATGAACATTGATGCAAAAATTCTCAACAAAATACTGGCCAACAGAATCCAGCAGCACATCAGAAAGCTTATCCACCATGATCAAGCAGGCTTTATCTCTGCGATGCAAGGTTGTTTTAACATGTGCAAATCAATATGTGATTCATCACATAAACAGAAATAAAGACAAAAACCACGATTATCTCAATAGATACAGAAAAGCCTTTTGATAAAATTCAACACCCCTTCATGTTAAAAACTCTCAACAAATTAGGCATTGAAGAAACATACCTTAAAATAATAAGAACGACCTATGATAAATACATAGCAAACATTATACTGAATGGGCCAAAGCTGGAAGCATTACCCTTGAAAAGCAGCATGAGACAAGGATGCTCTCCTTCACCACTTCTATTCAACATAGTATTGGAAGTCCTGGAGAGAGCAATCAGGCAAGAGAGAGAAATAAAGGGCATCCAAATAGAAAGAGAGGGAGTCAAACTATCCTTGTTTGCAGACAACATGATTCTGTATCTAGAAAACCCCATAGTCTTGAACCCAAAGCTCCTTCAGCGGATAAACAACTTTAGCAAAGTTACTGATCATCTTTTGATGATGCTAGGTAATTATATCTGTAAGATCCTCAGATCCTCTGACACCAGTTAGATATCCAACAATTCAATTTAGTTCTGACAACAGCTTACCAGAGTTAGCATCAGTCTCCACAGTTTTTAAGACAGAGTCTCACAAGACTTCCCACACTTCAGATGCCAACCAAAAATAAGATGCCCAGACCACGCACACTTCTGCTGGGCAAACTATAATCTCAGGGGTTCCCATAACCCATCCTCTCAGATTTAACATTTTACTAGAATGGCTTACAGAACTCAGGAAAACATTTACTTACTTTTACCAGTTTATTGTAAAGGGTACAACTCAGGAACAGCCTAATGAAAGAGAGACATAAGGCAAAGAATTAGAGATGGGGAATGCAAAGCTTTTATGCTCTATCCTGCCATACCACCTTCCCAGGAAATCAATATGTTTGCTAACAGAAGCTCTTCAAATCTTGTTCAAGAGTTTTTATAACCCAATTTCCAGCCCCACCTCCCTCCCCTCTGTGGCAGAGGCGGTAGGTGAAAGTTTTGACCACTTCACACCACGTCAGCTGCTAACACCTTTACCCATGCCATCATCACCAATGGCATGGACTAGGGAAGACCAGCAGAGTAGACTCAACTGGTATCCCTGTTTCCCCTTGTCCCCAACCCCAAACTATTCTCCACATGACAGTCAGAACTATCCTACAGTATAACTGGATGATGCTATTTGCCTGCTTAGAACTCTTCAATGAATATTCAACACAATCAGAATAAAATCCAACCAAAATCTTTACCAATGAGGCCTTACAGAATTGGCTCCTATTAGCTCTCTGATCATATTCCTGACACTTAGCCTCATTCAGCTATTCCTCAAAGAATGAATCAAGGCCTCTGGATTTAGTGAACCGCTGTTTTTCAATGTTTTCATCAGGAATGCCAAAGTAGTGATTTTTAATTCTAGCATTCTTTCTTTAGTAGCTCTTTCTTTAAAAAGAAACTTCTCTTTATCAACAATTTTGTTATTCTGAAGTTCAATTCTGTAAGGAAGGGATACATTTTGAATTACGGTCAATATGATTTGCTGATTATATATATAGCGTGAAAGAGAAGAGTCAAAGGTAATTCTAAGGCTTGAGCAGTTGAACAGCTGGTATTATGGGAGCTCTCATCTGCTGTAATGAGGAAGAACTTGTTTTCGGGTTTTTCTTTGTATGTTTGATTTGGTTTCAGCTGGTAGGAGATCACAACTTTTCATTAGCCCTTTTAAAGACTCAACATTTGGCTTTGTTAATTTTCTCTATGAACCACATTATATTTCATTGATTTCAACTCTATTATTTTCTTCTTTCTGCTTATTCTATCTGTAATTTGCTCTTCATTTTCTAGCTGAAGGTGGAAAGCTAAACCACTGGTTATTAACCTTTTTACTATTCTAATATTAGCATTTAAAGTTATAAAGTTTTCTTTAAAAACATTTAACTGCATCTCACAAAATTTGATATGTTACATTTTCATTATCACTCAAATATATAATTTCTTTTTTGACCTGGTTATTTAGAAGTATGTTGTTTTCTTTATTATTTTTTTAATTCAGTTCCATTTTGATCAGAGAGCACAATGGTAAAATTTAGTCTTTTTAAAATTTACCAAGGCATTTTATGGCCCAACGTTTGACCTATTTTTGTCAACATTCTACATATACTTCAAAAGATTGTGTTTTGCATTTATTTGGTGTGGTGTTACATAAATGTCAATTAGATTATGGTGATTAATGGTGGTGTTAACCTCAGGTCAGATTTCCCCTTCCCCCTTATATTTTTCTGTGTCTAGAAGATTTTATATATACTGGATATTGTGGATATGTTGAAGGATGTTAGACTCTGTTACATCATTTGAAACCCTCTGAAGATTGTTCATTTTTGTTCTGTAGGTAGTTAAATGACAGGTTCATCACCTTAAATTTACAGGTTTGGTAACTTTTTACTAAAAAAAAGTCACCTTAAACTTATAGTTTTGGTAAATTTTTAAAGGACAGATTTGTTTGTTTTGCTCTTAGTGTGAGTCTCAGTCTAAGTATCTCATATTTACTTCTAAAGCATGGGCCTTCCATGTTCTTCTAAAAGAATGTGGCTAAAACCCCAAACTGTTTCCCCTGTGTTGACCAGCAACTGATATTTATGTTCAATTATGTTAGCCTCCCACCTGCTTCTGCTGAGCTCTTTGGGGTCTACCTCATATAAACACGTTAGTGTCAGCCAAGGATTCAAGAATCTATATCCAGCATTTTGGGGAAACTCCTTTCTTTTCTTCCTCTTCTTACCTTTCCTATCCTCTGCTCTGCTCTCTTTTCCTTTCTTTCTCTTCCTTCTCTCTCTCTGTCCTTGGTTTCTTCTTTCTTTTCCTCTTGCTTTTAATTTTCTTCCCTAATTTACAGTCAATCCAGCAGCACCTTACTCTGACCTCTGACACCATTAGCAAAAGGTCTATTTCTGCTTTGAGTGATTTTAATAATAATTGTTTTTAGTCCTGTTATTTTTAGTGCTGACTACTAATACCTTTATAATCCACAGAGAATTTGGTCCTAAAGTTCATTATTATTAATCCGATTTTACAGAGGCGAAATCTCAAATTGAAAGATTAACTGAATTGTTTGGCAATTTCACTCTAAATCCCAAGGCTCTTTTGATTATATTGAGTGGACTCTAAGATAAATCTGTTCTAACATGTTCATGGGTCTTAATACCTTGGAGAGTTTTCCTCCCTAGACCAAGGGCCCTCTGGAGAGTCAATAACACTCTAAAAGACTTAACTCTGATAAAAAATTATTTTAAACTCTAGCAGATCAGTGGGATAGTTGGAACTTTGAGTAATGAAGAATAGGCAATTTCCTTTTCTTCTTACTCATAATCAAAAGGATATATACTTCCTTTAACAAAAGTCATGTAGAAGTAAGTGGAAGTCAGTACTGAGGTTCAGAGTCAGTTATGATTAATTAGTGAATTTATAAGAATTGTATAAAGTTCCAAAGAGGATTTGAAAAACTAAGTAAGATGAAAAGTGAGATAAGAGTCCAACAGTTGATACAAAATTAGGAAGAAAATAAGAAATTTTGGAGTTTTCTCCTTTAATACAGAAAAGTATACTCTACTTCCTTGATATTTTAGGTCAGGTTCACATTATTCAATAGTCTGCTGCATGCATTTGATATTAGGATCAGCCCACAGTTAGCCAAGTTAAGAGAATTTCCTCCTTACTGACTTGAAATTCCCATTCTAAAACATGAGTTGATCAATTTGTGTAGAATAAGAAGAAATTTGACATATATGTGTCAAATTTGTTGCCCAGATCTATAAAACATGTGAATAAGAAAAAAGACCCTTTTGAAATCGAATTTTTATTGCTTAATTGATTTCTTTTGCCCACTCTATCAATTTTTATTATATTTTTTCCCATAATTAATATATATATTATATTATTATACTTTAAGTTCTTGGGTACATATGCAGAACATGCAGGTTTGTTACATAGGTATACAATTACCATGGTGGTTTGCTGCATCCATCACCCCATCATCTACATTAGGTATTTATCCTAATGCTACCCCTTCCCTATCCCACCTCACCCTGCTATCCCTCCTCTATCCCCCAACCCCATAACAGGCCCTCGTGTGTGATGTGTCCCTCCCTGTTTCCATGTGTTCTCATTTTTCAACACACACTTAAGAGTGAGAACATACAGTGTTTGGTTTTCTGTTCTTGTGTAGGTTTGCTGAGAATGATGATTTCCAGCTTTATCCATGTCCCTGAAAAGGACATGGACTCATCCTTTTTTATGGCTGCATAGTATTCCATGGTGTATATGTGCCACATTTTCTTTATCCAGTCTATCATTGATGGGCATTTGGATGGGTTCAAAGTCTTTGCTATTGTGAACAGTGCCACAATAAACATACATGTGCATGTGTCTTTATAATACAAGGATTTATAATCCTTTGGATATATACCCAGTAATAGGATTGCTGGGTCAAATGGTATTTCCATTTCTAGAACCGTAAGGAATCACCAAACTGTCTTCTACAATGGTTGAACTAATTTACTCCCCCACTAACAGTAATACATGTGCATTGTAATGTTTTGGAAAATATTTAAACTTGGAATGATATCTTAGAATTTTAACGAGCATTGTAAGCAGTTTTACTAAAGTAATAGTCTTTCAAAGCTAAAAATAATTCAATATGTCACAAAAATGGAATAGATAATATATCTTTACCTAGGTCCTTCAAGAAAAATATTTCAATAGTAGTATAACTTTATATTTATTAGATTAAAAAAATCAACTGTGTTTAGGGAATTTTTAGGAATATTCTCATTTAAAAATAAAGTATACATTAAAAAACTTAATAACCAGTGCCTATCTCAATGTAAAATTATTTTATTTAACATCATATAATATATATAACTTCTGGTAATAAATACCTGAAGATATATGACATATTATATGCAACTTATGCTTCACCAATTGTTTTGTAACTATTTTATCTAGGGTCCCAAAGGAGATCCAGGATTTTCCCCAGGTCAAGCCATTCCTGGAGAAAAGGTAATTATTTGACCATAAAATGAAATTATGGTAATATATTTCAAGCATTTTAAACATTTTAAAACATAGATTTTACTCTATCAGACAGAAGAAAAAACCATAAGAGAATTAATTATTGGATTTTAATGAAGGAAGAACTATTTGAAGAATTAAGTAAATTATATGATCAGGTTCACCGATTTAAATCTTAACATTACTTTTATTAAATGTCTACTTTGGCCTGCCCTGCTATACTATCTGCCAGTGAGGGGGTGGATGGGGTAAAAAAATAGAGCAGGATGTAGTCCTACCTGCAAAGATTTTGCTGTTAATACATATGCACACAATAATATATAAATTTTAATGCCAATTTACATCTTTTTAGAATAGTTTCACATACTTTATGATGTTTCAGTACCACGGTAACTCTCTGTGAAAGAAGCAGTCATCATTATCTTGTGTTCCCATTGAGAAAACAGAATTCGTAGATTTTAACTGACATCACATGGACAGTAAGTGGCAGAGTTAATGATGTATCAAAATTTTCTGACTTCTCATCCAAAATGCTTTTCATTTCATCATAATGCTGTCAATACAAACATATACATATTTAGGTAAAAACCAGTTTTAAAGCAAAGATAACTACAAAAACTTTATTGGAAGAAGGATGATGACTTCTAGTGGGGATAAATACAAATGGAGTCTTAGGAGGACATCTGGGAAGTTTTGTTTAGACAGGTACTTTATAAATATAATGTAATTATGAGATGTTTTTGTTTATATAGTATACTTTCACAAACTTTAAAAATCCCTGAACAATTTTGGTGGTTCCAAAATTGATCTGATCTTATTGGCTTACAGAAACTGTCATAAACTTTAAAGAAAATCATGTAATTACTGTACAGATACTATATGAAAGAATAAATCCTCAAAAATTATTTTGTTTTTAAATTTTTTACTGATATGCAATAGTTATACATATTTTGGGAGTACATACTTAACATTTTTTAAATCTAAAATTTTAGTAATTTTACCATGGTGGTGGAACTGAGTTCACTGAGTCTAAATAACTTGGAACAGAAGATTGTTACTATAAACACAGTATTTTCATTACTGTCCTAATTATTGCAAAGACAAAATTCTGCAATTTGAGAAACACAAGTACCATATTTTAAAATATCTAAATATAATACACTTGATTTATTAACTTAAAATTTAGGAATTAGAGGCCCACTCAGTTTTGGTGACTATTTTAAGTAAAACACCTATATTAAACATTCATATTTATATATAATGCTTGGTTTTTTCTTTCCCTGGGGCTTCTCTGAGCAAAATATAGGGTGATTCAATATGGAAGTTCAGACTTGGAAGCATGACAGTCTTCTTTTTACTTTTTTAGTTACTTATACACTAACTGTGGTTAAAACTGTAAGAGAAACATGCTAATAAATAAAATTTAATAGTATGTTGCCATAGAGCTTTAGTAAAATTCAACTTTTAAAATTAATAGAGGTATTCCTAAAATGGTAAAATTTAAAAATGGTCTCTTAGAAATTGTACTTATATTAAATTGGATTCAAATATACTGAGGAAACAGGAAACTGGTTACACACATACATATGAAAACAAATAAAATACAAACATTAACTTGGTGGAAGTAGAGGGGAATTGGCAAACAATTTTATTTTAACTATTTAGCCATTTTTAACAGTAAATATATGGTTAATAGTGAAAGAGAAAAAGAAAGGGAGGGTTTAGTACTTCACCATGTAACATTCACTCAATAACATCTGTAATAGACCATACACAAGTTTCTACGCCCTTTTAGTGCTTAAAAAGAGCATGCATAGTTTTTAAATGGTGTAAATTTTTGCTTTCCCATAAGACAGGTGAGATGACATTGACATCATCATCATCACGATCATCATTATCACCCTCATTTTCCAGATGGAGGCATCTGAGGAGGAATTAAATGATTCCTTCATGACTAAAGCTAGTGGAAGAGGACCAGCCTCTAGTCTCTCTTTCCTGGCATGGTTTTCTCTTCTAAAAAGGCAGTGCTAATCGGTAAAGCCTAGCCTGTTGGAGCCAAGCACATGATGGACCTCCCAATCAGTTTTTGCTCGTTACTGCATTCTGTGGAGTTGGCACGGCAGATGGAAGGCACCAGCTCAGCTCCGGAAGCGGAAGTACCCTCTGTGTGTCACGTGAACCTAGTTGGTCCCACCACAGCCCTTGAGATTCTCTTTGGGCCTCCCAGCAGGCTACAGGTCCTCACAGAAATAGAGTAGGGGTGACACGTTAACAGCTGCTTCACAGAGTACTTGCAGACTTTTTAAGGAAACTACTTTCTTTCTTTCTTTTTTTTTTTTTTTTGAGACAGTTTCAGTCTTGCTTCCCAGACCTGAGTACAGTGGTGTGATCTCGACTCACTGCAACCTCTGCCTTCCGGGTTCAAGCGATTCTCCTGCCTCAGCCTCCCGTGTAGCTGGGATTACAGGAGACAGTCACCATGCCCAGTTAATTTTTTGTATTTTTAGTCGAGACAGGGTGTCACCAAGTTGGCCAGGCTGATTTTAAGCTCCCGGCCTCAAGCAATCCACCTGTCTCGGCCTCCTCAAATGCTAGGATTACAGGCCTGAGCCACGGCGCCCAGCCCTACTTTCAATTTTTAAGGCATGGTAGACCTTGGGCTGAGGTGAAGTTTGATAGCAAGGGCATTCTTACAGAAAAGAATATCAGAGAAAAAAGATCAAGGATATGGAGGTGGGAAAATACAGTCCAGTTATAATGCCCTAGAAGAGGTAAGAAAGTGTGTGAAGCCTCAGAAACAGGCTTAAAAATTGTGAAGACTGGAAATGACTGTAATAAGAGCTGATGTCCAAGATTAAAGGTAGCTTTAATTTTCAAGAGAACTCTAATTTTCAATTCTCTTTCATGACATTAAACTTCTGTGTTTTATTTATAGGGTGATCAAGGCCTTTTTGGATTAATAGGCCCCCCTGGTATGCGAGGTGATAAGGTAAGATGGAATTTTACTTATTTGCCTTTTTCTTCAGGGATGCTTGTTCTGAAATATAATTGAATAATATATGGATCTTGGAGGTCTTCAACGGCTATGATCTCATTTTGAAGTTGAGCCTAAATCTAATGTTTTAAAATTCCTTTTCTCAGCAAAATTAGGATGCCATCATCATCCTGGAAAGTGGTGCCAATAAAAGGTAGAATCTTATGAAAAAATAAAAGAAGGCCCTTCAATTAATGATGGGCACAGAATTCACTTGCGAGAAAAAGTCAGTCATTGATAGAACATTGAAGCTTTCCTTTTTTAAAACTATATCAGGGAAATGACCCACTTCTGAGACCTTAAAGTCACTTTGTAACTTTTATATGCCTAAAGGGAGGTTTACTTGCTTATAGGTAATACATATGGATTTGTTAAGGGGTTCTCATTTTATTGGGAAATAATAATCTCTATCTCGATGTATATACAGATGTGAGGCTTGAAGGGTAGGATGAAAGTGAGGATTGGGGATAGCTAGTTAAAAAGCAGTACTCGTGCATATGACTCAGCTTTTTGTGAGGTAGAAAAGAGTACTGACACAGCTACAATACTTATTTTATAAAATAGATCTTGTAGTTTCCTGGCTTAACAGAAATATAAATTCTTTTCCATCTGTTCTGCTTGTTTTTTTCCCAAACACTAAGTTATTGATTTTCTACAGGGAATAAGGAAAAAAAAGTTTCTTTCTAAGGTGTTAAGAGCACCAAAATATTATAGAACAGTATTTGACTTGATGTGGTTATCTAAACACATATAATAGTGAGCTGTGTTGTCGTCTTAGTGTTTCATATTATTTTCCTCTTGGGAGACTTAGGTTGCAAGGGGTATTCAGGCCCTGGTTGCTTGGTTCAAATCCCATTTGCCGTTTTATAGGTTCCATCAACTGTGGGCAGGTTGCTTAAATTTAAACTTCAGTTATCTCATTTGTAAATTGTGAAGATAGTACTATCCACTTCATAGGGAGTTTGGGGGAAGATAGAATGGGATAATCCTTGCAACACAGTGTCACATAAATAGTCATTCCTTAATAAATGTAAACCATCAGCTATTTATCTGGTTTTGGAAATAATCCTGACCTCTCTGGCTTTCTTTCATGACCCCTGTTACAGGGCTGAATTGCAAAATGCTGAAAAAGTACTCGTGAGAGTATTTTATCTTCAATGACCACACCATTATTTTAATGTCCTTCAGACCAGTCTTCAACCTAGATGTTAGTTAGAATCTGGTAACTCCCTTTAGATTGTTGCTTGCTCCCAAGGAGAGATGAAACTGCAGAGTGAGCATTTCTGACAGAATTAATCTTGATATACAGTCGCGAACTGTTTATTTAGTGCTACTGAGTGTACATCTGACTACTCATATCTCTTAGGAGATTCTACTGACACAGAACATCAAACAAAGAAGACCTCATAATATGGACATGATCTCAGTTACTTTAGCTGATACTACATATACAGTTATTTCATCCTATGTAGTGACACTGTACATGACAGAAGAAAAAACTAGTCATTACTTTTTGTGGTTAAATGATGTCTGTGGTTCATGAAATTAGCACTACAGAAAGGAATATACTAAGTAAATGTTGAGTAGTTTTTGTGTAGAAGAAAATATAACATGCAACCTCTGGGCATAAATATTATTTATAGACAAAAGAAAAAATACTTTGATTTTAACTATTAGAGCAGAGATTATCATTTTATCTTCGAAGTTGTACTTGCTTAAAGCAGAATTACTAACTTTCAGAGACCTGTGTACATGTTATATGGCCCAGCAGTATTTTAAAATATTAAGAATATATTGTTTTTGGTCTATGTAGTATTATTTTGAATTCTTTTTTCTAGTAAAGTCATATAGCAACATACTAGGCCATGAATTGAATATCTTTTACAGATTTCTTGTTTCTCTTATATGATTTTTTAAAACCTTTTCAATTTGGCTTTTATTATTAGCTGTTAGAAATAGACCCTATAGAAGTCAGGGATCTTGGTGTATTATCAATTAGGAGCCATTGTAGGATCCTCTCTAGGCAAGGTTTAGTTGAAACTATTTAGAAAGTGACTTACTTTCTGATAGAGAAAGAATCCCTGACTCACTGTGATTTGACAGTAGTTCAGAGTAGTGTTGAAACATTTGAGATTATTTTGTAATATTTCTTGGAATATTTTCCCCCTTTTCAGAGTGTCTCTACTAATGGAAACTGTATACAAATTTTTGAAAAACAAGTATAACTAGGAAAAGTATATAATAGCTCAATTGAAACCTAAACTAATTCTCCACCTAGCAGGCTTGGGACAAGTTTGTATCATAATCTGTATGGTATGTCTTACTTTAATATGAGTATACAATAGAAATACATTCAAAATGAACTTGATATACTATTCCTATGGTTTGTATGAAAGAGGAAAGGACAAGACTCATGATTAGGTACACTGTTCAGGTAAATTGTGAACCATTTATTTTTTATTGAATTAACTAATTTTATTCATTTTTGGACCACTTAAGGCACTCACAGAATTTCTTACTGCAAACAGGATCCATGCTAGGAGACCCAAGAATACTGGCTCCAATTAGCTGTATCCTAGGGACTCCTCCTTTTCCTTCATCCTTGCAGTTCTCCCGCAAAGTGCTGGATGAATTCTTAAGATTTAAGTTATTTATTTTCTAAGTGAGAAAAACACGATAAGCCCAGAGAAGTTAAGGTAATTCTTCAGGGTCACTTTGAAAGTGATAGTAGGATCCTGAAATCACTGTGCTTTTAACTGTTCAGTGCATGTTATAAGAGATGAAAAGATACTTAGGTTTTGGTTAATACAAAGTAATTATATCTTTTTATCTGTTACACTATTTTATGAATTACTGTTGTAACTATTACTACTAACATTAAAAGTAGCTATTTTATTTATTTATTTTGTTTGTGTGTGTGTGTGTGTCTTTTTTTAAAAATACATTTTATTACACTTTAGGTTCTGGGGTACGTGTGCAAAACATGCAGGATTGTTGCATAGGTACATACGTGGCAATATGGTTTACTGCCTCCATTCCCCCCATCACATATATCTGGCATTTCTCCCCATGTTATCCCTCCCCAACCTCCCTATCCCCTGCTGTCCCTCCCCTATTCCCCCATAACAGACCCGAGTGTGTGATGCTCCCTTCCCTGTGTCCATGTGTTGTCATTGTTCAACACCCACCTATGAGTGAAAACGTGCATTGTTTGATTTTCTGTTCTTGTGTCAGTTTGCTGAGAATGATTTCCAGATTCATCCCTGTCCCTACAAAGGACACAAACTCATCGTTTTTTATGGCTGCATAATATTCCATGGTGTATATGTGCCACATTTTCCTTGTCCATACTGTCATCAATGTGCATTTGGGTTGGTTCCAGGTCTTTGCTATTATAAACAGTGCCGCAGTGAACATACGTGTGCATGTGTCTTTATAATAGAATGATTTATAATCCTTTGGGTATATACCCAGTAATGGGATTGCTGGGTCAAATGGAATTTCTATTTCTAGGTCCTTGAGGAATTGCCACACTGTCATCCACAATGGTTGAACTAATTTACACTCCCACCAAGAGTGTAAAAGTGTTCCTATTTCTCCACATCCTCTTCAGCATCTGTTGTCTCCAAATTTTTTAATGATCGCCATTCTAACTGGTGTGAGATCGCCATTCTAACCACATTGGTATCTCAACGTGCTTTTGATTTGCATTTCTCTAATGACCAGTGATGATGAGCATTTTTTCATGTTTGTTGGCCTCATATATGTCTTCTTTTGAAAAATGTCTGTTCATGTCCTTTGCCCACTTTTAGATGGTTTATCTTTGTTTTTTTCTTGTAAATCTGTTTTAGTTCTTTGTAGATTCTGGATATTAGCCCTTTGTCAGATGGGTAGACTGCAAAAATTTTTCCATTCTGTTGGTTGCTGGTTCACTCTAATGATTGTTTCTTTTACTGTGTAGAAGCTCCAGAGTTTAATTAGATCCCATTTGTCTATTTTGGCTTTTGTTGCCAATGCTTTTGGTGTTTTAGTCATGAAGTCCTTGCCTGTGCCTATGTCCTGAATGGTTTTGCCTAGATGTTCTTCTAGGGTTTTTATGGTGTTAGGTCTTATGTTTAAGTCTTTAATCCATCTGGAGTTAATTTTAGTGTAAGGTGTCAGGAAGGGGTCCAGTTTCTGCTTTCTGCACATGGCTAGCCAGTTTTCCCAACACCATTTGTTAAACAGGGAATCCTTTCCCCCTTGCTTGTTTTTGTCAGGTTTGTCAAAGATCAGCTGGTTGTAGCTGTGTGGCATTGCCTCCGAGGCCTCTGTTCTGTTCCATTGGTCTATATATCTCTGTTTTGGTACCAGTACCATTGCTGTTTTGATTACTGAAGGCTTGTAGTATAGTTTGAAGTCAGGTAGTGTGTGAAGTCAGTATAGTGTGAAGTCAGCTTTGTTCTTTTTGCTTAGCATTGTCTTGGCTATGCAGGCTCTCTTGTGGTTCCATATGAAGTTTAAGGTGATTCTTTCTAGTTCTGTGAAGAGAGTCATAGGTAGCTTGATGGGGATAGTGTTGAATCTATAAATTACTTTGGGCAGTATGGCCATTTTCACAATATCAGTTCTTTCTAACCATGAGCATGGAATGTTTTTCCATCTGTTTGTGTCCTCTCTTATTTCCTTGAGCAGTGGTTTGTAGTTCTCCTTGAAGAGGTCCTTTACATTCTTTGCTAGTTGTATTCCTAGGTATTTTATTCTCTTTGTAGCAATTGTGAATGGCGCAGTCTGTTCTTGATTTGGCTCTCTTTAAGTCTGTTATTGGTGTAAAGAAATGCTTGTAATTTCTGCACATTGATTTTGTATCCTGAGGCTTTGCTGAACTTGCTTATCAGTTTCAGGAGATTTTGGGCTGAGACGATGGGGTCTTCTAAATATACAATCATGTCGTCTGCAAATAGAGACAATTTGACTTCTTCCTTTCCTAATTGAATACCCTTTTTTTTTTTCTTGCCTGATTGCTCTGGCTAGATCTTCCAATACTATGTTGAATAGCAATGGTGAGAGAGGGCATCATTGTTTAGTGCCAGATTTCAAAGGGAATGCTTCCAGTTTTCGCCCATTCAGTATGATATTTGCTGTAGCTTTGTCATAAATAGCTTTTATTATTTTGATATACATTCCATCAATACCTAGTTTATTGAGAATTTTTAGTATAAAGGGCTGTTGAATTTTATTGAAGGCCTTCACTGCATCTGTTGAGATAATCATGTGGTTTTTGCCTTTGGTTCTGTTTATGTGGTGAATTGCGTTTATAGACTTGGCGTATGTTGAACCAGCCTTGCATCCCCGGGATGAAGCTTACTTGATTGTGATGGGTAAGCTTTTTGATGTGCTGTTGCAGTCGGTTTACCAGTATTTTATTGAAGAATTTTGCATCTATGTTCATCATGGACATTGGCCTGAAGTATTTATTCTTTTTTCGTTGAGTCTCTGCCGGGTTTTAATATCAGGATGCTATTGGTCTCATAAAATGATTTGGAAAGGATTCCCTCTTTTTGGATTGTTTGGAATAGTTTCAGAAGGAGTGGTACCAGCTCCTCTTTGTATGGTAGAATTCGGCTGTGAACCCATCTGGACCTGGACTTTTTTTGGTTGGTAGGCTATTAACTGCTGCTTCAACTTCAGCCCTTTTATTGGTCTATTCAGGGTTTCAACTTCTTGCTGGTTTAGGCTTGGGAGGGTGCAAGTGTCCAGGAATTTATCAATTTCTTCTGAGTTTGCTGGTTTGTTTGCATAGAGTTGTTTGTAGTAATCTCTGATGGTCGTTTGTATTTCTGTGGCTACGGTGATGATACCCCCTTTATTGTTTTTTATTGCATCTATTTGATTCTTCTCTGTTTTCTTTTTTTATCTGGCTAGCGGTCCATTTTGTTGATCTTTTAAAAAAAACAGATCCTGGATTTATTGATTTTTTGAAGGGATTTTTGTGTTTTTGTCTCCTTCAGTTCTGTTCTGATATTAGTTATTTCTTGTCTTCTGCTAGCTTTTGAATCTTTTTGATCTTGCTCTTCTAGCTCTTTCAATTTTGATGAAAGGCTGTCAATTTAAATCTTTCCTTGCTTCTCATATGGGCATTTATTGCTATAAATTTTCCTCTAGACACCACTTAAATGTGTCCCAGATTCTGGTACATTGTATCTTCGTTCTCACTGGTTTCAAAGAACATCTTTATTTCTGCCTTCATTTGATTGTTTATTCAGTCAACATTCAAGAGCCAGTTGTTCAGTTTCCAGGAAGTTGTGTGGTTCTGAGTTAGTTTCTGAATTCTGAGTTCTAATTTCATTGCACTGTAGTCTGAGAGACGGTTTGTTATGATTTCCAGTCATTTGCATTTGCTGAGGAGTAATTGACTTCCAATTACATGGTCAGTTTTAGAGTAGGTGCGATGTCGTGCTGAGAGGAATGTATATTCTGTGGATTTGGGTGAACAGTTCTGTAAATGTCTATTAGGTTTGCTTGGTGCAGATCTGAGTTCAAGTCTGGATGTCCTTGTTAATATTCAATCTTATTGATCTGTTGAATATTGACAGTGGAGTGTTAAAGTCTCCCACTATTATTTTGTGGGAGTCTAAATCTCTTTGTAAGTCATTAGGAGCTTGCTTTACGTATCTGAGTGCTCCTGTATTAGGTGCATATATATTTAGGATAGCTCTTGTTGCATTGATCCTTTTACAATTATGTAATGCCCTTCTTTCTCTCTTTTGATCTTTGTTGGTTTAAAGTCTATTTTATCAGAGACTAGGATTGCAACTCCTGCTTTTTTTTGCTCTCCATTTTCTTGGTAAATCTTCCTCCATCTCTTTATTTTGAGACTGTGTCCTTGCACATGAAATGGGTTTCCTGGATGCAGCACACGGATGGGTTTTGACTTTTTATTCAATTTGCCAGTCTATGTCTTTTGATTAGGGCATTCAGCCCATGTATATTTAAAGTTAATATTGTTATGTTTGAATTTGATCCTGCCATTTTGATGCTGGCTGGTTGTTTTGCCCATTAATTGACACAGTTTCTTCATTGTGTCAATGCTTTTTACCATTTGGTGTGTTTTTGCAGTGGCTGGTACTGGTTGTTCCTTTCTAGGTTTAGTGCTTCTTTCAGGAGGTCTATTAAGGCAGGCCTGGTGGTGACGAAATCTCTCAGCAATTGCTTGTTTGTAAAGGATTTTTTTGTCCTTCATTTATGAAGCTTAGTTTGGTCCTATATGAAATTCTGCATTGAAAGTTCTTTTCTTTAAGGATGTTGACTATTGGCCCCCACTCTCTTCTGGCTTGCAGGGTTTCTGCAGAGAGATCAACTGTAAGTCTGATGGGCTTCCCTTCTGAAGCCTGTTTCTGTCAATTCATCAGACTCATTTTTCATCCAGCTTTTTTCCTTTGCTGGTGATGAGTTGTGATCCCTTGGAGGGGGAGAGGCATTCTGGTTTTGGGTGTTTTCATCCATTTTGTGCTGGTTTCTTTCCATCTTTGTAGATTTATCTACCTGTGGTCTTTGTAGTTGGTGACTTTTGGATGGGGTCTTTGAGTGGATGTCCTTTTTGTTGATGTCGAAGTTATTTCTTTCTATTTTTTAGTTTTCCTTCTAACAGTCAGGACCCTCTGCTGTAGGACTGCTGGAGGTCCACTCTAGACCCTGCTTGACTGGGGATCACCTGGGGCGGCTGTAGAACAGTAAGTGTTGCTGCCAATTTCTTCTTCTGTTATCTTTGTCCCAGAAGGATACCCGCCATATGTCAGCCTCTCCTTTATGAGGTGACTCTTTGGATATGCTGGGGTCAGGGAGCTCCTTGAGGACATGGTCTGTCCCTTATAGGAGCTCAAGCACTGAGCTGTGAGCTCCATTGTTCTATTCAGAGCTGATGGGAAGATACATTTAAGTCTGCTGCAGCAGAACTCATAACTGCCCTTTTTCCCAAGCACTCTGTCCTGGGAAGGTGGGGCTTTGTTTATAAGTTCCTGACATGCTGCTGCCATTTTTCAGAGCTGCCCTGCCCAGCAAGGAGGTAGCCTAGTCACAGTCTGCCAGCAGAGGCATTGCTGGGCTTCTGTGGGCTCTGCCCAGCTGCTGTTTGAACTTCCTTGTGGTTTTGTTTATAGAGGTGTAGTTAGAACTGCCTCAGTAATTGCAGTCTGCCTCGGTAATGGCGGATTGTCTTGGTAATGGCGTACTGCCTCAGTAGTGGTGGACTACCTCGGTAATGGTGGACGCCCTTCTCCCAACAGAGCTGGATCATCCCAAGTCTAGCTGCACTTGCTGCGAAACTCTCAATCCAGAGCATTTCAGATTGCTTGTCTTTGTGGGGATAGGACTTGCCAAACCAGATCACCTGGCTCCTTGTTTCAGCCCCCTTTTTTTCAGTTGAGTGGGCGGCTCTGTCTCCCAGGCGTTCTAGGTGCCAGTTAAAACGGCTACCCAGATTTGTAAGTTTTTGTGCGGAGACCCGCTGCACTGGCTGAAACAGCTGTGCTAGAAACTCGTGGCACTTTTCAGCCTGGGAATCTCCTGGTCTGTGGGTAGCAATAACTCATTTGGAAATGTGGTTTTCACTTGCCCTCTGCATTGTTCTCGCTGAGAACTGCACTCCAGAGCTGTTCCTATTTGGCCATCTTGGCTTTTTTCAAGTAGCTGTTTTATTGTGTGCAGTATTCTAGTCTGTCTGCTGAGCTGTTTCTTTTAATCTTTAAAACAACTCATTGAAGCCAGGAGCAGTTTCACACACCTATATTTCTAACTACTTAGGCGGCAACAGCAGGAGGATTGCTTGAGTCCAGGAGTTCCAGGCTGTAGTGCAGTATGACCCTCCTGTGAGTAGTCACTGCCCTCCAGCCCGGGTATCAGCAGAGTGTTTTTAAACAAACAACAACAAAACAACCCATTGAGACAGACCATGTTTGGTATGTCATAAATAAGTTAATTGAGGTGCATAAGGGTTAAATCGCTCTTTCAAGGCCATGCAACTATTATTTGGAAGATTCAAGACTCAAATCCAGGCCTGTTTGACATATATGACTGTGCTCTTAATAATTTGGGCACTGCTTCTCTATTAATTAATTTATTATTTAACACCCATAATGCAAATATTTGTTCACTTAATAGTGCCTTGTAAATTCTGTAGGCTTGCATTTTTGTCAGTTTGTTTGGTTTAGGTCTGCCTCTATTATTTCAAATGACCTATCTTTAAGTTCAGAAATTCTTTCTTCTGCTGGGTCTAATCTATTGTTCAGGCTTTTGATTGTATTTTTTATTTCATTAATTGAATTCTTTAGCTGTGGAATTTCTGTTTGGTCTTTATTATGATATCTATCTCTGTTGAATTTCTCATTCAAATCATGAATTGTTTTCCTGATTTTGTTGAATTGTCTGTGTTCTCTTTTATCTCACTGAGTTTCCTTAAGATTATTATTTTGAATTCTTTGTTTTGGTATTTCATGTATTTTTTATGATTGATGCCTGTTACTAGAGAATTATTCTGTTCCTTTGGAGGTGTGATGTTTCCTTGGTATTTCATGTTTGATGTGTCCCTACAATGATTTCTACATATGTGGTAGAAAAATTACCTCCTTTAACTTTATGTAGTGGGTTTTCTAGGGAAGGACTTATTCATCTGAATGAGTCTTAGGGTGTTGTTTTGGTGGGGTATATTGGCTTTGGTTCTAGATGGACACGGTAATGTAGCCTCCATGTAGCTTCTTTAGTTGTAATCTATGCTAGTAACATTTATGCATGTCTCAGTAGCCTAGGCTAGGGGAGTTTCTGGTGGTGACAGTGAGGCATTGTCAAGGATGGGCTTGCCAGGCTGTTTCTCAGGTCAGGGGAATGTGCATGTAAATGGTAGGGCAGCCAACTTGGGGCTGAGATTGTGGCCATGGGTCTGTTTCTCTGGCCAGAAGCATGTTAAGTCAATATTTGTTAGATACTGTTATTAAGTATATCTTACTACCTCTAGCATGTTGCAAGAGGAAGTAAAATACTGTTTTTCATGAAAGCCAAGGGAACAAATATAGTTTTGGATGATAGATAACAATGACTTCATTATTCTTTTTCTCTGGAAAGTATCTGTAAACATTAAAAATTTTCTGATATAAACCAAACTCAGGTAATTCTTAAAGTCTTCTGCAAGAAAGTTATGTGAAACACACAACTCATAAAGACTGTTGAGGTAAATAAATAGAAGATTAATATGAAAAAAAGACTTCAACACTAAGAGTAAAATTGAGATAGAGAACACAAGCAAATTAGCAGCAGTATTCTCTTCAGTCTTTAATAGATTTTTTTGGTTTGCCTCTTTGTTTTTCCCCTTTTATCCATCCATTCCCATTTTTTGAAACTAATATTAACATTTTTAACAAGCAATATGTTTTCTCTAGATTGATTATATTGCCTTAACTAAGCCAACTTCATGTAACTCTTATTTTCCTAGGAACTGAAGCATATTTTTACTTCTTACTGTCTGAATTTTTGCCAAAAAACAGATAAATTTGATCCAGAGTCCATGCTTGGTTGGATGGAAGACAAGAGTCCTAATTCTGAGTTTGGAATCAAGATGGATTTTTTAAGTTTTTTAATATGGCCAATCAGTTGCTATATTAAAATGGGAAGCCTTCTATTTATAACTATTGGAACATTAGCAATCCAATCAATTGAAACAGTTTTTCTAGGTTCAAGAAGATAAGCCATATAAAAGTTAAGCACCTCTTAGCACACAGCTCAGGGCGGTTGTGAAATATGATGCACCACATTTTAAAACAGATTTTTGTAAATTATATATGACAGTATTTTTCTGAATATTGAAAAATCCTCTCACTTTAGTGATAATTATAAATCAATATGAATTTTTATTTCGTTTTGAGAGAAATATTTCAATTTTTTTAAAGGAAGCTTTCCATTGCATAGGAAGTACACAATAAATATCTGTATAAAGTTGGACAGAAATGAAGAACCAAAAGCATCAAGTGGAATGCACTCTGACTTATCGGTCACCCAAAAAGTATACAGCTCTTCATAAACTTTTTAAAGTAAGGATAGTACTGCAGAGCTCTACCAATACTGAATATAGATAAGCACAATGACCAAAAAAAAAAAAAAAAAATCAGAGTTGGCATAAAAATCAGCGCCTGAAGAAAGAAAATGAAGAATTCTGCTCTTCTGTAGCCAGCTCTATAGATCATCCGTCACCAGCTCATTATTCCTACAGAAGCTGTAGAGCTGTGTTTCACTTCGAGTTGTTCCCCAATTCAAGTGTAGTACTGAGTCTAATACAAATGCTGCTGTTTGAGGGTTGTGCTGCCACCACTGTTCCCATCTGTGCAATCTACCATGCACTAATGGTAGGGGAAGCTGAGAGCAAAGTATTACAGTACTGAACTCTCCAATAGGCAAACCAGTGGTTGCCAAAGTGGGGTAGTTTTGGGGACTTTGCAAACTTCCCTGTGTCCAAAAAGATATTTTCCTTAGTCTGGCTTATATGATTGAAATTCCAACACTAATGACAAATGCATTTGCCTAAAAGTATTTCAGTTTCAGGAAGTCTTTTTAAATGTTTCTGTGTCCTCAGAATAAGCTGTTATCTGTGATTTAGCATCATTTTGAGAATTCATCTATCATACTGTTTTTCTATGTGAGAGTGAGGTGAGAGGGACTAGAGATAGATGGGACCAAAGAAAAAGCCAAGTACTACTTAAAAGAGCAAGTCAATATTGTGAGGAATTTGAGACTAACATTGGCATGAGTCTGTTGTATGCCTGGGGGAACTATGTTCTAAGTGAAAAGATGGGCAGAATAGAGAGGTTTGTGTTGTATTCATCCTGTAACTTAAGTGTCCCCAAGTTTTCCACCTATTTGGGATTATTCTTTTATTTGAAGTTTTTAAAAAGGTAATTAAAATATTTATTTTTAGAACATTAGGAAATTATGGCCTTACCCCAAGAAGTGCTTACATTATTATGGTTGTTGATTTTCATCTTGTTCTACATTCTTGCTTAGTGATTCTTTTTTGATAAATATACCATCCTATTTTATCACTCTTCCTCAACTTTGCCATAGTTTTCTCTGGTTACTTTGGTCAAACCATGGTTATAGGCCTTTGTTGTATTCCTCAAGGCATTGCTGGCATGAGTCCTATAATATTTGACAAACTTTACTAGAGAGTTGTAATTACCTAATCTGTAGAATAAGGCTATTACAATGCAGAGAAATAAAATTTAATGTTGGCTTTCAGACAATAATGCAGTAACAGTGGCTAAAGGAAAATATATGGATTTAGGAAATATGGTATAAGTTGCTTAAAAGTAATGTAAGGACTGCATTTCATTCACTGTGGTATTGCAGTTCAGTGTCTGGCACATGACAGGCACATATTATGAGTAAATGAATGAACATTGCTGCTCTTAAATTCAATTGACTGTGCCCCTCACCTGAGCTGCTTCTCAGAGCACCACCTCCTCTCTGCTGTCTTATTTTCACTAAGTCCTCTGGCTGCAACCACCCCTCATTTTATTTCAGGTTGGCTAAGTAGAAATAGCTAACCTGTTGCTCCTCACTCAGTGATGTTGCCTTTTACATGATTATGCACAATAGTTGGTTCACCTTTGCCTCAGCTCCCCGAGACCAGACACAGGCAAAAGATCCAGGAAAGTTGCCTCAAACAGAAGAGCAGTTTTCTTCCTCAGATAAATTCTACAACTAACCCTAAAATTCTGCAGTTGTTCTAGTCATATCTTTTTGTCCTGTGATTTATTCCATAGACCAGTATTATGTAAATGATGTATAGTTCCTGCCTTCAAGTAGCTTACTGTCTTAAAAAGGAAACAGATACAGACTGAGCATCTTAAACCTAAAAATTTGAAATCTGAAGTGCCCCAAAATCCAAATTATTTTGAGCATCCACGTGATGCTCACGGAAATGCTTATTGGAGCATTTAAGATTTCAGATTTTCAGATTTGGGATGCTCAAGTGATATAGAACAAATGTTCCAAAATCCAAAAAAATTCAAAATCCGAAATGCTTCTGGTGCCAAGCATTTCAGGTTAGGGATACATAACCTATACAAAACTAATCAATAAAGTATCATAATAAATTATACATTATATACATATATAAAAATTATATAAATATATAAAATTATTGTATATATAAGTAGATAACTTAGTATATTTATATGTTATATACTATATCATTATATGTTATATAAATATATATTATATAGATATGTTATGGCAAGTGTGATTATGAAGATATGAAAGGATTATTATAATACATAGTAGCTTCTTAGATAGAGGGTCATATAAACTTCCTGGAGGTGAGGGGTGGATAGATACAGGAAGCAGGGAGAGAGATGACATCTAAGATGATTCTTGAGGATAAGCAGAAGTTATCCTGATGATATTGTAACTAGTGGGCAAGTATGCTATCTACATATAGATGATGCATAAGCAGAGGCTGAGAGGTAAGAAGCACTTTTTTGTTCGTGAATCATGAAGTGTGAGGAAGTAGGTGTCAAGAGATAAAGCTTGAGGAGTATTGAAGGACCAGATTATAAAGGGATTTATATGCCATATTAAAGCATGTAGAGTATACTATTGTGTTGTAGAGAGCTACTGCAGGATTATAAGAAGGGGAATGCCAGAGGGAAATCCTTTAGGTTCCAGAATTTCTTTAGCATTTTTGTGAGTTCTAGAGAGACAGGCTTCTACCTTTCTGAAACCTAAAAGTTTGTGAAAGGAGGCTTGTTATAGAGAGTGGGGTGATTATACAGTAACTGCCTTATGCCATGTAGAATACTTTCTCATGTGTTGGAAAAGTCTTAATCTCCATGAATGTAAGTTCTTCCCATATAGTGGGGGAAAAGAAAACTATTAAAAGGAGCAAACTATTGATATATAACATGGATAAAAAATGGAAATTATAAGAGCACTGAGAGTAATTCTCAATATTTATATGCAGGCAGTCCTTACTTTATGTGGTTCCAATATACATATATTTTGGTTACCACAATTCAATTACATAGCATCAGTTCCTGAATAACACAATTCATATTTTATATACCATAGTATATTAAGTATGACTAACTAAAGTGCAGACTTTGCTACTGCCCTTTAGTCCATAAATCACTTCATAAGTAATAGAGCGCATCATGACCAATGACCAGTCAAGTAATTTCATTCAGTCTGTTGGTGATTGCTCACTTCCTATCTGCTATTAATCATGCACAGACAGTAAAGTTGTGTTGCTTCCTTGTTTTCCAGTGATAAAACCCATGTGATATTTTACACAGATGAATAATCAAAAGAAGTATTAGCTAACAAAGATGAAAGAACAGCAAGTAAAGGAGTAGTGATAACATACGAGTTTTAAAAGAAATAGCTGACCATGAGACACTGCTGACATTTAAGACTCTACATATGTAGCCAAGGAAATTTATTACAGATGAACTTTTAGACAAAAATGAGTAAAGTGGTTGTGATGAGTAGGACAAGGATGTTTCAGAGAAAGTGACACTTTAAAAAACAACTTCACATTAGAAGAACTCTTGGAAATATTTCATTACATGGAAAGTGCAAAGGATAAAATGTTGGGAATTGGTCCAAACTTAGAAGCAAATATGACAATTTGCCAAGGCATAGGAAATATGCTTGCTTAGTATGGTAATTTAGACAAAAACAAGAAGGCAAACACTTTCAAACTAATTTTGATAACTTTTTTCAAATAAATAATGCTTTAATTTCTAATGTTTCCAATTATACTAAATTAATATTAGTAGAAATTTTATTTCCCCATGCAACTATAACCAACAATAAGAAAGTTTTTAACACTTTGAGAAAAATATTTAAAGATCATGGAAGAATTGTAAATTTTCCCACTGGTTATTAAGATTGCTTTGTACCATTTCAGCTTGCATGGTTATTTTATGATCCTATGCTGCTGAGCAAAGTGAGGAGGATCTGTGTATAAATGATACTACTATTTTCCTTATGATTAAACATTTTATTTATGTATTCAAATCTTAATTACTGGGAGAAGTTTGAAATTGGTTTTTTTTGTAACTACTAATATTTCTGATTTTTTTTCAATTGTATCTGTTTTTGTTTTTGTTTTTTTGTGTCCTGTCTGGTCACCTATTGATAACATATTATTAGGGCTAAAATTTTTGTTAACATATTTATTACAATTAAAGTATGTATAAAATTAGGTTATAAGCTCCATTTATTATTGGAATTCTTGCTGAGGCAATTTATGTATTTTAATTTTTGTAGGTACATAGTAAGTGTATATATTCATGGTGTACATGAGATATTTTGGTACAGGCTGCAATGCATAATAATCACATCATGGAAAATTTGGTATCCATCCCCACAAACATTTATCCTGTGTGTTACAAACAATCCAATTATACTCTTAGTTATTTTATATTGTAAAATTAAGTTATTATTGACTATAGTTTCCCTATTGTGCTAACAAATATTAGGTCTTATTCTTTCTAATTATTTTTTTGTACTTATTAACTATGCCCACCTCCCTACCTCAACCTGATCTCCTATTCCCCTCCCAGCCTCAAATAACCATCTTTCCATTCCCTGTCTCCATGAATTCAATTTTGTGATACTTAGATCCCACAGATAAGTGAGAGCATGTGATGTTTGTCTTTCTATGCCTGGATTATTTCACTTAACCTAATGACCTCCAGTTCCATCCATGCTGTTCAAATGACAGACTCTCATTCATTTTTTATGGCTGAATAATACTCCATTGTGAATATGTACCACATTTTCTTTATTTATCTGTTGATGGACACTTAGGTCACTTCCAAATCTTGGCTATTGTGAACAATGCCGCAACAAACATGGGAGTGCAGATACCTCTTTGATATATTGATTTCTTTTCTACTGGATATATGCCCAGTAGCGGGATTGCTGGATCCTGTAGTGGTTTTATTTTTAGTTTTTTGAGGAACGTCCAAACTGTTCTCCATAGTTGTTGTACTAATTTACCTTCCCATGAACAGTGTATAAGTGTTCTCCTTTTTCCACATCTTCACCAGCATTTGTTACTGCCTAACTTTTGGATATAAGCCATTTTAACTGGGGTAAGATTGTAGTTTGGATTTGCATTTCTTTGATGATCAATAATGTTGAGCTCTTTTTCATATGCCTGTTTACCATTTCCTTGTTCATTTTGGACAATATCTATTCTAATCTTTTGCCCATTTTTAAATTGCATTTTTTTTTCTCTATAGGGTTGAGCACCTTGTATATTCTAGTTATTCATCGCTTGTGAGATAGGTAGTTTGCAAATATTTTGTCTGATTTTCTGGGTTGTATCTACAGTTTGTTGACTGTTTCCTTTGCTGTGCAGAAACTTTAATTTGATGTGATCCCATTTGTCCATTTTTGCTTTGGCTGGCTGTCCTTGCGGGGTATTACTTAAGAAATCTTTGCCCAGACCAATGTCCTGGAGAGGCTCCCCAATATTTTCTTGTAGTAGTTTCATATTGAGGTTTTAGATTTAAGTATTTATTTTGAATTGATTTTTGTACAAGACAAGAGATAGGGATCAAGTTTCATTCTAATACATATGGATATCTAGTTTCTTCACCACCATTTATTGAAGAGTGTCTTTTCCTCAGTGTGTGTTCTTGGCAACTTTGTTGAAAATGAGTTCACTGTAGATGTGTGGATTAATTTGTGGGTCCTCTATTCTGTTCCTTTGTTCTGTGTCTGTTTTTATGCCAGTACCATGCTGTTTTGGTTACTGTAGCTCTGCAGTATAATTCGAAATAAAAATCCTCCAGTTTTGTTCTCTTTGCTCAGGATAGCTTTGGCTGTTCTGGGTCTTTTGATTCCACATAAGTTTTAGAATAGATTTTTTCTATTTCTGTGAAGAATATTATTGTATTTTGATACAGTTTGCATTGAATCTGTAGAGTGCTTTGGGTAGTATGGATATCTTAACAATATTGATTCTTCCAATCCGTAAACATGGAATATCTTTCCATTTTTTGGTGTCCTCTTCAATTTCTTTCATCAGTGTTTTATAGTTTTTATTATAGAGGTTTTTTATTTATTTGGTTAATTCCTAGTTTACTTTTATGTGTGGCTATTGTAAATGGGATTGCTTTTTTATTTCCTTTTCCAATTGGTCACTGTTAGCATATTGAAATGCTACTGATTTTTGTATGTTCATTCTGTATCCTACAACTTTACTGAATTTGTTTACCCATGCTAATAGTTTTTTTTTGTTGTTGTTGTTGTTTTTGGTGGAATCTTTAGGTTTTACCAGCTATAGCATCATATCATCTGCAGACAAGGATAATCTAACTTCTTCCTTTCCAATTTGGATGCCCTTTATTATTTTTCTGTTGTCTGATTGCTCTGTTAAGATTTCCAGTATCCAGTACTATGTTGAATAACAGTAGTGAAAGTGGGTATCCTTGTCGTGTTCTAGATCTAAGAGGAAAGGCTTTCAGCCAGGCGCAGTGGCCCACGCCTGTAATCCCAGCACTTTGGGAGGCCGAGGCGGGTGGATCACCAGGTCAAGAGATCAAGACCATCCTGGCCAACATGGTGAAACTCCGTCTGTACTAAAAATACAAAAATTAGCCGGGCATTTGGCACACACCTGTAGTCCCAGCTACTCGGGAGGCTGAGACAGAAGAATCGCTTGAACCCAGGAGGTGGAGGTTGCAGTGAGCTGAGATTGCGCCACTACACTCCAGCCTGGCAACAGAGCAAGACTCCGTCTCCAAAAAAAAAAAAAAAAAAAAAAATGCTTTCAGTAATTTCCCCATTCAGAATGATACTAGCTATGGGTCTGTCATATACGGCTTTTATTATGAAGAGGTATATTCATTTTATATCGAGTTTTTTGGGAGTTATTTTTTAATCAAGAAGGGGTATTGAACTCTATCAAATGCCTTTTCAGCATTAATTGAAATGATAACATTGTTTTTGATCTTCATTTTGTTGATATGATATACCACAGTGATTGATTTGGGTATGATGAATCATCCTTACATCCCTGAGATAAATCTCACTTTGTCATAATGAGTGATCTTTTTAAGGCACTGTTGAATTCAGTTTACTAGTATTTTGTTGAGAATTTTTGTATCAATATTCATCAGAGATATTGGCCTGCAGTTTCTTTTTTAAATTTTTTTATTATAATTTAAGTTCTGGGATACATGTGCAGAATGTTCAGGTTTGTTACATAGGTATACATGGGTCATGATGATTTGCTGCACCCATTTCTCCTAATGCTATCTCTCCCCTAGCCTACCACCCCAGACAGAGCCCAGTGTGTGATGTTCCTCTCCCTATGTCCATGTGTCCATGTGTTCTTGTTGTTCAACTCCCACTATGAGTGAGAACATGCAGTGTTTGGTTTTCTGTTCCAGTGATAGTTTGCTGAGAATGATGGTTTCCAGCTTCATCCATGTCCCTGCAAAGGACATGAACTCATCCTTTTTGATGGCTGCATAGTATTCCATGGTGTATATGTGCCACATTTTCTTCACTGTCTATCATTAATGGGCATATGTGTTGGTTCCAAGTCTTTGCTATTGTAAACAGTGCTGCAATAAACATATGTGTGCATGTGTCTTTATAATAGAATGATATATAATCATTTGGGTATATACCCAGTAATGGGATTGCTAGGTCGAATGGAATTTCTGGCCCTAGATCCCTGAGGAATTGCCACGGTGTCTTCCATAATGGTTGAACTAATTTATACTCCCACCAACAGTGTAAAAGCATTCCTATTTCTCCACATCCTCTCCAGTATCTGCTGTGTCCTGACGTTTAATGATCACCATTCTAATTAGCATGAGATGGTATCTTATTGTGGTTTTGATGTGCATTTTTCTAATGACCAGTGATGATAGCTTTTTTCCATGTGTGTTTGCTGCATAAATGTCTTCTTTTGAGAAGTGTCTGTTCATATCCTTTACCCACTCTTTGATGGAGTTGTTTTTTTCTTGTAAATTTAAGTTCTTTGTAGATTCTGGGTATTAGCTCTTTGTCAGATGGATTAATTGCAAAATTTTTTGCCCGTTCTGTAGGTTGCCTGTTCACTCTGATGATAGTTTCTTTTGCTGTGCAGAAGTTCTTTAATTTAATTAGATCCCATTTGTCAATTTTGGCTTTTGTTGCCATTGCTTTTGGTGTTTCAGTCATGAAGTCTTTGCCCATGCCTATGTCCTGAATGGTATTGCCTAGGTTTTCTTCTTGGGGTTTTACAGTTTTAGAGCTTACGTTTAAGTCTTTAATTCATCTGGAGTTAATTTTTGCGTAAGGTGTAAGGAAGGGGTCCAATTTAAGTTTTCTGCATATGGCTAGCCAGTTTTCCCAACACCATTTATTAAATAAGGAATCATTTCCCCATTGCTTGTTTTCATCAGGTTTGTCAACGATCACATGGTTGTAGATGTGGTTGGCATTATTTCTGAGGCCTCTCTTTGGTTCCATTGCTATATATCTCTGTTTTGGTACCAGTACCATGCTGTTTTGGTTACTGTAGCCTTGTTATATAGTTTGAAATCAGGTAGTGTGATGCCTCTAGCTTTGTCCTTTTTGCTTAGGATTGTCTTTGCTATACGGGCTCTTTTTTGGTTTCATATGAAATGTAAAGTAGTTTTTTCTGATTCTGTGAAGAAAGTTAATGGTACCTTGTTGGTGATAGCATTGAATCTATAAATTACTCTGAGCAGTATGGCCATTGTCACAATATTGATTCTTCCTATCCATAAGCATGCAATGTTTTTCCATTTGTTTGTGTCCTCACTTATTTCCTTGAGCAGTGGGTTTGTAGTTCTCCTTGAAGAGGTCCTATACATTCCTTGTAAATTGTATCCCTAGGTATTTTATTCTCTTTGAAACAATTGTGAATGGGACTTCATTCATAATTTGGCTCTCTGTTTGTCTATTATTGGTGTGTAGGAATGCTTGTCAGTTTTGCACATTGATTTTCTATCCTGAGACTTTGCTGAATTTTCTTATCAGCTTACGGAGATTTTGGGCTGAGACAATGGGGTTTTCTAAATATACAATCATGCCACCTACTAACAGAGACAATTTGACTTTCTCTATTCCTATTTGAATACTATTTTATTTCTTTCTATGGCCTTATTGCTGTAGCCAGAACTTCCAATACTATGTCAAATAGGAGCGGTGAGAGAGGGCATCCTTGTCTTGTGCTGGTTCTCAAAGGGAATGCTTCCAACTTTTGTGCATTCGGTGTGATATGGTCTGTGGGTTTGTCATTTTGAGGTACATGCCATCAGTACCTAGTTTATTGAGTTTTTAGCATGAAGAGTGTTGACTTTTATCGAAGGCCTTTTCTGCATCTGTTGAGATAATCATGTGGTTTTTGTCATTGGTTCTGTTTACGTGATGGATTACATTTATTGATTTGCATATGTTGAGCCAGCCTTGCATTCCCAGGGATGAAGCTGACTTGATTTTGGTAGCTAAGCTTTTTGATGTGCTGTGGATTCAGTTTGCCAGTATTTTATTGAGGATTTGTGCATCAATGTTTATCAGGGATATTAGCCTGCAATTTTCTTGTTTTGTTGTGTCTCTGCCAGGTTTTGGTATCAGGATGATGCTGGCCTCATAAAATGAGTTAGGAAGGAGTCCCTCTTCTTCTATTGTTTGGAATAGTTTCAGAAGGAATGGTACCAGCTCCTCTTTGTACCTCTGGTTGAATTCAGCTGTGAATCCTTCTGGTCCTGGGCTTTTTTTGTTGTTAGGCTATTAATTACTGCCTAAATTTCAGAACTTGTTATTGGTCTATTCAGGGATTCGACTTCTTCCTGGTTTATCTTGGGAGCATGTGTGTGTCCAGGAATTTATCCATTTCTTCTAGATTTTCTAGTTTATTTGTGTAGAGGTGTTTATAGAATTCTCTGATAGAAGTTCGTATTTCTGTGGGATCAGTGGTGATACCCTGTTTATCATTTTTTATTGTATCTATTTGATTCTTCTCTTTTTTTTTTTTTTTTTTTTTTTTTTTTTTTTTTTTTTTTTTTTAATCTTTAAAAAAAAAACAGCTCTTGGATTCACTGATTTTTTTTNTTTTTTCTTCTTTATTAGTCTGGCTAGCAGTTTATCTGTTTTGTTAATCTTTAAAAAAAAAACAGCTCTTGGATTCACTGATTTTTTTTAAGAGTTTTCCATGTCTCTGTCTCCTTCAGTTCTGTTCTGATGTTAGTTATTTCTTGCCTTTGCTGGCCTTTGAATTTGTTCACTCTTGCTTCTCTAGTTATTTTAACTGTGATGTTAGAGTGTCAATTTTAGATCTTTTTTGCTTTCTTCTGTGGGCATTTAATGCTATAAATTTCCCTCTAAACACTGCTTTAGCTGTGTCCCAGAGATTCTGGTATGTTGTGTCTTCATTCTCATTGGGTCAAAGAACTTATTTCTGCTTTAATTTCATTATTTACCCAGTAGTCATCCAGGACCAGATTGTTCAGTTTCCATGTAGTTGTGTGGTTTTAAGTGAGTTTCCTAATCCTGAGTTCTAATTTGATTGCACTGTGGTCTGAGAGACTGTTTGTTATGATTTCCATTCTTTTGCATTTGCTGAGGAGTGTTTTACTTCGAATTATGTGATCAATTTTAGAATAAGTAAGACATGGTGCTGAGAAGAATGTATACTCTGTTGATTGGGGTAGAGAGTTCTCTAGATGTCTATTAGATCTGCTTCATCTAGAGCTGAGTTCAAGTCCTGAATATCCCTGTTAATTTTCTGTCTCATAGATCTGTCTAATATTGACAGTGGAGTGTTAAAGTCTCCAACCATTATTGTGTGGGAGTCTAAGTCTCTTTGCAGGTCTCTAAAAACTTGCTTTATGAATCTGGGAGCTCCTGTATTTGGTGCATATATATTTAGAATAGCTAGCTCTTCTTGTTGCATTGATCCTTTTACCATTAGGTAATGTCCCTCTTTGTCCTTTTGATCTTTGTTGGTTTAAAGTCTGTTTTATCAGAGACTAGGATTGCAACCTCTGCCTTTTTTTTTTTCTTTCCATTTGCTTGGTAAATATTCCTATATTCCTTTATTTTGAGCCTATGTGTGTCTTTGCACATGAGATGGGTCTCCTGAATGCAGCACACCAATGGGTCTTGACTCTATTCAATTTGCCAGTTTGTGTCTTCTAACTGGGGCATTTAGCCTATTTACATTTACGGTTAATATTGTTATGTGTGAGTTTGATTCTGTCATTATGATGCTAGCTTGTTATTTTACCCATTAATTGATGCAGTTTCTTCTTAGTGTCAATGGTCTTTACAATTTGGTATGTTTTTGCAGTGGCTAGTACTGGTTTTTCCTTTCCACATTTAGTGATTTTTCCAGGAGCTCTTGTAAGGCAGGCCTGGAGGTAACAAAATCTCATAGCATTTGCTTATCTATAAAGGATTTTATTTCTCCTTCACTTATGAAGTTTGCTTTGGCTGGATATGAAATTCTGGATTGAAGATTCTTCTCTTTAAGAATGTTGAATATCGGCCCCCACTCTCTTGTGGCTTGTAGAGTTTCTACAGAGAGATCCACTGTTAGTCTGATGGGCTTCCCTTTGTGGGTAACCCGACCTTTCTCTCTGGCTGTCCTTAACATTTTCTACTTCATTTCAACCCTGGTGAATCTGATGATTGTGTGTCTTGGGGTTGCTTTTCTCAAGGAGTATCTTTGTGGTGTTCTCCAATCTTGAATTTGAATGTTGGCCTGTCTTGCTAGGTGGGAAAGTCCTTCTGGATAGTATCCTGAGGAGTGTTTTCCAACTTGGTTCCATTCTCCCCATCGCTTTCAGGCACAACAATCAAACATAGGTTTGGTCTTTTCACATAGTCCCATATTCTTGGAGGCTTTGTTTGTTCCTTTTCATTCCTTTTTCTCTAATCTTGTCTTTAAGCTTTATTTGATTAAGTTGATCTTCAATCTCTGATATCCCTTCCTCCACTTGATCAGTTTGGCTCTTGATACTTGTGTGTGCTTCATAAAGTTCTTGTGCTGTGTTTTTCAGCTCCATCGGGTCATTTATGTTCTTTTCTAAACTGGTTATTCTAGTTAGCAGTTCCTCTGACCTTTTTATCAAGGTTATTATCTTCCTTGCATTGGGTTAGAACATGTTCCTTTAGCTTGGAGGAGTTTGTTATTATCCACCTTCTGAAGCCCACTTCCGTCAATTAGTCATACTCATTCTTTGTCCAGTTTTGTTCCCTTGCTGGCTTGGAGTTTTGATCCTTTGGAGGAGAAGAGACATTCTGGTTTTTAGAATTTTCAGCTTTCTGAGCTGGTTTTTGCCCACCTTTGTGGATTCATCTACCTTTGGTCTTTGATGTTGGTAACCTTTGGATGGGGTTTTTGTGTGGACATCCTTTTTGTTGGTGTTGATTTTCTTTCTTTCTCTCTCTCTCTTTCTTTCTTTCTTTCTTTCTTTCTTTCTTTCTTTCTTTCTTTCTTTCTTTCTTTCTTTCTCTTTACTTTTCTTCTTTTCTTTTCTTTTCTTTTCCTTCTTCTCTTTCTTTCTTAATGGAGTCTTGCTCTGTCACCCAGGCTGGAGTGCAGTAGCGCAATCTCGGCTCACCGCAACATCCGCCCCCAGGGTTCAAGTGATTCTCCTGCCTCAGCCTCCTGAGTAGCTGGGCTTATAGGTGTGCACCACAATGCCCAGCTAACTTTTGTATTTTTAGTAGAGACAGCATTTCACCATGCTGGTCAGGCTGGTCTTGAACTACTAACCTCGTGATTTGACTGCCTTGGCCTCCCAAAGTGCTGGGATTACAGGCATGGCCCCACTGTACCCGGCTGATGCTATTTCTTTCTGTTTGTTCATTTTCCTTCTAACAGGCCCCTCTGCTGCAGGTCTGCTGGAGTTTGCTGGAGGTCCACTGCAGACCCTGTTTGCCTGGGTATCACCCTCTGCACCAGCAGAGGCTGCAGAAGAGCAAAGATTGCTGCCTGTTCCTTCCTCTGGAAGCTTTGTCCCAGAGGGGCACCCACCACATGCCAGCCAGAGATCTCCTATATGAGGTGTCTGTCAACCCCTGCTAGGAGGTGTCTCCCAGTCAGAAGGCACAGGGGTAAGGGACCTACTTGAGGAGACAGTTTGTCCCTTAGCAGAGCTCAAGTGTTGTGCTGAGAGATCCACTGCTCTCTTCAGAGCTGGCAGACAGGAATGTTTAAGTCCACAGAAGCTGTGCCCACAGCCACCCCTTTACCCAGGTGCTCTGTGCCAGGGAGATGGGAGTTTGATCTATAAGCCCCTAACTGGGGCTGCTGCCTTTCTTTTAGATGCCCAGAGAGGAGGAATCTAGAGAGGCAATCTTGCTATAGCAGCTTTGCTGAGGTGCAGTGGGCTCTGCCCAGTCCAAACTTCCCAGCAGCTTTGTTTACATGGTGAGAGGAAAACCACCTACTCAAGCCTCAGTAATGGCAGACGCCCCTCCCCTCACCAAGCTCCAGTGTTCCAGGTCAACTTCAGACTGCTGTGCTGGCAGCAAGAATTTGAAGCCAGTGGATCCTAGCTTGCTGGGCTTGGTGGGGGTAGGATCTGCTGAGCTAGACCACTTGGCTCCCTGGCTTCAGCCCCTTTTCCAGGGCAGTGAACGGTTCTGCTCACTGGCATTCCAGGTGTTACTGGGATACAAAAAAAAAAAAAAAAAGAAAACCTGTTGCAGCTAGCTCAGTGTCTGCCCAAACCACCACCCAGTTTTGTGCTTGAAACCCAGGGCCCTGGTGGTGTAGGCACCCCAGGGAATCTCCTGGTCTGTGGGTTACAAAGACTGGGGAAATGCATAGTATCTGGGCCAGACAGCTCCATCCCACAAGGTGCAGTCCCTCACGGCTTCTCTTGGCTAGCGGAGGGAGTTCCCTAAACCCCTATGCTTACTGGATGAGACATCACCCCACCCTGCTTCTGCTTACCCTCTGTGGGTTGCACCAAGTGTCTAACCAGTCCCAGTGAGATGAGCCAGGTACTTTAGTTGGAAATGCAGAAATCACCTGGCTTCTGTGTTGATCTTGCTGGGAGCCGCAGACTGGACTGTTCCTATTTGGCCATCTTGCCCAGGTCCTCTGCAGTTTTCTTTTTTTGATATGTCTTTGTCTTGTTTCGATATCTTGGTAATACTGGCCTTGTAGAATGAGTTTAGAAGTATTTCCTCATCCTCTATTTTTTGGAACAGTTTGAGTAGGATTGATATTAATTCTCCTTCAAATGTTTGGCAGCATTCAGCAGTGAAGCCATGGGGTCCTGGGCTTTTCTTCCCCAGGAGACTTTTTATTAAGGCTTCAATCTCATTACTTGTTGTTGGTCTGTTCAGGTTTTCAATCTTGGTTTGTGGTTCAATCTTGGTAGGTTGTATGTGTCTAGGAATTTATTTTTTTCTAGATTTTCCAATTTATTGGCACATAGTTGCTCATAGTCAGGTTTGTCAATTTTGTTTTTCTTTTCAGAAAGCTATGTTTTTGTTTCACTGGTCTTTTATATTACGTTGAAATGAATTTCAAATTTATTTATGTTCAGTCTGATCTTTATTATTGCTTTTCTTCTACTAATTTGGGGTTCAGTTTGCTGTTGCTTTCCTAGTTTGTTAAGACCCATCATTAGGTTACTTATTTGAAATTTTTCTACTTTTTTGATGTAGGCACTTATAGCCATAAATTTTTCTCTTTGTACTGCTTTCACTGTATTCCATAGGTTTTGATATGTTGTGTTTTCATTTTCATTTGTTTGAAGAAATTTTCCAATTTCCTTCTTAATTTCTTCAGTGACCCACTGGTCAATTCAAGATCATATTGTTTAATTTTCATGTGTTTGTATAGTTTCCAAAATTCCATTGTTATTTTATTCCATTATGGTCAGAGAAGATGGTTAATATGATTTCAGTTTCTTTGAATGTTTTAAGACTTGTTGTGTGACCTAACATATGACTTCTATTTGAGAATGATCCATATGCTGAGGAGAAAAATGTGTATTCTGCAGCCATTGGGTGAGATGTTCTGCAGATGTCTATTAGGTACATTTGTTTTGTAGTGCAGATTAAGTCTGATGTTTCTTTGTTGATTGTCAGGACTGTCTGTCCAATGCTGAAAGTGGGGGTATTAAAGTTTCCATCAATTGTTGTATTAGGATCTATCTCTCTTTTTAGCTCCAGTAATGTTTAATTTTTTTATCTGGGTGCTTTAGTGCATATATATTTACAATCATTGTACCCTTTTGCTGAATTGACCCCTTTATTAGAATATAATGACCTTCTTTGTCTCATCTTATAGTTTTTGTTTGGAAATCTGTTTTGTCTGATGTAAGTATAGCTATTCTTGCTCTTTTTTGGTTTCCATTGGCATGGAATATCTTTTTTTATCCCTTTATTCTCAGTCTATATGTATATAGGTGAGGCGGAATTCTCATAGGCAACAGATCATTGGGACATGTTTTTTCATTCATTCAGATGCTCTATGTCTTTTGATTGGAGAGGTTAATCCATATACATTCAATGTTATTACTGATAAGTAGAGACCTATTCCTGCCATTTTGGTATTTGTTTTCTGGTTGTTTTGTGGTCTTCTCTTCCTTCTTTCCTCCCTTTCAGTTTTCCATTTAGTGAAGGTGATTTTTTTCTCTAGCAGTATGCTTTGATTTCTTGCTTTTTATTTGTTATATATCTGTTGTATGTTTTTTTGATTTGAGGTTACCATGAGGCTTGCAAACACTATCTTATATCCTATTATTTAAACTGATGACAACTTAGGACTGATTGCATAAACCAACAAACATGCAAAAGGAAAACTGATTTAAAAAAAACTCTATGCCTTAACTTCACCCCATTTGTAAACTTTTTGTTGTTTTTTCTTGTCTTTTTATACTATGTCTTGAAAAGATATAGTTATTATTTTTGATTGGTTTATCATTTAGTCTTTCCACTTAAGTCAAGAGAAATTTACATACCACCAGTACAGTGTTTTATTAGCCTATGTTTTTCCATGTGCTTACTATTACCAGTGAGTTTTATACCTTCAGATGGTTTCTTCTTCTTGCTCAGTAACATTTTTTTTTCTGATTGAGTGACACCCTTTAACATTTCTTGTAGGACAGGTTTGGTGTTGATAGAATCCAGTAGCTTTTATTTGTCTAGGAAAGTCTATTTCTCCTTCATGCTTAAAGGGTATTTTTGCTGAATATACTATTTGAGGGTAAAAGTTTTTTTTTCTTCAGCACTTTAAATATGTCGTGCCACTCTCTCCTGGCCTGTATGGTTTCCACTGAGAAGCCTCCTGCCAGATATATTGCAGTTCCGTGGTATATTATTTGGTTTTTTTCTTTTACTGCTTTTGGGATCATTTTTTAATCTTTGACATTTGAGAGTTTGATTAAGTACCTAGTCTTTTTAAATAGGTAGTCTTTTTAGGTTAAATCTGCTTGGTGATCTATAACCCTCTTGTACTTGAATCTTGTTATCTTTCTCTAGGTTTGAGGAGTTTCAATAAACCTTCTAGCCCTATCTCTTTCTCTACTTCCTCTTTAAGGCCAATAACTCTTAGATTTTCCCTTTTGAGGCTGTTTTCCATCTTTTAGGTGTGCTTCATTATTTTTTATTCTTTTTTTTTTCATTTCTCTCCTCTGACTGTGTATTGTCAAATAGTTTATCTTCAAGCTCACTAATTCTTTCTTCTGCTTAATTAATTCTGCTATTAAAGGACTCTGATACATTCTTCAGCATATCAGTTGTATTTTCCAGCTCTACAATTTCTGCTTTAGTGTTTTTAATTATTTCAATCTCTTTGTTACATTTTTCTGACAGAATTCTGAATTCCTTCTTTGTGTTATCTTGATTTTTCTTTGGGTTTCCTCAAAACAGCTATTTTGACTTCTCTGTTTGAAAGGTCATATTTCTCTGTTTCTTCAGGATTGGCCCCATGCCTTATTTTAGTTCATCTGGTGAGATCATGTTTTCACGGTGGTGTTGTTACTTGCAGAAGTTCATTGGTGTTTAGGCATTGAGGAGTTAGGTATTTATTGCAGTCTTCACAGTCTGGGCTTGTTTGTGCCTGTCCTTCTTGGGAAGGCTTTCCCAGTATTTGAAGGGACGTGGACCCCACGCCCAATAACCCTGTGGTTTTTGTAGAGGTACTGCCTTGGTGGTCTTACATAAGATCTGAAAGAATTCTCTGGATTACCAAGCAGACACTCTTGTTATTTTCTCTTAATATCTTCCAAAAAAATGGAGTCTCTGTCTCTCTCTTTGCCGGGCTACCTGGAACTGGGGATGTGGTGATGCAGGCACCCCTGTGGCCTTCACCACTGGAACTGTGCTGGGTCAGACCTGAGCTACTGGGCCTCGTCCATGGCCCTTCCCCTCAGACTGATGAGTTTCCCTCAGGCCCAGGGTGTGACTAAGGGTGCTGCTTGGGAGCCAGGGATTGAAGTCAAATACATTAGCAACTCACCTGCTGTTCTATTCTACTGTGGCTAAACTGGCACTCAAACAATAATATAGAGTCCTTCCTGCTCTTCCCAGTGATTTCCACAGATAGATGAGCCCTTCCCTGTGGCCACCACCACCAGTCTATGGGGGTTTCTGCTAGGCTTTCACCAATGTTTACTTAAAGGCCAAGGGCTCTCTTCTATCAGCTTGTGTTTAATGCTGCCAGTCCTGGAACTTCAGGGCAGCAGACTAGGTCAGAAATGCTGTCTAAGATCCTAGGCCTAGACTCAAGGACCTCAGGAGCCTACTAATTGCCCTACCCTACTGAGGCCAAGCTGGTACCTAGGGTGCAAGACATAATCCCCCGTTTTTTCCCTTTGCTTTTCTCAAACAGAAGGAGTCTTTCACTGTAGCCACCCCAGCTGGGAATGTACTGGGCCACCCATGAAATCTAGGATGTCTCAGAGCCCAAGGCCCACAGCATACTCACTGGGTATCGTTGGTGGTCATTCAGGGTCCAAGGGTTCTTTGGTCAACAGGTGATGAATCCCGCCAATACTGGATGCTTCCTTTCAGCAGGTTCCCCTTTGACTCAGGGTGTGTCTCGAAATGTTATCCAGGAGCTAGGGCCTCAAATAGGGGTTTGTGCCTTATTCTACTGTGGCTGAGCTGGTATCCAAGGTATAAAACAAACTCCTCTTTACTCTTCACTCTTCTCTCCTTATACAGAAGAAAGACTCATTCACTTTCCTTGTTCTGAGCTGCACTGCCTGGGCTTGGGGAAGATATGGTGCTCACACTCCATTAGCTATGCCAGCTATTGTCTCCCTAGTTCACTGACCGTAAGCCCAGCCTAGCACTAGGAATTGCCTAGGAATTATAGTCATTGTGTTTTAGACAGCCTTTGAAGTTTACCTATGACCCCAAAGTACTTCAACCTGTGGTGATAAGGCTTGCCAAGAAACTCAAGTACCTTGAGGATGTGTGATTCCCTTCTAGCTAGGGCTGGTCCAAATGCTCCCGCTGTGACAGGGCAGCACTGAGTTCAATGTAAGTCTCCCAGTCGCTGAACTTTCCCTTCCTAAGGTGCACATATTCTCTCTCCACACTGCAGGGCTGCCTCAGGGGACGGGGCGGGGGGTGACATTCACTATTCAAGACTGTATCTCTTGTCCTCCTCAGTGCCTCTTTCCACCGTATGAAGTTAAAACCAGGTACTGTGATTGCTATTGCTCACATGATTTTTGCTTCTTGTGACAGTGGTTTTCTGTATGCAGATAGTTGTTAAAATTTGATGTTCCAGCAATGGGGATGAATGGCATAGGCTTCTATTTTGCCATCTTGCTCTGCCCTCTTTGGTAAACCAATTTTATATTACAACAAAAATTAAGACAATTCTGTAATTTATTGTAATGTGTTTTAAATCCTTTCTGAAACAATTTGTTAACTTTCCTATTCGCATGTCTTAAGGAATATATTCAGTTTTTTTCAGAATGCTAATCAGAGAAAAATCATATATTAGGGAATCTTTTTTGTTATTCTTCCCATATGAGCATAGCAAATAATGACTCAAATATTTTCAAAACACTATAATATAAACTAGTTTTTAAAAATAAAATCCCTAGATTGGAGCTATGCCAAAGCTTGAATGTAGGCAGTTTTCCAAGGAATTTTTATCTCCTTTGCTTTTAAAAACTTTACAGACTAGTGTTTAAGTAGAAAATAAATGAGGCATATGGGAATAAATGAAAGTCTTTATATAATAGTGGAGGTAACTTCAGTATATTACAAATATATATTTTAAAATAATAAAAAGGTAGTCTTTATTACATTTCATTTTAACATTCAGATAATACAGTTACCATATTAAATACTCAGAATCTATTTTCTACCCAAGGCTTTCCATTTATTTATTCATTCATTCATCCAAGTCTCTCCACCAGTTAATTACTAAGCAACAACTATGTAGCAGGCACTGGGGACAACACAGCGAGTAAAACAGAGAGCTTAAATTAAGCTTAAGCTTTTTCAAGTGCTTATGTATCATCTTTAATTCTACCACCCAGGCTAACTTATAATAGACTAGACTGTCATAATAGCCTCCTCCCCAACTCACTCTCTTCCATTTTTCCAACTCCAGAGTCCCATCTTTGTTTTAGAGCATTTAAGGAAGTGCCCCATGGGAGCCTGAATCTGGGTTTTCTCTGATATGTACATTGACCTTATGTGAATTCTTCCTGTGTCTCCAAGCCTGGAGTAACTCTTTTTTTTGTGGGGGGGGGGCCGGGAAGGGAGGGATAGAGTCTTGCTGTTTCACCCAGGCTGAAGTCCAATGGCATAATTTCGGCTCATTGCAACCTCCGCCTCCTGGGTTCAAGTGATTCTTCTGTCTCAGCCTCCCAAGTAGCTGAGATTACAGGCACATGCCACCACCACACCTGGCTAAATTTTTCATAATTTTTATAGAGACAGAGTTTTGCCATGTTGGCCAGGCTGGTCTCTTATCTCCTGACCTCAGGTGATCCACCCACCTCAGCCTCCCAAAATGCTGGGATTACAGGCATGAGCCACTGTACCCAGCCATTCTGAAGTAACTCATATCTGCTTTGTTTTTTATTCAGTGACAGCTACATTGAAAAAAGCAGGGACTTTCTTATAGATTCCAGTATTCACAGAATTTAAGCAATAAAATAATTTAGCAGCTGGACACAGTGGCTCACGCCTGTAATACAAGCACCTTGGGAGGCCAAGGCAGGTGGATCACCTGAAGTCTGGAGTTTGAGACCAGCTGACCAACATGGTGAAACCCCATATCTACTTAAGATACAGAAAATGAGCGGAACATGGTGGCACATGCCTGTAATCCCAGCTTCTTGGTAGGATGTTGCAGGAGAATCGCTTGAACCCAGGAGGTGGAGGTTGCAGTGAGCCAAGATCACGCCATTGCACTCCAGCCTGGGCAAAAAGAGCAAAACTCCGACTCAAAATAATAATAATAATAATTAGCAATAATTTAATTGAATGCTGTCGTTTTATAAATTGAGACATTGAGGTTAACAGTATGGCTAGTTTGTGGTAAAACTGAATGTAGAACAGATCAAGATGGCTTGATCTGTTCATTGTTATTATCAGTAAAACAAACAAAAAATGCTTTACTTAGGCTCTCTGGATTGCCTAGAAAGGGAACTTAGGATATCTCAAGGAACAGAATGAATTATTTCAATCCTTTCTGCAGCAATAAGGAAACAGGGATCCCATGGAATCTAAAACTAGGTACTGTTTTAGACATACCGGGCACTGGGGACACCATACGTGACTTGGTCTGCCGTACACACTGATTCAAAGCAGCTCTATCTTAGCAGCATTAGTTTGTGAATATTTTATTGTACTTTTCTCTCAGTACTTTTCTACTTTCTCTGCATTTGATTTTTTGTGATATCTTGTCCTCTGACAACTGTCTTAACATAATTTCTACTTCTAATTTTTATGTATACTTTAGCTTTCTTGTAGCATCTCAGCAACCCTGCTCTTCTTCTTAGACTTTCTTTGTGAATCTTTCCAGCTCCCTCCTACCCCTACTTTTAAGTACTTACATTTTTCTATTGTTGTTGTTTTAATCAACTTCATTTTTTAAAAAAAGAGATTTTTATTGGCCCAGCTGTCCTTTTTTTTTGTCTTTCAAAGAGTTTGCTATGTTGCCAATACTGGACTTGGCTCAAGCAACCCTCCCACCTCAGTGTCCTGAGTACAGGAACATCATTTGCCTGGCCCAGCTTGTTTTTATTTAAATAAAACCCTTTATTCCAAGTCCTTTTATAGGCTACTGGCCTATATTGTCCTCCCTTAGATTAAGTGTCAAGTCCTGGGACTGAGGTGGGGAAAGAGTGAATTCCTTAAAAACAAATCATGACTGCATGGTGCTGCCACTTTGTCAGAGTCTCTGAATGAAGAAGAATCCCTTTAGAGAGAAGTGTGCATACAGAAGATACCATGATTAACATATATACACATAGTTCACTCTTATGGAGTGATTTGGAAAAAATAAGCTAAAGAAGAAATTGTGCCACTGCTGCATTTTGTTTCATTATAAGCTAGGGAGGAAACTAACTCTGCTCAGAAAAACAGGTGGTGGCCAAAGAAAATCAAGCATGTGGTTAGATTGAAGGGTTCACAGAATTTAAAATAAATAAATAAATAAACACACACTTAAAAAAAAAAAAGGAAAAGGAAATAGGCTCATGGCAGAGAGTCTCTGTAACCTATGAGCCTCCTACCCTGGCTCTTTATTTGTCATCCTCCAGGAACCTTTCAGCTCACACTCTCATAGATGTGCTGCCTCATCCCAGGGAGCCACCACCACTGTCTTAGTGCTGAGGATGTTTCTTATCTCCTGTTGTAAAAAGTGAAAAAATTTAGTTTTGTGTATATTTTTATTGTGGAATTTTGTGTAAACATTTGAACAACTGAGTACAATATGTATTATGTAATTAAGCTCATCATCTCTCTTTAAAAATGTAAAAAGTTTTTTTTTAATATTAACATAAGTTAAATTGTTTTAAGTTTAACATCACAAAATCTGTTGAAAGCATTTTTTTATTTTTCAAATAGGTACCTCTTCTAAATGACATTTTAAAACCAAAGCATCATTTCCTTCTTTAATCCATTAAACCATACTCATCTCTTCTGATAAACCCTCAGTGATTAATACTGAATAATTCTTTCACTCCATTAGGCTATATTCTGAAACTGAGGAAATTTGTCTTTAGTTTGCAATATATTAATTGGAAGTTTTGTAAACTTCCAATTTGTAAACTATGATTTATTTCAGGTTTTTGAGTTATATTTTAAATCCTTAAGAGAAAAGGAACTTCTTTTGTTCTTTTATGTGCATCAAAATCCTTTGATAAACAGTAGATAAAATCACCAATTTTTATTTAGGACTATACAAATTTTTATTAAACTATCCAAATCTTTATTTCATTCTCCTGTCCTTTCTTTTAGTGTCCTTCATTTTGCTCCTACATCTTTCTTAAGGAAGAAGGATATTGCTTGTTTTATAGCTTTGGGTGTTAATGCTAGAGATTAAGATTTTCTTTGGCTTTATTATTTGGAAAATATTTTTTGTTAAAAATTCCCTAGATGACTTTATAGAATCCCTTTTGATGAACCTGTGAGCAGCCTCATTCATGGGTTATTATGACAATGATTTGGGTTAGAGGAACTACCTGGATATGATCCAGTGTTTCAGTAATTACAAACAGATTACGTCTGAGGGCAATTTGTCTTCGCATTATTCAACTAAAACTAACTTTTTAAAAGCTTCAACAGACAACATATCCATTGCTAGATATGAACTTTTTATAAAAGATATTGTGCTTCAGTCTCTGTTCAGTACTATGCTATCATTTTAGTTGATAGTAACAAGTCATTCAAATAACATGCAACATTATTAATAAGAATTAGTTTGTTATTTAATAAAAAATTCTTATTAAATAAAAAATTAGATTTAATAAGAAATAAATTAGTAACAATTAAATTTGTATTGATGAGGAAACCAAAAGTTGGGATATAAGGCAGCTTACAACCTATGTTTCATTATTTGGCTTATGTAAGTTTATTTTTCATAGCATGTCTTCACTTATTATTTTGCAGGGTCTCAAAGGACATCCTGGACTCCCAGGACTTCGAGGTGAACAAGTAGGTACTTCCTTTATAAGACTTGTATCATGTGTGAAAAAGACACATGTTAGAGAACTCCATTGAGAGATTGTTTTCCCCCACTTTTTCAATTTTTCTTCTCATTGATTTTTACTCTGTTTAGTGCAGGACAGCCTTTTAATTGATAAGCTGTAGATCTTTTTATTTAAAAAACTATAATGGATAATATTTCACTGTTAATTCCCTTTTACTTTGCCTCATATGTTTCAGACCACTAGCTCTTAAACTTCTGCAGACCCCTTTGAGAATCTCATGAATACTGTGAATCCATACTATGAATCCTTTCCCAGAAAATATATAGGTTGATGCATATGTGTATGCATGCGCGCATGCACACACACACACACAGACTTTTTTTGTACAATTTCTGGAGCTTACCAGTTCACTAATGCCTAATCCATAGCTGTTTGTTCCCTGACCTTTTCCTGAAATGCAAATAAATTTCAGTAACAGTCCAAATTAGAATGGTACATATATTGTTGTCCATAATACAAATACAATATTTAAAAGTCAAAATAGTTTTGGAACTATTTAGTTTTTGAATTATATTACCAGAAAATAATATATTATTATGTCATAGAAAAAAAATCATATCTCTTATAGTGTGTAGTATACAGTATTGACAATATAGTATAAATATAAAAATGAAAAGGGTAAGCTATTAGAAACTGATTAAGGTGATGGATACCGTTATTAAAGAATCAGCACAGAGACTCAGTAAGCCTTAAAGGGAGATCCAGGAAGAAATGTGATAGATGGTACCTGAAGGAAAGCTATAAATGAAGAAACAAAGCCAATTTTCCCTTTCATTCATGTGAAGTTAGACAGTACACTGTTCAGTCCCTGAAACAACTTTTCAAGATTACTAATTACAAGACGTGGCAAGCAAAGTGATACATGTATCTGTAACACATGTAATATTGGTTTCCTGCAAATCAAACATGTACTGAAAAGCATTTGAGCATTTATGGAAGAAAAAGATGAGAAGGGTAAGTGAGATTAGTCCTTGGGGAGAAAAAAATTTGTAGGATACTGCTTTGGCAAAAACATGGATTCCAGTGGAGGAAACCTGATACTTCACAAGTGAAAAATTGGCCATGTGTCATTACTGACCAGTTCACTCACAAAACTGCTCCATAAACTAGTCCTGGTGGTGTATATGTTATCTCTGAGGGTAATATACTTTTTAGAACAGTCTAAAACCAGTTTTAAAGGTTGGAAAATGTATATTGTAGTCAGTTCTTGCTTTCTGTTCTATTTGTTTCCAGGAAAAAAAAGAGACAAAATGTGTGTTAACTTTGAGAAACAACTAAAATAATTTTGCATTTTAATTGTGAAAATACCGTGGACCTTAGGAAGGCATAACTGACTAGCTGGAAGACATTCATGTCTTGAAAATTTGTAAATATCTATAAATTTGTCAGCAAACATTTGGAAAAGCAATTATATCATTTATGTGAGCTCTAGTAATAAGAACTGTCATTTACTTAGAGCCTTTGTTATTTGCCTAACTATATTACTATTAACTATAACTCCTAGTAGTATAATTATTCAGTTTTACATATGTTAATTGATTTGAGGCCCAGCAATACTGAGTTTTTATAGTTACTTCCACTTTTAAATATATTCTTACACATTGTTCTATTTTATCCACAAAATGAGTACTGTTACTCTATTTGACTAATGAAAAAACAGAGAAACCATAGTAGCAGTGCTGGAGCAGTGCCGGGATTCTGAAGAAATCTGACTCCGAACGTGTGTTTTAAGTGAGATTAGGGCAGGCTTCCTAATTTTCTGTTCCTAATTTCTCAAGGGGCTGCTGAAATAGCTGTATCTCTGTTACTCCATCCAATCTGCAGATTTGAGTGAGCCAACTTTAAAAAAAAAATAGTCTGTCTTTAAGTACAGGGTGACTTAAGTCATGCTGTTTGTTTTGAGTTTCTTTTGAGTTTCTGTGGTTGTCTCAGTGATTTTAGGGTGCGGTTGGCTCAGAATATGTTTATGCGGTATAAAGATTATACTGAAGTTTTACTTATTTTGTTTACTGGTGTTCTAGTATAGCAGAACTTAGACACTGAGTGGAATTCTTTTGTGCCTTTCTCTGCATAGCTAAAATGTGTTAGCTAGATCTCTACGTGTTGCTTTAACACCTGCTGTGACAATTCATTTGAAATAGGATTTCACTTATGTTCTATAACAGATTGCCTTTTTACTGATGTCAGCTAATTTAATTTGACTAGGAAAGAAATGGAAAAGGAATGGTGGTTTTCCTTAGCCAGCCAGATAGTGACCTACAGAATAAAAACAGCCTTTTACATTTGTTTTACTCCTTTCTGTTGGCATACCTAAATAAAGGTTTTGTAAATGTCTAGAATGCAGGCCTTGTGTGTTTTGGAATTGGATGGGGCATAAAGGAAGGCAATTGTAAATATACTAGAGCAAATCTTAGAAGACTTTCCTTAGGGTGCTATTGGACATTTTTTGCACTTCAAACCCACAGTAGAGAAACACGCCTTTGAATGGTGCTCTCTGGAATTGACTTCCTGATTTAAGTCCTAACTTCCTACTTATTAGCTAAGTAACCTTCCACTGGTGACATAAACACCTTATGTCTCATTTTTTCTCATCTTTTATAGAGGAATAATAATATCTATCTTATAGAATTTTTGAACAGATTGAATAAGATAATACATATAAAAATACTTGAAATAGTGCCTGGCACATGATAAATGCTCAATAAATATTATAGAAATAAAATATTAAGTAAGTATATAATACCTGATATCAATTGGGGGAATATTGAGTACATAAAAATGGTTTCTGAAATTCATAGCATATAATCTCTCTACATGTAGACAAGAATTTCTTCTGTAACCCTCAGAAGGCTACTGTTTATTCACATTCTCTTCAGTTGTCCATTGTCATAACTTCTGTGTATCTTAGTTTCTTTAAATGTAGAATGAAGGAAAGAGTATCTCATAGACGAAAAGCAGATATAAAGTGCTTAGCAAATAAAGAGTGCCCAGTAAATGTTAATTTTAGGTCAAGGGAAGGGAAGGGGAAATGAGAGACAACAAAAGGAAGAGATGGATTCTGAAGTAGAGAGAAGAAAGTCAACTATTATCCTCTATTTTTCATTTCCTTGGGCTGTTCTTTCTCTAAATTTTCCACAATTTTAGAATTTTTAGCCTATCTTTACTTAAAGTGGAGGTAACACTCTTCCATCTACTTCAGAGCAGAAGGACCAAGTGCAATTATCTTTCATTATGTCATTTATAAACAAACAGGAAAAGAATTTTGCATAATAAATAAAAAATCTAGACAGCATTGTTGTCATCAGCTCAATGTAACTTTTTATGACATTTTCTTGGTTCAAGAATTATTTAATAGACTTAAACTGAATAAACTGATAAGTAAATGAATGAATGAATGGTGTATCAGTGAAAGAGTATTTAAAAAAAGAAAAAGAAGTCATAATATTTTGTCTCACTTTTTTACCTAGTTCAAGGGCAGTTTTCCTTTCTTAGGACTTTGGGTCTCCATCTGTCAGCCCTCCCTGAGCCAACCTTGTTTTAAATCAAGAATACAAAGTTGCAAATTCCAAATGAGTTTACTTTCTGTCCCTAAGTCAGTTTAGGCTGTTAATAGCAAAAGTCCATAGACTAGGTGGCTTATAAATAATAGAAATTTCTCACAAGTCTGAGATCAGCATGCTACTATGGTTATGTTCTGGTGAGGGCTATCTTTTGGATTACAGACTGCTGACTTCATATTGTATCCTCACATGGTAGAAAGAGGGCTAACTAGCTCTCTGGTCTCTTTTTTTATAAGGTCATTTATCCCATTCATGAGGGCTCCACCCTAATTACCTTACAAAGAGCCACCTCTTAATACTGTTAGGCATTATCAGCAGGGTTAGGATTTTAACATGAATTTTGAGGCACACAAACATTCAATCCACAGCACCATTCAAATTTACTAGATCAGACCCATGTCATGTCAGACCCTAAGTGGCAAAGATATTTGCCACTTAGTATCCATTTACTTAATTAGACTTACTGTAAGGTTAAGTTTAGGAAAGAAGTAGAGGTTGGTTTTGTGGTTTACTGCCCCTCAGTCTTCTGGGGCTCATGCTCAGATAGTTAAGGAGTATTGCAGGATGATTGAGACAAGAAAAAGTTCAATCTACTGGTAAAAAAGTTACTGGTAATTAAGAAATTTACCAGCTCTTCCTCTAGAATAAATGTCTCTTTTAGCTATGGATTTTTCCTTCCTAGATTGTCATTATTAATGATCAATAATATGTCATTTAGGGCCCTAATCTAATAGCTTTACTTATTTCTATTTAGCAATTTTTGTCCCTTTCATATAGGTACTTTAAGTTATATAAACCATGTATAGGACTCGATATTTTTATGGGGAAAAATTATTTCCAAGCTTGTGTACTATAAATACATCAAATATGTTTCCTTGGGCCTCCTTTGGCTTTGTTGTACTGTTTATTTTATTTATTATTTCAGGGAATTCCAGGATTGGCTGGTAATATTGGTTCACCCGGTTACCCTGGCAGGCAGGTGCAGTAACTATATTTAGACTTCTCTCTTTATGTTTCTGTTTCTTAATACATTGTATTTCTGATTTTGAGAATTAATGTTCAAATAGTTGTTTTTATTAAATAATAACTTGTAGAGAAATAATTTCAAAATCAAAGTTGTAGAAATCCATTAAAATTTTTCTGCAGAAAGTTTTATTTAAAATCAGAATGGGCCTTTTAAATATTTGATGTGATATACAATGGAACCTTCAAAATTAAAATGCCCAAGTGTTAATAAGTTCTTAAAACAGCCCTGATTGTGATTTTACAATACTATCACTGAACAAAATAAAGTAATTGTAAGAGTTAAGACTCCCTTTAACAAACATCATTTTTAAATAACACAATTATAAAAACTTGAGAAACAGTATACCACTACCAAACACTTTTATCTGAAGTGAATTCAGTTATTTGCATACTGTTTTAAAAATTCATTCTAATCATTTTATATGTATTCCCTTATAACTTCTAACTTTCTCTACTTCATATAGATTAATAATAGAACAAGGTTTATTTCCTAAGTTTTCATGAATTGAATACTTCTAAAGTTAATTAATTAGGCCAGGTGTGGTAGCTCATGCCTGTAGTCCCAGCACTTTGTGAGGCTGAGGCAGGCAGATCATAAGGTCAGGAAACTGAGACCTTCCTGGCCAACATGGTGAAACCTCATTTGTACTAAAACTACAAAAATTAGCTGGGCATGGTGGCACATGCCTGTAGTCCCAACTACTTGGGAGGTTGAGATAGGAGAATCACTTGAACTGGGAGGTGGAGGTTGCAGTGAACTAAGATCGTGCCACTGCACTCCAGCCTGGCAACAGAGTGAGACTCTATCTCAAATAAATAAATAAATAAATGTATAAAGTTACATTTTTGTCTTTGTTGTTCTTAGGAATGAGGGAAGTAAATAAGCAAAAAAATAATGTTAACAAAATTCAATTTTTTAGGACTTTAAAAACACTTGGAGGTATTCTATATTAGACTCTTACTATCAAATGATAATATGTTATATGAAAAATATAAAACATGAATATGTAAACATATTAACATTGATCTAAAGTTTAAAATATATTTATCTTTTTAAAAATTTATGGGAATTTAGAATAAGTTAATTAGAAATGTTTTAAAACAACACAAAGTCTTCCAATGAGAAATGATGTAATGAAAAAACTTTTTAAATCTGGCAATGTGTTAATGTACTTTATTTCTATATCTAAAATATATTTGTGTATAGATTATTTCCGATTCCTCTTTTGGTTCAGAAATTCTAAAATTTCTTAACATTCGTAATCTGAATTCTATAGTTTTGAAAATCATACCTTGTCATATGCCCTTTTTATTAATCTATTTATTAACAACTCTTTAAAAAGTACTGTAGTGTGATGACAGTGTCTTTTGTTTACACCAGGGTTTAGCTGGACCAGAAGGTAATCCAGGTCCTAAAGGCGTACGAGTAAGTAGGCATTTCCATCATTTTGTTAAGCATGCTTGCCTAAAAGTAGAATGAAATATATAAAATGCTTATCATTTTTACACTCTCTTAGTAGCTTTGAATTTAATTCAAATTTAGCCTGAATACACTTGCTTACTACAGTAGTTACTTTCACTTCTATGATGACAGAAAGCAGTTTCATTGTGGTAGATTTTGCATCATTATTTTATATTTATTTCCATAGCATAATGTCTGACATGTTAGAATGTGCTCTATAAACATTTGTAGTATTATTTATATATGAATGGATACAGACCTAAGGAAGTCATGATATAAAAAAATATGAAGAGGTGAAGAAATTCATAGTAGTTCAAGGCTGAGATTTTATTACACAAACTATCAGGAGTAAAGAAATATCTGCAAAGAAGGAAATAACCTTATCGTATCCAGAGCATCCCATTTTACTTCCAAACCATTAAAGGAAATGTTAGCCATGTTTAATCAATAAGGAAGCAAAATACAAATAGCTATATTACATTGTATTGGTCACTTTTTGCATCACTATAAATACATGAGACTGGATAATTTATGAAGAAAAGAAGTTTAGTTGGCTCATAGTTCTGCAGGCCATGCAGGTATGGCTCCAGCATTTACATCTTATGAGGGCCTCAGGAAACTTATAGTCACAGTGGAAGGTGAAGGGAGAGCAGGCAATGTCACATGGCAAGAGTGAGTGCAAGTGAGAAAAAAACAGAAGGTCCCAGACTCTTTCACACAACCAGATCTCACGTGAGTTGAGAACTCACTTATCACTAAGGGGATGATGCTAAACCATCCATGAGGGATCCACCCCCACGATCCAGTCACTTCCTCTAACATTAGAAATCACATTTTAACATGAGATTTGGAGGGGAAAAACATTCAAACCATATCATATATATAGTGTATAAAATTTTAAAAAATATGTTTTAAAAATTCTTTATTTTTAATAGCGAAATATTTTCAGAGTCTACATTTGTGCCTTATGTTATCTAAAATGCCTTTTTTAAAGAAGTAAAGCATAAGGTATTTAAACAATATGTGCAATAATGATGTCTTACATTTTAAAAAAATTATTAAACATTTCCAAATACTTTCATAGGTATTTTATTATTTTATTTTGCCATCAACCCTGTGATGTAGGAGAACAGGTCTATCATCCCCATTTTACTGATGAGAGGAATAGTAAGCTAAGGAACTTAATTGATTTAGCAAAGTTATAGCTGGCTAGAACTAGAACCAATGTCTTTTCACCTTTAGCTCTGACCTCTTTCCACTAGCTCGTGCTCTCTTTGTTCTTGCATTAAGTAACCACATAATGAGGAAATGTTATATATTTTTTATTAGAAATTGCACATAAAACACATGTTGACTTGGAATTAGGAAGCAAGAAAAGATTAGTGGCCAAGAAGATGGGCTGTGGAGTTACATAGGCTTTTTTTTTTCTTTAATACTTCTTTTACTAGCTTTGTGACTTCTGATGTTATTTCCGTCTCCCTGGGCTTTGTTTTTCTTATCTCATTATTTATTAAATGGTTATGATGAAACTTACTTTTCAGGTAGTGTGAAAAATTCAACAAGATTAGCATGTTTAAGGTATAGTGTATAGTATATGGCATGTATTTACTATGGATTCTGTAATTGTTACTTGAATTTGAGAGTTTCTTCTGTTCATGAATCAATAACTCCAAGAAATATATGCAAAATATATTTGGCACTGTTCAAATTACTCTTATTGCATTTTGTCATCTTGCTTCAGTGATTCATATAACTATGTTCTTCTGTGTACCATTTTCGCATTGTATTATACATCCTTTTGTTTTTTCTTTTTCCCATTTGTATTGAAAATTGTTGTCTAGGCTGTAACCCTCTTAAGCTGTACTTTCAGTTAGGTTTTCACACTTTAGTTAGGTTTCACACTTGTGAGTATGATTGGAATAAGTAGAGGGTTTCACATTCATAAAGGCTCTCAAATGTAGATTAAAAATTATTTTAGATTCAGGGGTATGTTCAGGTTTGTTACATGGGTATATTGTGTAATTTCGAGGTTTGGGCTTCTAGTGATTCTGTTGCCAAAGTAGTGAACATAGTACCCAATAGGTAGTTTTTCAACTGTTGCCTTCTTCCGGCCCTCCTTCCTTACATAATCTACAGTGTTTGTTGTTCCCATCTTTGTGTCCATGTATAGCCAACGTTTAGCTCCCATTTATAAGTGAGAACATGCAGTATTTTGTTTTCTGTTTTTGTGTTAATTTGCTTAGGATAATGGCCTCCAGCTGCATCAATGTTGCTGCAAAGGACATAGTTTTGTTCATTTTTATGGCACTGTAGTATTTCATGGTCTATATTTAACACATTTTCTTCATGCAGTCAACTATTGATGGGCACTTGGGTTGATTCTACATCTTTTTTATGGTGAATAGCACTGCCATAAACATATGAGTGCAGATTTTTTTTGGTAGAATTTATTTTTCTTTGGGTATATACTCAGTAATGAGTTTGCTGGGTCAAGCAGTAATTCTATTTTTAGTTGAGAAATTTCCAAACTTGTTTCCTCAGTGGCTGGACTAATTTGCATTACCACCAACAGTGTATAAGCATTCCATTTTTTTCTGAAACCTCATCAGTATATGTTATTTTCTGAATTTTTAATAACAGTCATTCTCACTGGTGTAAGATGGTATCTCTTTGTGGTTTTGATTTGCATCTCTCTGATTAGTTATGTTGAACATTTTTTCATGTTTGTAGGCCACTTGTATATCTTCTTTTGAGAAGTGTCTGTTCATGTCCTTTGCTCACCTTTTAATGAAGTTATTTGTTTTTTTCTTGTTGATTTGTTTAAGTTCCTTATAGATTCTGGATATTAGTCCTTTGTCAGATGCATGGTTTGAAGATATTTTCTCCTATTCTGTAAGTTGTCTATTTACTCTGTTGATGGTTTCTTTTGCTCTGCAAAAGACCTTTAGTTTAATTAGGTCACAATTGCCAAATTTTGTTTTTGTTGCATTTGTTGCTTTTAAGGATTTAGTCATAAATTCTTTCCCTAGGCCAATGTCTGTAAGGGGATGTCCTAGGTTTTCTTCTAGGATTTTTGTAGTTTAAGGTCTTACATATTAAGTCTTTAATCCATCTTGAGTTAATTTTTATGTGTTAACTCAATCAGAGGTAGGGGTCCAATTTCATTCTTCTGCATATGGTTAGCCAGTTTTCCCAGCACCATTTATTGAATTGGGTATTCTTTCCCGATTATTTATTTTTGTCAGTTTTATCAAAGATAAAGTTGTTGGAAGTTGTAGGATGCAGCTTTATCAAATGTAGATTTTTGACATTAACTTCAAATCTAGTTAAAAAGATGAAAATCATAGAAACAGACTTACAGGATAAGATGTTTTTCACTTAATTTGTGTCCTGTTATTCATAAATACTAAATGTTATGCATTGTACATGAATATTTTCATGAATCATGATAAATTAGCTTTTCATTGGCAATTATTTGATTGTATTGTTTGGTATTAGCAGAAATATTTTGGCAAATGTAAACATTTAAAACAAATCATAATTTTTAAACCCATCTTTGGTATTTCTTTATGTAATAGTGTGCTACCTGCCCCCAAAAGTAAAAGTGTATAGAACCTCTCCCGGCCCTCTAGTGCTCCTGCTGGTGATACAAAATTGCTTCTAGCTGGATCTACAACCTTCAAACCAAAAAGCAAAAATTTATTATTTTTAATTTTTTTTTGTTTCATTACACGGTAAACTCTAGTTTAATGGTGGTATTTTGAGAATGACCTCAACTCTGTATGGTTTCTTTGTTGGGTACTGCTGACATCTTACTTCTGTTAGAATCAGTGTAATGATGATGAAGAAACCTCTATAATACATCTAAACAATTACTTAGATGTTTTCAATAGAATGGTATAATTTTAAAATGTTCTCCTTACACTGTACAGGCTATGTCAGAGTTCTGACTTCAATTCTTGAGTTATTAATTGATTATTTAGTTCACTGATAAGTATACACCAGTTAGGGTGTCTTTTTATTTATAACAAAAACTCCTGTTGGATGTATTAAAACAAAAGTTAGGCCCGTGGACGCCGCCAAAGAAGCATCGTTAAAGTCTCTCTTTTCCCTGCGATCATGTCTAAGTCAGAGTCTCCTAAAGAGCCAGAACAGCTGAGGAAGCTCTTCATTGGAGGATTGAGCTTTGAAACAACCGATGAGAGCCTGAGGAGCCATTTTGAGCAATGGGGAACGCTCATAGACTGTGGTAATGAGAGATCCAAACACCAAGCGCCCCAGGGGCTTTGGGTTCGTCACGTATGCAACTGTGGAGGAAGTGGATGCAGCCATGAACACAAAGCCACACAAAGTGGATGGAAGAGTTGTGGAACCAAAGAGAGCTGTCTCAAGAGAAGATTTTCAAAGACCAGGTGCCCACTTAACTGTGAAAAAAATATTCATTGGTGGCATTAAAGAAGACACTGAAGAACATCACCTAAGAGATTATTTTGAACAGTATGGAAAAATTGAAGTGATTGAAATCATGACTGACAGAGGCAGTGGCAAGAAAAGGGGCTTTGCCTTTGTAACTTTTGATGACCATGACTCCATGGATAAGATTGTCATTCAGAAATACCATATTGTGAATGGCCACAACTGTGAAGTTAGGAAAGCCCTGTCAAAGCAAGAGACGGCTAGTGCTTCATCCAGCCAAAGAGGTCGAAGTGGTTCTGGAAACTTTGGTGGTGGTCGTGGAGGTGGTTTCGGTGGGAATGGCAACTTTGGTCACGGAGGAAACTTCGGTGGTCGTGGTGGCTTTGGTGGCAGCCGTGGTGGTGGTGGATATGGTGGCAGTGGGGATGGCTATAATGGATTTAGTAATGATGGAGGCAATTTTGGAGGTGATGGAAGCTACAATGATTTTGGCAGTTACAACAATCAGTCTTCAGATTTTGGACCCATGAAGGGAGGAAACTTTGGAGGCAGAAGCTCTGGCCCCTATGGTGGTGGCAGCCAATACTTTGCCAAACCACAAAACCAAGGTGGCTATGGCAGTTCCAGTAGCAGCAGTAGCTATGTCAGTGGCAGAAGATTTTAATTAGGAAACAAAGCTTAGCAGGAAAGGAGAGCCAGAGAAGTGACAGGGAAGTTACAGGTTACAACAGATTTGTGAACTCAGCTAAGCACAGTGGTGGCAGGGCCTAGCTGCTACAAAGAAGACATGATTTAGACAAATACTCATGTGTATAGGCAAAAAACTCGAGGACTGTATTTGTGACTAATTGTATAACAGGTTATTTTAGTTTCTGTTCTGTGGAAAGTGTAAAGCATTCCAACAAAGGGTTTTAATGTAGATTTTTTTTCTTTTTTTCTTTTTTTTTTGCACCCATGCTGTTGATTGCTAAATGTAATAGTCTGATCGTGACGCTGAATACATGTCTTTAAAAAAAAAAAAAAAAGTTAGCTGACTTTACACTTGAAGTCATCAACAGATAATTCTCAAAATGTACATAGCTTGTCATCATAATCCTAAATGCTTACTTTTGTATGCTTCACTTTAAAAGAAATATTTCCCGTTTTCCAGCTGCTTGGCTTTCAAGTGAGAAAGTTATAGGTGTTTTCACTTTATCAAAGTTATGTATAAGGGAACAAATTCTCTCTCATTTTTTTCTTTTAATTTTTGCTTACTCATACAATCTGTGGAACATAAGGCAATTTTAGGCATCTTTGACAAGAAAAAATGCCTAAAAAAGTTTTCAACATGGATGGTGGCAACTTTTTTAATGGCAATATTTAACTAAACTCTAAGGAACTAAAACCTTCCAGAAGTTTTTATTCCAGGCAACTTAGATGTGATTCTTGATACATTTTTCTCTTTCCTTTTTTTTTAAAAAAAGATAAAACATATATAATGTAAAATTTTCCATTTATAAACCCTCTCGAAGTACATAGTTAGTGGCCTTAAGTACATCCACATTGTTGTACCACCATTGTCACCATCCATCTTGAAAACTTTTTTCATCTTCCCAAACCGAAACTCTGTACCCAATAAACAACTCCCCATTCTCCACTCCCAGTCCCTGGCAACCACTCTTCTACTTTCTGTCTCTATGAAATTGACAGCTCTAAGTACATTATGTAAGTGGAATCATACACTATCTGTGCTTTCATGACTGGCTTATTGCACTTAGCATAATTGTCTTTAAGGTTCATCCATGTTGTGGCTGGTGTCAGAATCCTTCATTTTTAAGGCTAAATATTATTCCATTATATATATATATACATATATGTGTGTGTGTGTGTGTGTATGTGTGTATATATATATATATATATATATATATATATATATGACACTTAGTTTATCCATTCATCTGTTAAAGAACATTTGGGTTGCTTCCACCTTTTGATATTTGTGAATAATGCTGGAATGGGTGTACAAATGACATTTACTTTTGTAATGCTTGAAATCTTCAGTGTTTGCTATTACAGAAGCATTTACTCTGAAAAATCACCCATTCTGTGTTTCAAAATAAGTAGGTTTTATTTAGAAGTTAGTAAAAATGACCTCCTGTATCTCTACTTCAAATTCTTTTATACTTTGGCTTTTCTCTGTATCCATAAAACTGCTCTTCTCTCACACCACTATTTCACCCTCTGTCTGATCAGTGATCATTCCTATTATTTTCTCCTCAGAGGTTTAGTCTGTCTTTAAGACTTCAGACATATCTGTCCTTCAGACATACTTCTCTCAGAGCTTTTTCTATGAACCCCACATCTCCCAACTCCCTGCCATGATCATTACATTTGAATACCTCATTATAACCACAAATTCAGACATATCTGTCCTTCAGACTTTCTTCTCTCAGAGCTTTTTCTATGAACCCCACATCTCCCAACTCCCTGCCATGATCATTACATTTGAATACCTCATTATAACCACAAATTCAAAATAACTAACAAAACTCATCATCTTTATATCAAACTCAGCTTTTCTGTTTGTTTTCCATATTTCTATCAGTGGTTACCATTTGCCTATCAATCCAACTGTAAACTTTAGAGTCATCTTTCTCTTCATTCTTATAGACAGATAAAGACAGGTTTGAATGACTGTAATCTAAGTGAAAATATGATTATATCAAAACTGTGTCTAATTTTTTTGACTCAGTGTAAATTGCAGATTTTCTGTCATAGCAAAAAAGATTCTTCATTATATGACCCCCTGCCATCCTTTCCAAAGTCACCTCTTGCCCACCAATCACACAGACTATTTGCAATTTTTTATAAATGTTCTGTCATTTCATTCTGATTGATGACTGATGGCGTATTGTTGTCCTTGCCTTTTCTTTTCTTCAGGACTTAGCTCAAATGTTGTTCCTCAGTAAAGTAAAGCACCATTAATCTTATCTCTAGGCAAAGTTGGTCATTCTACTTCCAAAGTTCCGATTGTCTATTTGTCATATCACCTATTACTTAATCATGTCACAATTATCATATAATATTACAGTTATTTATTTGTATGACCGTCTTTTCTAATAAACTATGAAATTCTTGAGGGCACTGCTTTTCATATGCATCTGTATAAACCCAGTGCCTGGCACAAAATGGCTACTAAAATAATGTTTGTTGAACCAGTGATCTGGACCCCATAATTCTTCAAATGCAGACCACTTACAGAGCCTTCTAACAGATTTGCCTGCATTCAGTGTTTCCTGTCATGGCCGTATGCTATATCCTACTAACAGATTAATATTTTAGAAATAAAGCATAACATCAATGCACTACCATACTCCCTAAAATAGTAGCTTCCATTTGCCTAATATATGAAGTCTAAAATTTTTATTCTGAAACTTAAGGCTCGCTTTAGTCCCCAAACTACCATATACTTTATCTGTAAAATTGATGAAATGGGTTATTTTCCCCAGTGAGATATAACTAAATTATGTTAGAATTAAGTACCTTGCATTATTATTTATATGTATTGATTGTTTCTCAGACCATATTGAAATCTTTATTAAGGTAGGATGGGTCTTACACAGAAAGCATTTTACCTATAAAACCATCTTACACACAAAGCATATTATTTATAAAATGTGATCAATTACTATTTACAAATACTCCCCAATTATTACCATTAACAAAATCTTCCTATTATGTCTCTGTTTATCCTAATTGCTCTTGGAGCATTCTTTTTGAAGCTTCTGCTTATCAAGATATTACTTATTCTCTAGACCTATCTCAAGTGACAGTCTCCTTTGAAGTCATCTTTGATTGCCTTTGCTTCCTGCCACATTGAAATGTTATCTCTTCCTCCACTGTACTTATATTCTTTTGTTACCTCCATTCTGTCTTAAATTATATCTAATTATAGTCATATATTTTCTGCCCACTACAAAATTTAGTGAAGGAAATTATTTAGGCTTATTTTTATTCATCACCAGTTCTTAAATTATATTTTGTATATTTTTTAATGGGAAGATTGATCTGTAAATTTTGCATAAAAAAGCAATTAGGTGAGGAGAAGTTATTTGCACTTGTGTCTTATAATTTCATACTACTACAAATAAAATTTTTAGTACTTCTATTTAGAATCACTTATGGGGAGAATATTGAATTGAAATAATATACAGATTATTTTCTTGTTTTAAGGGTTTTATTGGCTCTCCTGGAGAAGCAGGACAGCTGGGACCTGAAGGTGAAAGGGTAAGTCCATTCTCTCCAAATAGTATTTCTAAAGTGATATACTTATGATAATGTACAACGGTGATCATAAAATCAGATGTCAGGGAAGTAATCCTACCGGTGTTAGCAAGCCAAGTTTAAGAAAAATCACCTACCAGAAATGTAATTTGACTTTTGAGAATCTTACTGAATTTTGTTGAAAGAAAGTAGCACAATAGAAATATATTTTAAATTCAAATTTTAAAAATACATGCCAAAATCTTAAAATATCTAATTGTGAAATTTTTATTTTGTAATTCGTTGAGTATACATTCTTGACAAGTCTTGATTTTGAGAGCAATGTATGGTAAAGAATTTAGCCTCAGAAGATATATTTTTGTTTAATTTAAGAATGAGACAGCTGTTCATAAATATGAGTACTTATAAGTAAAGGTGGAGCCTTTGCAAAATGGTTTGTTATACTTAAAAACATTAATGAAGTTATTTGTAAGAGTTATGGCATTGCAGCTTCATCATATCTAAGTTTTCAGTGCTATATGCAATCTATATGCAGTGATTTCTCTTTGCTATCTTAATTTACATTGCCAGTTTTAAGTGAAAACAGTAGAATTGAACAATGTTAGTATATTGTCATAAAATTTGAAATTAGAGAATCATATTCAGAATTCAGCCCTCACCCCTATCATTATAAGAATGCAGTTCAGGCCAACATGTTAATTTCTGGAAAGTGATTTTTGCAAATGAAGGTGAACCAGATCCTTTGCTAAATAAATTATTCAAATATTTAGTTTTTAGTGAGCAAATTAAACTATATTTTATTGTAATTGCTTGTGAATGCCCCTGCAGAGAAAAAATAACCAAGAGTTTAAATGTGCTGTAATAATAATCAAAATGTTTAGCCATCTTTGGTGAGATGAGGTAAAGATTTTCCCCTGGTGAACATAACAAGTTATTTTGTTCAATAGCAAAAAATATCGTCAGCATGATTCTACAACTAAGCCACCTAGCCTTCATGTACTACAGCAGACTAACAGGTGATGTATCTCATTGACCAGGCAAAGAACTGATCTACTCTTCTTGACTCAATGATTCCAGTTTACATTGTTAATTACTCTGCTGCTCATGATACAGGCCTCTTCTGATCCTTTGACATGAACTTATTTCTCATAAATTGTTTAATAAACCAAAATTGTATGTCTTTGTAGAATGTTGTCATCTTGGATTTAATGATCTTAAGCCCAGCATTGACACCGGCCATCAATAGGCACAGTGCTGTAATCACACTCACTAATTTTTACCAGTCTATATGAAAATATCAAGATGTGTCTCAACATATGAATACAAGACTAGTTCTTGATTTTGGGCCCATTATGGGTACCATGTCCTAATATTATTTGGCTATGTCAAAATTCTTATTAAAACTATGAATAATATAGCTAAAAGGATGTTATGTTATAAAGCAGTTAAGTACAAAAAAGCAGAAGAAAACAGATACAATAATGCTAAGCACTCCTGAAAACAAATGGAAATAAAAAGTCATTTCAGGGAGTCAATATTGTACATATACATGCATATTATGTGTATACACATGTATATATATTAAACACGTACACATATATATGTGTATATATGAAAAATGCTTATATAATTCTGTCTGCACTATTTGGCTTCTTAATGAGATTTAGGAAAGCTACGAAAATTTAGAAATTATTCTTTTTTTTAAAAAAAAAGGTTGGTTATATTATGTAAATATGCACAAAGTCTTAATGAATGAGTCCTCTTTCTCACCTATGAACTCTCTGATGATCTGCTACATAAATATTTTTTAAACACTATTGACTTGAAAGTGAATGGATTACTTCATCCAATGATGTCTTCTAACTTGTCTGTATGTACTATTAATCTCAAGCTACATGGTTGTTACAGACTTCTTAGTCTACAAGTCTCAAAGTGATTGTATCATGTAAGATGCTTTAATCTGCAAATAACAGAAAACCACAGTTCAAACTGGCTTAAACATAAGGATATTTTTAATGATAATGATGATGACAATAGCAAATGATTTATTTAATGTTTTATATATATGAACATTAAATGTTTTAAATGTATGTACATTTATATATAACATTTAATAAATGGCTTATATACATGAATTAACTTCTTTATGTAGGTATATATGCATGAAGTTTTAAATAAACTTTTAAATATACATGTGTATATATATATACACATGAATTAACTTCTTTATGTGTAAAACCATTTATTAAATGATAAGTATTGTTATTCTTCTCAGCAAAGATGAAGAAAATGAGGGACACACGGAGAAAGCAACTTTTCTTAGACTATTCATATACAGGTAGTAAGAGCAGAACCAGGATTTGACAAAGGTTGTCTGGCTCCAAAGCCTGGATGCTTAAGTACTGTACCCTACTGCTTCTTACATGACCAGAAACCCATATGTTAGGTGGGCTCTAGATTCATCTCTCTGCTTTACCTTTTCTACTGTTGTCTTTAACCTAAGGCTCGTTTCCCATATTATTGCAAGATTGCCAGTGCACAGGTTAAATGTGTAGTGGCAATCCATACAGATAGAGGAAGACAGAGAGGAGGGTGTTGTCCCTTAGATATGAAAAATAAGACCTTCATGTTCATCTGGTTTTGCCAACTTTGGTAATATGCCTATCTCTGGACAAATAACTATCTCCAGGGAAATGTCAGGATCCCATTTGGAAGTACAGATGGGATGGATTCCTGAATAAAAGGAGAATTATGTTTTGAAGAAGGAAAGAGGCTGCCTCAGTTAAATTAATATATTGAGACTTTTCTGAATATCACATCAGTTTATTTCAGTTTGTTTCTGTCTTTGCATACATTATTAATTTATATTGGGGGAAAAAGATCTATAGTGCCTAATTCATTCATTCAACAAGTATTTTCTTTTTCTTTTCTATATTCTAGGGCATTCCTGGGATCCGTGGAAAGAAAGGTTTTAAGGGGAGACAGGTATCTCAATTTGTGTTTTTTGAGGTTCATTTTAAAGCAGCATAACCTAGTTATGTGTTCTTACCTATTAAAATATGGAGATACTTTTTGCTTTTTGTTACTGTTGTTTATAATCATTCCATTTTAATTTTTGCCCCTTGAATAGTATATCAAATAATACTTGGGAATATAAAGGAAAATTTAGATTAAAAAGTAACTCAGCTTTTAACACTTCTAACCCTTTTACTATACCAGTGGGGCAAACCCTTATCTCTATGGTAAGGACCTGAAATGTCACAGAAAATACGTGAACAACTTGAAACACCAATGGTAGTACTATTCAACCTATTCCACATGACCAGATGTTGTAGAGGCTCAACCTCATGTTCTAGAGGTTTTTAAAATGCCTGCTTCAGCTATTAATTCAGAGATTGGTTTGCTACAGCTTCTTGTATTTTCAGGTTAAAAAAATCAAGGAAAGTTAATTTTACTAGGTAATATAATAATTTCAGAGATGGGAGGTAATTTTGACATCATCCAGTACTCCATTAGTTAGCAAATGAGAAAAATGTGGTCCAGAGACGCATCCTGAGGTTCTCCTTGTTAGTATAGTCTGTGAATATTAAAAAGTGAGATTTTCATGACAGCTTTTTCAAAATTGGTGTACTTGAATAAAATCTTAATGATAATGCTAAAGGACTGCAGCTCTCACCAGAATATTCAAATCATTTTGAAATATTTTATCCTTCAAACTTTGCAATATTCCTTGAAGGTAAAACGGAGTAAGTATTAATGTCACCATAATATAGGTGAGGAAAATAAAGATTAGAGATGTTAAAAGACTTGCTCAGATCAATTAGCTAAAAGTGGTAAAATCAGCAATTGAGCACAGCTCCTCTGAATCTAAGCCCAGAATCCTTTTCCTTACTGCTTAGATATTTCTACTCTGTCTTCTACTGACACTGCTTAGAAGAAGTATGATTTGTTTTTTCATGACATCTAGCCAAAATAAGATACAGTTATTTTAAAGTTTAAAGATTTTAATGTATTAAGAGAAACTTACCAAACTGTTAAGAAATACAAAATAAGTCAGACGTTTTGTTTCCCTGCATTTATATTCAACTTAAAAGCTAATCTTACAATGATTGTAACAGTAGAAATTGCCATCACCATTGCTATTATCACCATTTTTAAGTTCTCAAGCACTGTGATAAGTATTTTGCATGCCATCATCTCATTTAACTATATTCTCTTATACTTGAATACATTGGTATGTTAATTTTTTTTTTTTTTTTTTTTTTTTTTTTTTTACGTTTTAGCCCTCATACACATACCTCAACAGAAAATATCTTTCTATTTATTAGGTTTCCAATTTCTAATCTAAAATTCTAAAGATTGACAATAGGTGGTTTGTTTTCTTTAGTCTTATTTTCTTCATTCTGTATCTTCAAATTTTCATCCTTCTGCTATCAATGTATGCTATTAATAAAAGAACCAAGAAAATTGTTTGCCATAATATGTAAATTACTTCCAATGCTTAAAATGCTACCTTACCCTTTAGAAATTATTTTAACTATACAGAGTCTGAAAGCTGGGTGCCAGTGTCTCACACTTGTAATGCCAGCATTTTGGGAGGTCAAGGCGGGTGGATTACTTGAGGTCAGGAGTTCGAGACCAGCCTGGTCAACATGGCGAAACCCCATCTCTACTAAAAATATAAAAATTAGCTGGGCTTGGTAGTGGGTGCCTGTAATCCCAGCTACTTAGGAGACTGAGGCAGGATAATCACTTGCACTCAGGAGGCAGAGGTTGTGGTGAGCTGAGATCACACCATTGTACTCCAGCCTGGGCTACAGAGTAAGACTCTGTCTCAAAAAAAATAAAATAAAATAAAATAAAAAGGCCGGGCGCGGTGGCTCAAGCCTGTAATCCCAGCACTTTGGGAGGCCGAGGCGGGTGGATCACGAGGTCAAGAGATCGAGACCATCCTGGTCAACATGGTGAAACCCCATCTCTACTAAAAATACAAAAAACATTTGCTGGACATGGTGGCGTGTGCCTGTAATCCCAGCTATTGAGGAGGTTGAGGCAGGAGAATTGCCTGAACCCAGGAGGCGGAGGTTGCGGTGAGCCAAGATCGCGCCATTGCACTCCAGCCTGGGTAACAAGAGTGAAACTCCGTCTCAAAAAAATAAAAATAAAAATAAAATAAAAATAAACAAATAAAATAGAGTCTTAAGACAAATAGCTAATCTGCAAATGTCACCATTTTAGACATTGATGGGCAAATTAAGTATTGTCTCAAAGCCCTATTATCACTTAGATAACCACCTATTATTTCACTTGCTAATATTGCTGATCTCGTGTAGACATTAACTTGATTTTGGTTTTGGCAACGTTTAGGTAATTTCTAGTTTCCTACTCTATAATGAATTATAAAATTATCCAGAGAACTTTATAGATAATTTCTGGTTTTGTAATCCAGAGGGAATTAGAAAATTATCCAACAGGAATCTATTGAATTTTAAAAGGAAGTTTAAGAAAACAGTGGAAAGATAGTGAATGAAATGATTATGGGGCCCTTGTTTGATTGCACTGTTCTTTTTTATTACAAAATTTGCAAAGTTTTATTGCTTTTAAAGTATACACACTTGTAATAGATTTATATCTTTAGAAAAATTACATTCGAAAAACACATATATTCATTTTTTTCTGACTATTATAAAAAGTCTTTCTAGTGCTGTAATATATTATATATGCTATATATACTCTTTATCATTTTTACCACAAAACGATTTGTCTATATTTATAAGGAAAATGTGAATACTTGGATTGAAATGCAGTTACAGCTACATGTCAACTTATGGCAAGGCTGAGCCCAGAGACTGTCCCAGAATATATTATCCTATGTTATAAATGCCCCCCTTATTATTTCTCTTTATTATAAATAAAATCATCTTCAAAAGATATTATGCATCATAGGATTCTTGTATTTCAATTTAGATGGTTAAAATTCCATAAGAATCATGGCCATTTGTTACTGTTTTAATAACAGTAAAAGGAAAAGATCTTTTGATAATCTTTTCACTCACTTTGATGTAGAAAATAGTAGGTATGTAGAATATGAATATGGTCATGTTCTTGTGGTAATTTATTAAATTACATGTACTATTGTGAAATACAGTGGCAGAACTAAAAGATTCCAGGCTAGTATGAAGTACATGGGTGACACCTATACATTTAAAAGAATGTGATAGAAACCTAAAAATGCTGAAATCTGATCGTGCCAGTATCTGAGAAACTTTTGGCTTTGCATAATTCAAAGGCTTTTAATTTTCTGCTGGTTTGAGAGGTATTTAGAAGTTTGGAATAATATTTCATTATAGTACTTCTGTGTAGATACCACATTATTTCATTTACTATCATGTAGAATAGTATTAGAAGATGTACTTTATCACAAGTATCATCTATGCTTAATTATTTAAAGTGATATTTTCAAAATTTTTTATTTTTAATTTTTGTGGGTACATTAGAGGTGTATGTAATTATGAGGTACACGATATGTTTTGATTTTTGGGTTTTAAATTAGCTGGTTTCCTTAAATTTTAGGTGGAGCAATATAGTCAGTCTTATGAGCATGGAATATGATTCAGTTTTAAATAGTTACAACATATAATTTATAGAACAATAGTAGTTATTTTTAGAGCAATCTATAAAGCTTTATTGACATTTTACACTTAGATTTTTTAAGTCTCTGAATTTAAGGCCAGAAATTAGTAACTTACTTCACTTTCTGGTTTATGTATTATATGAAACAGTCTGACAGTACAGTGAAAGCAATAGCCACGAAAAACTTCAAAATCTGAGTTCAGGTCTTTCTACATATTGATGGCGATAAGTTTCTTTGGACTACTGAACTGGATTCTCAGCTGTGTAGTAAAGCTTCATGTTTTGTATGACTAGTTTACAAAAATAGTAATCATATTATATATACATATGGTCACAGAAATGGAGTAAAAGCCTTGTCTAAAATTGTTTAATAAGTTAGTAATGTTACTAATTTTACATTTGGAGGCTGTTGCTATAAATCATGTGCTCATACTGCTAGCCAAATGATCACTTATTTCCCTGAGTAAACACAAAGCATGGAATTAAGTTGTTGTGAATGAGCTTAGTGATATCTGTGTTTTTCTTTTAATGAAATTATGGACTTATAAATAAGTGCTGTCTTCTCTTAGTATGAATATTTTGTGAATGCAATTGAAATTGACAGATTTTAGAATAGCATATTATTTTGGTTAAGAGGCAATTATTTGTATGTTCAAATATGACATTTGTGTTAACATTTATTTCGACTTAAATCTTATTTCCCAGAAAATTCTTTCTTCCCAAAATAAAATGTTTATTCAGTGTTTATAGATTTGATATTTATAAGACACTTTCTTTTTTCAATCAGGACCATTAGTTTGAAGTAGGAGAACTGTTTTTGTTAGGAATTTGATATATTTTAGAACCAAAGATTATTTTTAAATAATTGTATTAACAAATTCACTTGTTCCTCGGTCTTATATTGTTCGTATTTGAAATGCTTTTTTCTTGCTTGTATTTTAAGCCATTTTTGATTTCATAAATGCTTACTAATCACAACAATTATTTTTTAAAACCTCCTGTAATCACAGTTAATATTAGTCAATATATCTGTGTACTCATGCTTTTGAGTACACACTCCCTACATGTCACAACTGAATCAAAACCCTTATTGTTAATTAATATTAGAGGATATCCTGGGGCTCTCTTTGCCTTCAATGAAACTAACCTTTGAAGATAGAGAAGCCCGAGAGGCTATTATTGATTCATCCTTTTGCTCTCTACCTGTGGATATTTGAGTTCAACTCAAGTTCATTCTCAAGAGATTTCAGGAAAAAACAAGGTAGTAGACAATCTTTATTGGTCAGGAGCGTTTAAACACCGTAGAACTACTACTGTTTTGTTTTACCTGCTTTAATGTCTTTATCTGAGAATCTTCATGGAACATATCTGATATGGGCCAGATTCTTTAAAAGCCTATACACTGATTCATAACAGAAAAAAAAGAATCCTATTTAAAAAAACAAAGGGGAGCCAGGGAGAGAGGATTTATGTATTTGTTCACTTCAGATTTCTTATACCTCACTCCAAGTAGCTTCCTTTTTAGTGCAAAGTTTCCAAATGTTATTTTGTAGCGCTCAATCTGGAAATTTTATAGTACAGTACCTTTTTTAAAAAGCATTTACAGAGCTCTCAGCTTGATGTAATCAGTAGTCTCTGTCTTGCACCAAGTTTGCAATGCAAATTTATATGGCTCCACAGACGTAAAAATTTTATGCCAGAACTGACTTACCAGGATTGAAAAGTAAAATGAAGTTGGAGATGACAGTTAGTTTCAACAACACCCGAAAAACTGTTCTCAAAATACTGATGCTTTTCAAGGAATTTTTCAGACCCTTAGAAATCGATTATAAATAATCAAATCACATTAAAGTTTGACAAAAAGCAAAACTGTACTTAGTTTTCTTCCTATGAAGATAAAAATATCATAGCCAAGAATGATGGGCAAAATAACACCCTTAAGGCACCCAGACTTCAGAGATGTTTACTTTGCTAACTATAGACAGGAGTGCCTGCTCCTCTTTTCTCATGTGTTTTTCTGTTAGAGGAGTGTATTTGACATAAACTGTATTTTGGCTTCTAAATCTAGAGTTAGAATTTTAGAATATAAAATCCTGGTGTTGGACATCTGTTATTAGTTTTTATCTTTAGCTCAAGACAGTCTTAAATACATATTGCATAGTAGCATTTCGGATGCATACATTTTGTGGAGAATTTAGAGACAGTGCTTTTTTGTTGTTTTGTTTCAGGAAAAGAATGCAGTTAGTTTGATCATAAAGTACAACCCTGACTAGAACATTTTGAAAAAATTGTTATTTCTTAAGTGATTCTGCCTCCTTCAGGAAAAATGTATTTTCTGGATTCTACTTTACTGGTCATAGTCTGTAGTAACTATATTTGGCTAACTATAATATGACAGGATGTATGGAAGTTTTCAGGACTTTGAATTAACCCCTCCACAGGGTTGGCATAGACACTAACAAGAGGGACACTTAAAGAACTGCGTGTTATGATTTGGAGGAAGTCCAGGCAGAACATGATTGATTTTATAGAGATGTGACACCAGTGGGTGGGAATTTAGGTAGGTAATTATACATAAGGGACAACTCAGAGAGCCTTCTAGGTTATCAAAATCGTAAGTGTGAGTGCATATACGGCAGTTAGGTCTAGGTTGGGCTCAGGGATTATATTCTCTATGTGGGCAAATCACAGGAATAATGTGGGACCCTTATTATTGAGAGATAGAATATGATGTTGTATACCACAACTTGTTTTTGGACACAAGAAAAAGGGCACAACCTGCTAATCAGTCTTTAAGAACAAGGCCAGAACTTGGATCTGGGAACTGAGACCCACATTAGCTTTAAGCCTGCCTTGATGCCAAATCTCCATGAATTGGGCCAGACCTACTCACATTTCTACTGAAGGTTAGAATTAGTCACAATTATGAGGATAGCATTTACCCTGAGTATGGATCAAATTGTCTTCACTGTGAGGAAAAGAAGTATGCGGAGGTTAGATCATCACAGAATACTTATTATTAATGCCTGTTTAGTATATAACCTTCTATGATAATTTTTCTTCATCTCCACTTCAGATTAAATATGTCATTTCTAAACCTTCCTCTAGAAAGAACAAAATATCTTCTCCAGAAGGATTTTTGCATTACTTTTGTTTTTTAAAAATTCTGTAAGTGTAGTCATTGTGACCATTTTATGGTTATCTTGGTCCTCTCATTTTCCTAATTATTTTATATACATTTAAAAAAATTATTTGTGGAGCTAAGAAAATAATGCTTTTACTGGACACACTAAGCAAGAAGTTTTCCACTGTTTGAACATATTTAAATATACTACCAAATGTAATATCTGTGAGTGATCTAAAATATTAATATCACATACTCAGGCCTATCAAGTCTAATAAACTTCTTTTGGCCTTAGTGTTTAATAACTACCATGTTTGATAACTACCATGTTTAATAACTACCATGTTTAGATAACCATTGTTAGACCCAGGCAACAGAGAAACTTGCTCTGGGCTCTGAGTTTTAGAGGGCCCTGCATATCATATATTTAAAATACTTGAGTTTTTACAAAATACTTGAGTACCTCTGTCACTCAGGATGCAGCACTTAGCAATGGCATCGCATGCTCTATAATCTTAGACATTTACTCTTGTTACTGTTTGTTAGCTATCTATTGCTGTGAAACAAATTAAGTTGGTGGTTTAAAACAACTATATATATATATATATATATATATATATATTTTATTTTTATTGTTTCTGTGGGTCAGGAATTTGGTAATGGCATAGTTGGGTGGTTCTAATTCATGAGGTTATAGTTAAGATTTTGGTTAGGGCTACTGTCACCTGAAGGCTTGACTGGGGGTTGGAGGATCTGTTTTTAAGGAGGGTCACTTGTTGGCCAAGTTGGTGCTAGTTGTTGGTGGGAGGCCTCACTTCCTCCCCATGGAGATCTCTCCACAGTGCTGCTTGAGTGTATTCAGAACATAGCTTTTTCCCCCAAAGTGAGTGGTCCATGAGAGCAAGGTGGTAGCTGTAGTACCTTTATGACCTACCTGCAGAAATCACACGTTGTCACTTCTATATTCTTTTGGTCACATAAGCCCACCATAATTCAAGGTGGGTCTGGAGTGTAAAAAAGCATGAATACCAGGAATCAAAGATCACTGAGGTCCATCATTGAGGCTGGGTACCACAGTTTATTGATGTTTAGGCCTCAGAGAAATTCTTCTCCACATCCCTTGCCTGAATCTTCATGTCTGAATGCCATGAAGGTTTGTAAGTGGTATCATTGCTGATGGTGGCAACAGAAACTGCTTACGATTGTAGTAAGAGTTTGAGTAGGCAGTAGAAGCATTTCAATAAGAGGAAAGAGAGATTAATTACCCAATTTTTCTCTCAGCATGAATGCAATAGAATCTTGTATGATAAAAATATTGTTTGCTGGTAATTCAAAGCTTTTATTATCTTTTCTTTCTGTTATGATTTATTGTTCCTGAGGTAATAGAATTAGTGCGATATTTGCAACAGATGCCATTTTGCATTATTAAGCAGTTAATATTATTATTAAATTTGTCTTTACATAGGTATAGACACAAAATTCATGAAGCAAGATAAGATTTTTTACACTGGCAACAGATGGACATGAAATGCTAGAATGATAAAGTTTAAAATATAGATATTTAATAAGACTAAGTCAAATTTTTAAAAAAATACAAAAATGTTAATACTTTTTAATTTATTATAATTTGCAATAGAAAGTAGATGGCAGTAGGAAATCTTCAGAGATGATCTTAAGTTCTTAAAAACTGGAAACAACCGTAGACTTACATTGAGCATTACCTACAGTAAAATTTGTAAATAAGACTTTCTATATTCTCTAAAGAAGATTTAGTTACCAATTTAATTAGTTTTCTGTTTCTATTGATACATAACAAACACCACAAATTTAGCAGCTTAAAACAACATTCCTTTATTATCTTGCAGTTTTCGTGGGTCAGTAATCTAGGTGTTACTTAACTGAGTCTTCTGTTCTGGTCTTAAGTTTACAATTGAAGTGTCAGACAGGCTGCATTATCATCTGGAAGCTTTACTGGGGAAAAGTTTATTTGTAGACTCATTCAGGTTGTAGGAAGAATTCATTACCTTAAGGTTGTAGAATGGAAGGCTCTGGCTTTTTGCTGGCTCTTGGCTATGGGCCACCCTCAAGTCCTATAGACTGTCCACAGTTTGTAGAGGTCACCTACAGTTTCTTGCCACGTGGACTTCGCCAACACAGCTGCTCACTTCATCAAACTTATGAGAGAAGTCTCTAACTCTAGGCTGCTAAGACAGTCTTATACAGTGTCACATAATCATGGCAGTGATATCCCATAACCTTTGCTATGTACTATTTGTTAGATGAAGCAAGTCATAGCTGCTAGCTACACTCAAAGGGAGGATGTCATAGAAAAGTGTGAACACCAGGAAATGAGAATCACTGGAAATTAACTTTGAAGTGTCCACCACACTGATCATTGGAAAAAAGCAATAAAATTATTCACAACTTGAATAGATGAGTTGAAATCCCTGAAACATCATACTCTTTATCACAGAAAATATTTTAACTGATCAAAATAATCAAAATATGGAAAAGAGAACTACATACAACACAGAAGCAACAATGCAACTCTCTGGCATGCTCATTAGAAGATGAAGGCCACATTCATGAAACTGGCAAACTAAACTGAACAAGAAAAGCAAAATCTCTTGAGCTTTCCTATCTCTGTTGCATGATAATCCTGGAAAATGGCCATTATGTCCTTTGGCAATGTGAGAGTATTTTTAGGAAAACACAATTTGATTTAAATTAACGATGATAATTTTCTAGCAGGCAAATATAACAAAATATTTCATTCTTCAACATTCTTTCAACTGGAGAAGGAAATTATAGAGCCTGTCTTTTGTATTCTAAGATTAAAGGGAAAAATGTATTTTGTCACTACTGTTCCATATTTCACAACCACCCTTGAAGACCATTTTTTGGCAATGAAGCTGTGTGGCTACAAACATTTAGGCTCATGATTAAAACAATATATAGAACCTCATCTGTCTTAAAAAATATTAATGCACCTGTTAGCATTAAAAAACAACTGAATAAATAAGCAATGAAATATTCAACAATATAAAACATTGGTATGATATTCTTTAAAATAAAATATTATGTATCTAATAAAGAGCCAAATAATGCCTGTGTGGCATTAACTGTACAATATTTCACAAAACAAGAAGCATCTAGGTTTTATGGAAATTATTTCAAAAATTGATGATACATGATCAACATATAAGAAAGATTAAAATAATAAATTATCTCTATCTAGAATAGAGAATTAAAATGAAATGTTTAATAAGTAATAAAATGAGAAGAGAAATAATACACAAGGGCCGGATACAGTGGCTTATGCCTGTAATCCCAGCATTATGGGAGACTGAGGCAGAAGGATCACTTGAAGCTGGAAGTTTGAGAACAGCCTGGAAAACAAAGTGAGACCCCATCTCTACAATGATAATGATAATAATAATGAAAAATACATTAAATATTTAAAGTAGATATTACTCATTCTGCTAAATTATTTCAGGGGTAAAGTCAAGGTGAACAAGTAATACACATGTTTGTGAACTACCAGAAGAATAAGAAGTTGAAATTAATTTCAATGTTTTTATGCTGGTTATAAAAAGTACCTATTTTGTGATAAGTGAAGAACTGATCACAGTTCTTTCCCCTCTTCTCTCTCCCATCTTTCCTCTCCTAATTGGGGATAAATTACTAATTTTGAGGGAAAGTGAGCCAGGGAGGAGTTTCTTCCACTGGATGCAAGGGACTGGGAAGCACTGGGGAGAACAGCACATTCTTTAAGCAATCCTTAACGAATTCCCAAAGATGTTTTCAGCAGTCCCGCTCTTGTTCAGTCTGATTCTTTGTTTTTTAAGAACAGCTTTATTGAGATATAATTCATATGCCATAAAATTTACCTTTAAAATGCATAATTTGGCAGTTTTTAGTATATTCAGAATTGTGCAGCCATCACAGTATCTGATTTTACAACACTTTCCTCACCCCCAAAACAAATTCTGTACTCATTAGGAATCAGTTTCCATTACTCTCCCACATCACCAGCCACAGGCAACTACTAATCTACTTTATGTCCCTGTGAATTTGCATATTCTAGGACACTACACAATAGTGGAATCATACAGTGTGTCCCCTATACTTTATTATTTCACTGAGGTTTCTGGAAAACCTACTTATGATCTCTCTTTAAAAAATCATCTCTTATGTTTCAGACTTACTGTAGTATATATCCTCTACTTTTTCCATTACCTGTGCGTCATAAATACTTTCAAATATCCATGTTAGCTCATACTGAATAGGATAATGTATTGCAGATTTCCAAGCTTGTTGACAGCAGAATTTGACTTCCAAAGACAAGGAAAGTAAAAATGCTTGCTTGAACTTCAGCTGACTTTGAAGGGAGTATGGCTACAATATGTTTGACTACACAGATGGTTTTTACATTATCCTTTGATTACAAAATAAGAGAAACTTTACTTCTAGTAGGAGTTAACTATATTTTAGAAACATTGTATATTTTTTCATTGTTAAACTATATTTTAAGTTTAACCTACTCATATTTGTTCTGGGAACCAGTAATTTTTGGCAGTCTATTAAACATAATATTTAATACTGACTTGCCTAAATAGATTATAAGAATTTAATGATAAACTTTTATTTTTGTTTTTCTTAGGAATTTTTGTAAATGAATATTATGAAAATGTTTATAATAGTAAGTCTTATAAACATTTTTATAAAATAGCCTCAAGTGAGCTTAAAGTTGAGGAATGGTAAATCTTTAGAGAAAAATTATAGTAATACAAGGTAAAAAATGGCTGATCACTGAGTTATTTTACAATAAAATTTATAAAGAGAAGGTTTGTTATTTTACCATCCTTCATAGTTTTACCATGTAGAATTCTCAGTAGGCATTAGGGAAGCTTTTAATTTTCACCTCATTTTAAGTTTGTAGTATTTATGTGTACTTAGAGGACTTTTTGTTTTACATGTATGTCTTGGAATGATGATTTAAAGTATTCAGTATAGCACAGTAGAAAACGCATGCACTCTAGAATCTGTCTGCCTCCATTCACATCTGAGTTCCACCCATCTTCAGTGGTCTAACCTTGAGCAAGTGACTTACACTCTCTGTGCTATACTTCCTCAAAGACAATGTGAGAATATTAGTACCTACTGAATAGATCTGTTATGAAGTTTAAATGAAGTATATATATATGTGTATAAAGCCTTTAGCACATGGTAAGTGCTTAATATTACTTGCTAGTTTATTCTCTGGGGTGAGTATAGGAACAATTTGTAATAGCAGAGATAACTGAAGATTGGTTGGCCAGAAATCTTCATCATGTTTCCTTTCATTTGGTGATTCTTTATGTATGATGAACAAACTTCTCCAATTTAGCTTTCTGTATATGTTATGTGGCATATAAAATAATTTTTATAAAATATAGAAATACTGTGTTTACTTCATTTGAAACATTGTATTTAAAATCAATTAAGTGTGTTATGCAAAAGAATGTCTGTTGTATTACAGGTTAGGAAGTAGGAAATAAACATTTTCTATTACTAAATTATTTATTAGAAAACACAGCAAGAATGAATTCTTTATATATATTGGCATTCTTACTCTTTCCCTGTGACAGGGCTTTCCAGGTGACTTTGGAGACAGAGGCCCTGCTGGTCTTGATGGCAGTCCTGTGAGTACATTATGTTGGTCCAACCTTGCAGTCTTAACATCATTCATACTTCATGGCACTGTACTTACAGTCCCTATTATTGTATTAGTGAATAAACACTATTGGAAAAACAACCTCCACACCACTATGCACATTCCAGTTTGTGATTTTTCACCAGGAGAAATAAGCCAAAAATATTTCAAATTTTATCATGACAGTCAATCATTAAAATTAATTAATTTGACAATGTTAGCTGTAACTGCTTAAGTAAAAATGTTGAAAATATATGATCACAATGCTGGCTCTTATACATGAAAGTATTAACAAGCCTTATGTAAAAATTGTATACTCAGTGATTGCTCTTTGGATTCAAATCTGTCATTGATCCACCTTCTTAGTGTTTTATAGAAAATTTTTCTACTTTGGGATTATTCAGCTCTCAATGTTCAGATTGAGAAAGAGTTATTCTAAAATTGTTTAATTACAGTATATCATCAAAGAATGAGGATGGATTGCTATTTTTTGGCACTAGGTAGAAATAGCTTTATTTTTTGCCCTTAAAAATCATCCAATAGCTGTTCTCCAATCTATGACATTCACATGTTCTTTTCATAAGATTTTAAAGTGAATTAGAACCAAGCACAAAATCTCTGTAGCCTAAATTGGGAATAGTTCCAATAATTACACATAAGTAAATCACTAGCATAAAGAGTTTAAAATAGGTTGCTTTTTTTTTTTTTTTTTTTTACTTCTCTTTCCAAATTAAAACTATATTAGCTGATTCAGTGAATTTAGCCAAGATTTCATTTGTTATAAAGCATAGCAGGTAAGCATAGAACTAATTTTCAAATAAGTTGTTAAAAACTTGAATGATGTTTTAAGTGGAATGTTTTACCATTTTTTCTTGCACAAGTCTAAGAAGCTTCCCATTTCAAGCATAATAAAGTAAACATTATTTAGTCATTTATTTTAATGCCATTTGTGTACTCGTATACCTAGTGTGAAGCCATTTTACGTAATTTTTTGTCAGTTACATATTCATAAAGTCTGTTAAGACTCCTAGAATATTTAAAGTTTTTTTTTTGAAATCTCTTAATTTAAAATGTAATATAATAATGCTTCTTCAGGAGCATTTTGAGTTTTTAAAATCTTTAAAATGGAAGAGTCAATTGGATATATTTACTGATTTATAATTCTCTATAGTATATTTGCTGCCTTTGTTTTGAAACAGAATTTGAAATGCAAAAACGAAGGCCATTCATGTACCTTGTGCCTTATAAATAATGTGACAGTGACATAAAGTGAACCAGGAATTATCTTGAGGACTGTAAAGTGTAATGACAATGAGTTCAAAAGACCAATCACAAATCAGCTGGAAAAATTAATAATGATCATTAAAATATGATACTTACATACATACTTTAACAGTGTTGAAAATCTCAAACATTTTTATAGTGCTTTTACATATGACAATTTTTATTGTGATTTTTACAATGAGAACAAATATTGGTATTAGTTTTAATGAGAAAAGTGAAGATTAGAGAATTTAAATAATGTACTACAAAAGGGTCAGTAGTGTTTTAAACTGTCTGAAAATGTTTTTCTAATCCTTCATGCTGACCACTTGTCTTTTCGTTGAATAGAGAGCCTAATTATGTGTAACAATGCTGATTATTGATGGGATTTACCTCCTTGGTTAAATACCTAGGGGGACAGAGAGAACTCTAATCTTAAGCTAGGTGGTAATTCTGGCATCCAAAAGCATGGAGCCGAAGGTACATGTGAAGGACATAAACTGCCACCATAAGTTTGTACTTCTCAAGAGGATGCATAAGATGAGGGGAGTTTTAGAAGTTAGCTATAGTAGAAGGTACATTTTGATGTATTCTTAGCTAGAAAGTTTTGTCCTTATCTTCAGAAATGCCCTTTGTAGGTGGGAATCAAATTTACTAAGTATTGCACATTTCTTTTACAATAGGGACTTGTAGGTGGCATTGGTCCTCTGGGGTTTCCTGGGCTTAGAGTGAGTATCACTAAATATCATCATTCTTAAGAAAATATTTTATTGTACAATTTATATGTCTTAGATGTGTTTTAAAAACTTGGGAAAATGAGAAGTTTTACTGTTATTGTTGGTTATCAACCTTGATTGAATGTATTTCAACCAGATATGAATAATTAGACCAGTAGTATAAGTCAAAAAATTAATTGTATTTTGATAAAAAAGATATATTTTTATAGACCCATATGTATGTATGTATTTGTACCTGTGCACTAAAGGATACTTAAGACGAAGTTTCCTTGAAAGCATAAGACATAGAAGACCCACTTCTTTCCTTTTTAAAAAATTTTTATTTTTAATACATAATAGTTGTACCTATTTATGAGGTACATGTGATATACTGTTACAAGCAAAAATGTACAATGATCAAATTTGAATAATTGGTGCTTGTATCGCCTCAAGCACTTATTATTCTTTGTTAGGAACATTCTAATTTCGCTCTTTGATTTTGAAATCTTTGATCAACTATTGTTAAAAATAGCCACTCTGTTGTGCTATGGAATACTAGATCTTATTCTTTCTAACTGTATTTTTGTACCTATTAACCATCCCTTTTGTATTCCTTACCCCTACTCTTCTCATATATTTAGCTCCCGCATATTAGTGAGGTCATGTGTTAGTTACCTTTCTGTGCTTGGCTTATTTCACTTAACATAATGACCTCCAGTTCCATTCAATGTCGTTGCAAGTGACAGAATCTCATTCTTTTTTATACTTGAATAATATTCTACGGTGTATATGTACCACATTTTCTTTATTCATTCATCTGTTGATGGACCCTTAGGTTGCTTCTGTGTTATTGTAAATAGTGCTGCAAAAAACATGGAAGTGCAAATGTCTGTTCAGTATACTGATATCCTTTCTTTCAGTCCTCTTTCCCTTACCTTTAGTTGTCCCAAAGCACAAGGTGACAGCCTGGTCAAAGAAATCACAGCTGGGCATGGTGGCTCATGCATGTAATCCAAGCATTTTAAGAGGCCAAGGCAGGAGGATTACTTGAGTTTAGGAGTTTGAGACCAGCCTGGGCAAGATGATAAGATCCTAACTCTACAAAAGAAAGAAAAAAGAAAAAAAAAAAAAGAAAAGTGAGCCTGGCCCATTGTGGTAGCATGGCAGCTCTGGTGAAGCCCCTTCCCTGCCATTTGGTTCCCTTCTGTGAAGTGACTGCAGACTGCCCCTCAGATCTACATTTGTCCCTTTTCACTTCTTGCAGAGCAAGCCTGGGTTTGAGGGTCTGTTGGAAATGGCCTTTGATGACCAAGGATACCAGTGTGTGTGTGCTATGTCATGTTCTGTGATGAATGAGAAATGTGGACTTCCAGCTCTTTTGTGAAAAATGAGATGGACCTAAGAAGTAGGTCATCTGAGATAGGAGTCGCTCAGTGTTGGGGACAGACAGTCACCCAGCCATGGTCCACCAGGCCACCAGTGCACATTTGGCTGGTGATCTTCCAGGTGCATGAGACCTGCTGTTCACTGATTCTCCATCCCAGTTGGTGGCCTCCAAGATGGAAGCAGCACCCCCAGGGCCATGTCTTCAGCATATTACAAATCCTCAGAGTAGAAATTCTTGCTGAGGCTCTCTGTGGATGTTTTTCTCACATGGCTTAAAGGGGACACTACTCTAAGCTTTTGACCTTATACCTGTGTAGTAAAAAAGATTTGGGGTTTTTTATTCTTTTGTTCTTGAGAGGGTTGTGTTTTGTTGTTGTTTCCTTTTGTTTTTGTGTTGGCGTTTCCTCTTTGTCTTTTCAGGTAAACCAAATATTTGAAAGGGCAGGTGATGGCTAAAGGTATAATGTGCAGCTTGTTTATATATTATTTGGGAAACTCACCTTGGATAGGAAGTGGAACTGTAGATTCTCCAAGCTGATGCTGGCACACTCTGCCTTGGCCCTTTCCCTCGGGTTCAGTACCTATTGTTTCTTCTTTCAAATATGTGATTGTGCTAGCTCTTTCCATGGGAAAGAATTCTCCTAACTTAAATAAAAAAAGTTTTTAAAAAATAAAGCCGAATTTTTTTTTTAATTAGCTGAGTGAGGTAGAGCACACCTGTAGTCTCAGCTACTTAGGAAGCTGAGGCAAGAGGATCCCTTGAGCTCAGGAGTTAGAGGCAGCAGTAAGTTATGATCATGCCCCTGCACTCCAGCCTGGGTGATGAAACAAGACCCCATCTCTCTAAAAAAATCAAATAAATAAAAAATAAATAAGTCAGGAGCTCAGTTATTGGAACTGTGGTAAAATTTGAGTCAGCAAGAGCTTTAACTTACCAGCTTAGGATAACATGAGTATGGGATTTAGAGTTAAAGAACCTGTGTGAGTCTGAAACATTTAAACTTTTCTCTAATATCATGGTAAGATTTGAGTAGTAGCAATAATAAAATTTCTGAGGGTGCCTCGCATTTATTTACTGTTTTCAGTGGACTAGCCACAATTGTTAAGTCATTCCATTCTCAGAACAGCCCAAGACTACTTAGCTTCTAAGTGTTTGAGCCCAGATTTGAAGCCAGGTGATCCAAATCCAGACTACAGAATTCTGTTGGGCTGTACCACTTCCTTAAAACTTATACTACCGTAAAATGTATATTATCGACCTTATGAGATTTCTTTAGTCTTTTCTGGGAAACTCTGTGGGATGGTGGAACACTATTGACTGTTTTGTTTTTCTTTTCTTCTGAGAACTTAGAATGGGGTTAAATGTGTAAGTATTAGTCAATGTGTAGAGAAAGGAAGTAGGCAAAAGAAGTTAGATTCCAAAGACGCCCTTAATGCAGTTTTTATTTAATCTGTTAGCATGGAGTTGATGAGCTAAAAAGCTTCTGTTATTACTCTTTAGATTAAGACCAAAATTTTAAAATATGGCCCAAGATGTCTCGTCTGGTTTGGTTCATGACATACTATTTGTATAATAGCAAAGCTGTTTATTTTCGGATGGCACACAGCATCTTCACTGCAAGGCCTTTGCACGTTTGTCTACCTGAAACACTCTACCTCTACTTTTCTGCTTGTTTCTTATTTATCTTAACTGAAAGCAAGTTAATTACTTCCTAGATATAATGGGGGTACAGGCATTGGGTAAATACTCCCATTCCAAATATGATAAATTGGCCAAAACAAAGGGGCTACAGACCTCATCAAAGTCCAAAATCCAGTAGAGCAGTCATTAAAATTTAAAGAAATGATCTCAGTTTGACTCCGTGTCTCACATCTAGGACACACTGATGCAAGAGGTCGGTTCCCACAGCCTTGAGCAGCACCACCCTGTGGCTTTAAAGGGTACAGACCCCCTCCCCATTGCCTTCACAGGCTGGCATTGAGTGCCTGTGGTTTTTCCAGGTGAATGGTACAAGCTGTTGGTGGATCTACCATTCTGGGGCCTGGAAGATGGTGGCCCTCTTCTCACAGCTCCACTAGAAAGTTCCCCAGTGGGGACTCTGTGTGGGCACGCTGACCCCACATTTCCGTTCTACACTGTCCTAGCAGAGATCTTCCTTAGGGCATCACCCCTGCAGCAAACTTCTTCCTAGACATCCAGGCATTTCCATACATCCTGTGACATCTAGGTGGAAGTTTTCAAACCTCAATTTTGACTTCTGTGCACCTGCAGGCTCAACACCACATGTAAGTTGCCAAGGCTTAAGGCTTGCACCCTCTGAAGCACCAGCCTGAGCTCTGTGTTGGCCCCTTTTAGCCACAGCTAAGATACAGAGCACCAAGTTCGGTGACTGCACAAAGCAGCAAGGCCCTGGGCCTGGCCCCAAAACCATTTTCCCTCTCAGCCCTCTGGGCCTGTGATGGGAGGGGCTGTTGTGAAGACCTCTGACATTCCCTGGAGACATTTTGCCCATTGTCTCGGGGATTAACATTCAGCTTCTCATTACTTACGCAAATTTCTACAGGTGACTTGAATTTCTCCTCAGAAAATTGGTTTTTCTTTTCTATTGTATTCTCAGACTGCAAATTTTCCAACCTTTTTTATGCTTTGCTTCCCTTTTAAACATAAGTTTCAATTCCAAACCATCTCTTTGTGAATGTATAAAACTGAATGCTTTTAAGAGCATCCATGTCATATCTTGAATGCTTTGCTACTTAGAAATTTCTTCTGCCAGATATCCTAAATTATCTCTCTCAAGTTTAAAGTTCCACAGATCTCTAGGGCAGGGGCAAAATGCTGACATTCTCTTAGCTAAAGCAGAGCAAGAGTCACCTTTATTCTAGTCCCTGATAAGTTTTTCATCTTGCTCTGAGACCACTTCAGCCTGGACTTTATTGTCAAAATCACTCTCAGCATTTTAGTAAAATCTATTTGATAAGTCTCTATCAAATGGATCAAAATCAATTTGATAAACTTTCCCATGTCTTCCTTTCTTCTTATGAGCCCTCCAAACTCTTCCAATCTCTGCCTGTTACCCAGTTCCAAAGCCACTTCCACATTTTCAGTTTTCTTTAAGTAGCACCCATTCTCTGCAGCACTAATTTACTTTGTTAGTCCGTTCTCATACCATTATGAAGAAATACCCAAGACTGGTTAATTTATAAAGGAAAGAGGTTTAATTGACTCACAGTTCTGCATTGCTGGGGAGACCTCAGGAAACTTACAGTCATGGTGGAAGGCACCTTCTTCAGAGGGTGGCAAGACAGAGTGAGTGCAAGCTGAGGAAATGCCAGCAGCTTATAAAACCACCATACCTTGTGAGCCTCACTCACTATCACGAGAACAGCATGAAGGAATCCTCCCCCATGATCTGATTATATCCACCTGGTCCTGCCTTTGACACATGGGGATTATGGAGACTACAATTCAGTTGAGATTTTGGGTGGGGACACAGCCAAGCCATATCAGATACTAAGAGTCATCTTTGTAATCTTCATCTGTTCTAAATTGATATTGATGATCCTTTCTACTTTTCAAAGTAGATTCACATACGTATCTTATGTGCTCCTCAATGAGTTGTAAAGTAGATAAAGCACTTATTGTTACTTCCATTTTACACTCATTACTTTTTAAAAATAAAACAATGTGAGGACCTACTAAATAGCTGAACTAGCTGCTAGGCCTAATAATATGAATAAGTTAAGATTCTTATTTTTGGCAACATTACAATTTAATGGCATAGAAGGAAAAATAAGTAGTGTCATATACTGTGATTACTGCTATAATGGACTAAATGTAAAACCACTAAAAAAGGAACAATTTGTGTTATCTTAGAAAGTCAGAGTAGGCTTCACAAAGGAGATGTTTTTGGGGCTCTATCTTGAAGATTGTATATGAATTGGGGTTGGGGAAAGGGTTCTTTAGATAGAAAAAAATGCTGTGTTCAAATACAAAGAAGATAAGGGGAAAACAAATATTTTGGAATGGAAAGAGGAGTAATGGGATTGTAGCATAAGAAGTAGGGGATTGGGAGCAGAATGGAAGGAGCTGAGATTTTGAAAGTAACCAGGAAAGATTATGAAGAATCTTTATATTTCATAGTAAACAGCTTGTCTGCTTGCCCAGAGCAGCAGCCTCTGCTTTATCTCTCAGTTGTTCCTTTCTAGCAGATATAGTTTCTGCTAAGAGATGATATTGCTTTATCTAAATTATTTCCTTCCATACAGTTGGTCATCATTGTCATCTGCTTTCCTAGATTAGTGACAGTGCATATCACGTGTGAGTATGATGGGTGTGAGTAAAAAGCACCAGGTAGAACTCACAGTTCTTTCTACAGTATACTCATATGAACCCTTAATTGGCCAGTGATTGCTCTTTTTAATAAAATTACTTTTCTTTGGATCTATTTCCTTAACTCAAAAGTTCTCAGAGGAACTGTGTGGGAGGCTCCTCTGTCTCTGATGCTATATCCCAAACACCCTCAACAAAGTTCCCTTGCACGAAAGTATTTCTTCTGTCTGTTCCACGTTCTCATGGAAGATGAGTTGGTATGCTGAAGGACTTTCAGGTTACCTTTATAGAACTGAGAACTGAATTACTTTCAGAAAGCTATAGTTTCTCAGAACTAGGATTTCCACTCAATATGTGACATGCTGTTTCTTGGAAATTTCAATTCTGTAGTATGCAATTTTACTTTATAGTTCTTTATTTTTATATATGCTAATACTTACTATTATGTGATTTTTCTTGTTGAGTCACTGAAAAGTAAAAATAAGATATCATACATATAAAGTACATTCATCTGAAGATGCCAGTAATATACTTACTGAAAAAGGTTAAGAATATTATCTATTAAAAAAAACAGGATGTAAAGAAAGATTTTCTGTGTGTTCGTAAGATACTTCTTTCCATACCTAATTGGATTACTTTTTGCGTAATTTCCAAACAGAGATTTTTTTTTTCTAACCTATCATAAGTTTAAAGCTATGAACTTGGAACAAATGAGCTACTGTAATTATAAACATAACTTTTCCTATTGACATAATTTGAAATTACAAGCATGATGTATTAATATTACATATCTATTAAGTTGGAAAGTATTACCCTTTGCCTCTAACAGTGTCATATATTTCAGGATTAAACATGCTGGAAATAATTTATCTTAGCTATATTTCACAGACTTTAAGACTCATCTGTAGGATGTCATATTTTCCATTCTGAAATTTGTATTATAAATGTAGACTATTAGAAATGCTGTTATGTTAGAATATCGAGCTCTAGAAATCGCCATTTCAAATTAATCCCTTCAGTATTCATTCTACACTTTATTTCATAACTATTATGTGCCAGTTATTATGTTGGGTCTGAGAAATTAAAAAAAGGATGAAACATGATTCCACTGTCACAAAATGCACAGACCAGTACGAAAGAAAAAAAAAGTACAGAGCCTTATACTAAGTAGTGTAGTGGAAGGGCATTCTAGAACTGGTAACTGTCTCATCAAAAGTTCTGAGGATTTGGTAAGAGAGAGCACATTCAGAAAATGGAAGGCAGTCCACTGCAGCCAGAATGTAGGATCTGGGGGAGGGAGAAGTAAAGGGGAAGGGAAATGAGGACAATGAAAGGAAAGGAAACTGAAAAGATTGATGGAAGCCTGATAGAGAGGGCCTAGGATGCTATCCTAAGAAATCAGAATTCTAACTACAAGGGGCATCATTTTTGGCATTAGACAAATGCAACCTTAAGAGTTCCTTGCCGGGCGCGGTGGCTCACGCCTGTAATCCCAGCACTGTGGGAGGCCGAGGCGGGTGGATCACGAGGTCAAGAGATCGAGACCATCCTGGTCAACATGGTGAAACCCCGTCTCTACTAAAAATACAAAAAATTAGCTGGGCATGGTGGCGCGTGCCTGTAATCCCAGCTACTCGGGAGGCTGAGGCAGGAGAATTGCCTGATCCCAGGAGGCGGAGGTTGCGGTGAGCCGAGATCGCGCCATTGCACTCCAGCCTGGGCAACAAGAGCGAAACTCTGCGTCAAAAAAAAAAAAAAAAAAAAAGAGTTCCTTAACATTTGGAAACTAAAAAGAAAAGTGTGGACTAACTTACATTTCCAGTATAGTGATACAGAAGCCAGGCAAAGAAAGGTAGTGAGAGAAAGAAGGAAAATGAGACCTCAATGACACAGAAATTATACCTGATCCTAAACCACCAAGAAGTGCCTTTTTTTTTTCAAATTTTTCTTTCATACCCTTATGTTGCTATTGCCCTTTGTCTTCTAAGATGATATATTGCAGGAGTTTTTTCTAAGTCTCTTGCTTGCAGGAGATAATAGTGGTAATGTTTTTGAGGAATTAGAGATTCAATTGAGAACCTTGATGCTACAGATTATGTCTTTTTTCCTCTTTTTTTCTTCAACAGTATCTGGTACATATTGTGCTTAGTAAATATTAAATTACGAATAAATAAGATAAGCCCAGAAGAGTAGAGCATTTTGTTTGCCTCTGAGTTTATCCCTAAAGTTATGATAAATTTTCTCATTCTGCAAATTTGAAATCATAAAATCAAATCAGGATGTCTGACATATAGTAACTGCTCAATCAATATTTGCTGAATAAGTGGGTGAATTTAAAACTCGAAGACAATCAAATGAAGTATCTGTTAATTACTTCCTGGGAGCATGGCACTAAAATACTTTTTAAAGATGTCATCTAGTTGGAGAAATATTGCAAGATGAATGTCATGGACAGTATTATAGGAGCTGAAAGGAGGAAAGAATCTGTGGACTAGACAAATATGAAAAAGTTTCAGAAAAAATGATGGACTTCACTAAAGCTTGAAAGATTGGTATGATTTATAAATGCGGAGAGGAAAATAAGTTGTTGAAGAACACGGCACGTGTAGGAGCTTAGAGAGATGACTGGTTTGGGTTCATTAATTTATTAATTCTGCCACATTTTCTTTCTAATCCTAATGAATGTTTAATGATGCATTTCTTTCTTACTTCTTTTCAGGGCAGTGTTGGCCCTGTGGGACCAATTGGACCTCCTGGAATTCCTGGCCCAGTGGTATGGTCCTATTTTTATAATGGATATTTCCCTTTAATATCTCTTTGGTATCACAGAATGTCACCTTTTTTTATAGGGCCTTTCAGGGAATAAAGGACTACCTGGAATCAAAGGTGATAAGGTGATTTAAATATTAATATTATCATAAAAATAATTTTTATGACATTTGTCTTTTGCTTTTGAGTCAACACAATTTATGAAATATTTTGTTTTTATTGGTGGGGTCTAATTTGTGGTATCAATTATATTAATTTTCCTCAAAAGTAGGAAAAATAGAGAAATTATTCTTCTATAATGAATATTTGCTTTCCTACAATATTGCCATGTTTGTGATACATAAGTATCTTTGCATAAAATTGTGCTTTCTAGGGTGAACAAGGCACTGCAGGAGAGCTAGGAGAACCAGGGTATCCTGGAGATAAGGTAACGTTTATACCATTAATTTTATGTAAATATGAAAAAGTATAAATTCAAAAGAAAGAAGTGCTCATTATTTTATCTATGTATTTTGTTAGAATATGGCATCAATATGGTTTCAAGTTCTTGTTTGAAACTTTTTTCTCAATGTTTTAGCACATTTCCATGAATATTTTTGGCAGTTTGCAAATAGTGGTATATCTGCCTTTTGTGGTATAATAACTTCCTCTTCTCTCTATTATTCTCTTGTTTTAGGGTGCTGTTGGTTTGCCAGGACCACCAGGGATGAGAGGAAAGCCAGGACCTTCAGTAGGTTTGAGCTTTTGCGCTGTCCTTTCCGATTGACAGAGTGCATGCTGTGGCGTGAGTCTTGACACTGTTGATCTAAGTAGGGTATAAGCCTACTGACTTTGCATTTGTCTCCTCAGTTTTACAACACAGAAAATCTCAGGTTTTCAGTTGACATTCCATAGACTTTTGTACTTCCCTCTACTCCCAACAACAGGCCAAAGCCAAGTTTCTACGAGTTCTAAAGATCTTGGTCTTACTATTCTCCCGAATAATCTATTATAGACAATATTTAAATTAAACAATAGGGTTTTAATCCAGAAAATATAAAGCATCTTACATAATACTTAACTTTTTGAAAGATCAGTTTTTTTAAGGAAACAGTCTGAAGAAAAGGCAGCGTGTTTGCACTCTCTTGTGGACCCAAATATTCTAAATGCTTTTTTTTCCCTAACCTTTTGACATCAATTAGACGAAAGAAAAAGATACCTCATAGTGCTGTTAACATAAAACTCAAAAAATTATAAATCTAAAATTAATTATTAAAGCTATTAAAGAAAATGATTTAAATATTTAAATAAAGTGATTTTAATAGCTTTAATTATTAAGTAATTTTAGATTTATAATTTTTTGAGTTTTATGTTAACAGCAATATAAGGTATCTTTTAAATATATATCTGAATATTAAAAATCATAACTATTGTTGCTAACATTTACTATCTACACAATACCAGGCAGTATTCTAAAGACTATACATCTAAATTAATCCTCACAACAATCCTATGAAGTTGGTACTATTATTATTCCTATTTTATATATTAAGAAAATTGAGACACAGTGTTAGAAAATGCCTAAGGTCTCCTGAATGGCCATCTACTTAGTAGGTGACCATTCAGAAAAACCTAGGCAATCAGGTATGTCGGATCCCATGCTTTCAGCTACTGTGCCATACTGTTTTAGGGTTTAATATTTTAAGATGGTTTTAGGATTTTAATATTGATTACAACTCCATGAAGGTAAAGGTGATTATAGATAGAAAAACAAAATAGATATAGGATTCAACTCTATGAAAAAGGTGAAGATGATTATACATAGAAAAAATAGATATAGGATTATAATTTATTAATGTCACCTTAAAATATACATTTAAAAATAAGAGTGTGGTTTTCCTGAGCAGTTTATTATGTTCCCTCTAACTCTACCCTTCCAGCTCAGGATTGTTAATATTTTTTATCTCAGGAAGCAATATTAAATTATAGAACTTTACCCTATTCTTTGTGACTTCTAACAGTGACAGCATTCTATATACATCTTTTAGGAATTATTTAACCCAAAGAACAATTTTTGGCATCTATTTGACGAAATGTTAGTGGTGACCTTTGCTTATACTAGTTTTCGTGTCCTCGGTTTATTGCCATAAGGGCTTAACTAGTAAGCCATGCACTCTCCCTCATACCTTTGAGTCTTAGAAGCTCCAGAATGCATAAATTGGATCAGGAGAACAGATCAAGAAGCTAAAAAACAACTTCTATTTTTCAAGGTTGGTTCTAAATCATATAAAGACATTTTGATATTTTCAGTGATTGGCAAAATAAGACCCTAACTTTTTACGTCTTCATTTTTTATAATGTTACAATTTTCTAGCCCTTGATAATAATAATATGAGATGATACAATACATGCTCTAAGGACACTATTAACTAGTAAATTATATAAGTATTCTTTTGTGCTTTACAACTAATTTTTTTGAGAAAACTAGAGTCAATCATTTTACTTAAACAAGGCAAACCATTTTAGTGTTCCTTACTCTTTGATTAAATTTATGTTTATAACACGTTTATGGGAGTAGAAAAATCACTGGTTTGAGAGACAACACCTGGATTTCTGGTCCCAGCTCTGGCACTTAACCTGCCAGCTATGACCTTGAGCATTTAACCACCATGGTATCAGTTTCTCATGTTTAAAGTGAAAGTTAGGCCATATCATGTTTAAGGTTCCTTATAGTCCTGTGATTATGATGCTTTTCTCTTATAGAAATAGTACCTATTACTATTCCTCTAGTGTAAGCTAAAGAAAAAGGCAGAGAGCCTATTTTAACACATTATCTTAAAACCCTTAATATTTTTTTCCTGAAAGAAGTCACAATAAATGCTATTTATGTTCTTTTAGGGCAGGGAGCAAGAGATAGTGAGAGTGAGGCTTTTACTTACTCATTTTACACCCTTCGGTACTATTCTAATAAAGAAAATTAATGTCAGCAGGGATTACTTAAGTAGGGAGATAATTATTTTTTATTTGTTTTATCAAACTTTTGAAAACTTTGGGCTGAAGATAAGGTAGGCATTTATGAAGTAAAATTAGTGAGATGGACTTGTCTTTAGTCTCTTGTTGTATTTATTACTTGTTTGTATCTTTGTTTAATTAAAGAAACGTTTTTAGAGATAGGGCCTCCCTCTGTTGCTGAGGATAGAGTGTAATGGTGCCATCAAAGCTCATTGAAGTCTCCAATTCTTGGGCTCAAGTGGTCCTTTCACCTGAGCCTCTCAAGTAGCAAGGACTATAGGTGCCCACCACCATGCTAAGCTAATTTTAAATATATGTATTTTTTAAGAAACTGGGTTTTGTTTTGTAGCCCAGACTAGTCTCAAACTCCTGGCCTAAGCTATCCTTTCACCTCAGCCTCCCAGAGTGTGGGGTTAGAGCATGAGCCACTGCACCTGGCTCTATATGTTATTAATAGAAAAACTGTAGATATTTGACCAGGAAACCTTTCCTTGTTATGGAAGGAGACATCTGTTTGATGAAAAGTTACTTGTACAGAATCAGTTATTATATTAAAAAACAAACTTCCACCCTCAATTATATAAGTTAATACCTATCTAAAATATTTGTTCACTGTCATGGAAAGAATGCCAACATCACAAGGATGTCTTCCCTATTTAATAGATCCTACTTTTGATTTTCTGTTACCTAAGAGGTTGGTGTTCTAACTGATATTGTTTCCAAGTGGATCTAAGTTGTAACATGAAATAACATTTTCAAGATATAAGAAGGAATATCCTGATTTGGAAAGTTGTTACAAGTCTGGAATAGGGAAGCTTTTGCTCTACAAGTCTTTAAAAAAAAAAAATAGAGAAAACTACCATTCTGAAGTTGTTATTAAATACTCTTTCCTTGAGCTAGAGAAAACAAACACAGTTTTTTTGTTCTATCCACTTTTTAGCTAGAGGCTTTTATCATTTGTAGAGGTTTACTTAATGTTAGTCAATTATCTAAAAGTTACTTAAAACGTCAGCTTTCATAAAGGAAAATTGACATTCACAGGAAATTTGCAATTGAAATTTTATAAAACAAAGAATAATTCTAAAGAACAAATAAAATCATTACATGATTTCTGTTTTAAAATATCTGATTGTCAATCAGCTTTTCTGAAAACAAAGCCCTAGGGTATTTTATCCTCACTGCTTAGAAATTTAGCTTTGTGGTTGGATTTTGCCACTAGAGGGCTCCAATGAGAGCCCCCGCCCCATTTCTATCTCTTTCTTTAGATGTTTGTCATTGTAAGAACTTCAGTATGCTGAAGTTCAGTATACTGATTCTGACGGATCACAGATTTTGTTTTTGTTTATTTGGAAAGGGAAACTTAAATGAGCCTTTCAATAATATTTCACTGCCTTTCTCTAGATTTGATTGCAGTAGTTGTATTGTGTCCTGTTTTATGTCCAGGTACCTCAGCACTGAGAATGGATAAAGTGCCTATAGGAAACTGCTTTAAGTTTTGGAAAATGGGCAATCCCATATTGTAACTTGCAAGTTTAGGTGATCTGAGGCCTATTTAAATTAAATTTGAAGTTCATATAGAAAATTAATGTTACAGAAATAATGAATTCAATAGTTTTTCTTATGAAAATGAGTATCATCAGACTACTAACCTCCCTGTTGCATACTTTCATCTCTTGAGAGCGTTGCCATCCTTCTCTAGTTTCAGGCTTTATACCTACTTCTCTCCCCTGTCACTTTCTCCTTTAACCCTGATTTCACATCTTTATCATGAATGTCAGAAACTAACTTCAGAGATATGGAAACTGAATCCTCAAAACTTCAATTAAAGGATGCAGACTGTCTAGGAACTCTATGTATGAGCCAGGAAAGCAGCAAGGTTTGAAGAAGAGGATTAATGGTTGTAAAATTCATTGACATTTAATGAGTACTTCATATGTTAGGTACTGTGTTTAGCACTTTACATAGATTACCTAATTTAACTCTCCAATGACTCTTTGAGAATGTTAGTACTTTTGTTATTTCTATTTTATTGATGAGAAAACTTGAGGCTTAGAGAAACTAATCAACAAGGATTTCCATCCAGGTGAGTCTTCATGACTAATTCAGGCTACCTACAATATATAGTATCAAAGGGGAAAGGAATTTTCTGAGACAGCCCTAGGACTATAGTTGTTTATAAAAGCATTTCTCATCTAGAATTCCCTATCTTGTTGAGTCCAGCTTTATTGTCTTATCTCTGTGAAAAACACATTAAACACAGACATTTTTTTCTTGATTTGAGCACTTGGCTCATTAATGTGTTTATATCACTAACACTTAAGAGTGAATGTATGTTAAACCCATAAACATCTTATTTAAAAAGTTTTACAGTAATGGTGGTTACAAATTGTTTCTAAAACATCATTACAACCTTGTTTCATGTAATAATATGATGACTGCTGTTTACTTACCATATGCCTGTTTCTTTTTTAATTGTGTTTATTAAGTTAATGTTTGTACTTTGATCCTCCTCCCACATTTTAGGGCCAAACAGGTGACCCAGGACTCCAAGGACCATCTGGACCTCCAGGACCAGAGGTAAAATATTGGTGGAAAGATAATAAATTTGAAACAAAATGGTGGAACTTAAACTTGTTTGGTAAAACATTGAGGAAGATCATCTTTAAAGTTTATATCTGTGTAAATAGTTTGGACTAAATGTTTTCTGTTATGTCACAAGGTACGCAACAGGGATCCTAAGGAAACAGAAAATGCATTAGCCATATTTTCACACTGATTAGGATCACAGCTGATTTATTTGTTCTGCATAGCTATTAATAACAAGTACTTGAGGCTTGCAACCAAATTTCAGGACAGAAACTCCACTGAATTATTAATGTAAAATGTTTCCCATTATTACTATCTCCATATATCATTTAAATCTCATAGAGCATTCTAAAATAAATACAATTAAGCCTATAGTACATATATCAAATTTGTTTGTATATTCTTTAAAATTTTTAATGGTTGCTATAGAGTGGCTTTCCTTCCTAAAATTCTACGTAGAACATAAGCTTCTGAGATGAACCATTTGGATTTTTAAAAATCATACTATAAATAAGAACTGTGAGTCAACGATATGCTACATGGAGATGAAACTTTTGAAACTCAATCTAGCTTCAAAAATATATGCCTATATTGATATGCATGTACCTGTGTGTGTCCACACACACACAGGCACACACATATCAGTGTACATACATATTTAATTCGGAGTCATAGATTCAGCAGAAAGCAGAGAAATTAAATTTGGCATCAGAATAAATAAGTTATAGCAATAATGTCATAGTGTCAGAGTAGTAGGCAGAGTTTCTCAGACTACTACGGTACTGATGCTTTCTCCCTCTCTTTGTAAACCATAAGATCTACTTCTTACTTCGCAGCTGTCCTTTGGGGTTGGCTGATTTCTTTAGAAAATGCCTATTCTTACATACTGTGTGATTTAAAAACACATTTGGTATTGATAATTTAAAAACCTAAAAAGCAGGCTGGGCATGGTGCAATCCCAGCACGTTGGGAGGCTGACGTGAGAGGATTGCCTTGAGTCTGGGAGTTCTAGACCAGCCCTAGCAACTTAGTAAGACCCTGTTGCTACAAAAAAATTTTTTTAAATTAGCCAGGCATGGTGGCTCACACCTGTAGTCCCAGCTACTCGGGAGGCTGAAGTGGGAGGATCACTTGAGCCTGGGGTGGCACCACTGCACTTCAGCCTGGGTGAGAAAGCAAGACCCCGTCTCAAAAAAAAAAAAAGAAAAAAAAGCCTTCAAATCTACATTGTACCTAGTTTTATCAATAGAGAGGTAACTGGAAGTAAAATACAGTAGTATATCAAAGTCAGCATTCTGATAAGAAGGAAATTGAGTAATTAAAACTTCAGATGAGTATAAGCTTCTCCATATAAGCGTAGAATTTTTAATCATTTTTAATGAAAGCTTTCCTGGAATGAATAGTATTTACTGGCTTGTCATACTGAGGATACAGAATCTATTTTAATTTTCATTATTTTTAAAGGTTATTATTATGACTGAATTGCCCTATTATTACCACAGTTACAGATGGTACGTACCCTAGAACGGGCTGTGTTGCCTCCTTGCTACCAGCATGGTTTTGCGTCATTTTTCGTCTTTCTCATAAAGCTTGGTTAAAGGATGCGTGAGCCATGTTTTGACTTACTACTTGGTCTTCCAAAGATGCTTCTTCATTTCTTTCTTCCCTTTAAAATTTTATAATATCCATCAACACTGAAAACATTGTCTCATTACCTTTGATTTCAGCATCACTAATATAAGGTCCTGAGCCCCAGTCTTTTCACAGTACCCATTCTTCCTCTTCACATGTGTTAACTTTTTTCATGGGACTAAAAATGTAACCTGTACTCTCAAGAACTGATGCTAGATTCTTTTGGGAAATGGGGCCTAATCCAAGGAGCATAACTTTTTCTTGATCATAAAAGTATAATACATAAGCAACTATATATGAGACAACACTTTTATCCAAATCCTTCTCAACATTAGGCTTTTATTAAACTTGCAGGTCCAAGAATTTTTATAGTATATTTAGCAGTAAATCAAGCCTGAAAGGTTTCTGCTTGCATAGTGGATGAATTTTCTCAGGTAAAGGGTCTTACGCATTATGCTAAATTTAGACTTTATCCAGTATGTATTAACCAAAGATATTTAAGGAAGAGAATGGAATTATCAGCCTTGTGCTTTAGGCAAGGCAGCAGGGTGAAGGATAAAAGAGAAGGAGGTGGGGAGGGGTGCCAAGGATATGAACTAAAGGTATTTAGAAGGATAGTGCAGCAGAGTGGGGAATTGATGATGAGGTCCCATGACAGTAGAGAGGAAAGCTTAAAGAGAAAATTAGGAAATGTAATTCACCACACATAAAACATTCAGTTTAGCTCATTCCAATTGTGAAGGAGAGGAATAAAAGGCAATTTTAACATTTCTTGCTTGAAAAGTTGGGTAGAATGTGAATCATCATTCCAAAAATAGAAAATAAAAGAGGAAGAGGAGGAGGAGAAGGAGGAGATTCAGGGTGGCAGAAATGTTTCGGCTTTGAATCTTTTAGGTTTGAAAGGCCTTTAGGAGATACAGAAAGTTACGACAAGCGTCTTAAAACTGTAGGCCTAAAGCTGAGAAAAGTAGACTAAACATACATATATTTGTATAATCATCTGCATAGAGGTATTATATGAAGCAAAGTAATAGATGAATTAAAACAAAGTTTAAAAATACTTCACCTGGAAACTCACCCCTAGAAGACTACATTCCTTGTCTACAGTGCAGTTAAGTTTTAAGTTGATAATAAAAATACAGTAAAACAAATTTTGGAAACTGAAAAAATACATTCATAAGTAACTTATGGTCTGGAGAGAAGAAACATCATAATGGAAATTAGAAAATATTTAGAAGTGAATGAAAACAAATCACTATAAAAACTTGAGTGTTGCACCCGAAACAACATTTACAGAAAAATGTAGATATAAATGCATTTCTCTTGAAAGCAGGGAAGGTACAAAATAAATGAGGTTTTTTTTTTTTTTTTTTTTTTTTTTTCTAACAGCATAATTGTATGGATTTGTTTAAAAAGAAGTTTAAAGAGGTCAAATAGGATAGTCTGTTTTCTTAGTTTTGAGACTAAATCTCAAGAGTAAAGGGACTGTGCAGGAGAAAGGAGGTAGAGTAGTTCTGTGAAAAGGAAGTGAGAAAGTGACTGCAGAATAATAAAATAATTTCTGAGTTGTTGGTTACAGTAATTTTTGGGTAAGCCTTCTTTTTGAGACATAATCTCACTCTGTCACCCATGATGGAGTGCCGTGGTACCATCTCGACTCACTGCAACCTCTGCCTCCCAGGCTCAAGCGATTCTCCTGCCTCAGCCTCCCAAGTAGCTGGGATTACAGGTGCCTGCCACCACACCCAATTAATTTTTGTATTTTTAGTAGAGATGGGATTTTGCCATGTTGGCTAAGCTGGTCTCAAACTTCTGACTTCAGGTGATCCGCCTGCCTTGACCTCCCAAAATGCTGGGATTACAGGTGTGAGCCACCATGCCCAGCCCAATTTTTGGTTAGTTTGAAATATAAGAGGCTTGTGCCTGAAATACAGCCACAAAGCTCTGTACATTTTGTTGTAAGGAGATTTCAGATTTGAACACAAACTTCCTACTGACCAAAGGGATGACACATGATCAGTGATATGATTCTTCTCTCTCTTGGATTACAACATATTAATTATTCAAAAGGAGGGTAGCAATTCATTGTATTAAGTCATTTCCATTTTTCAGTGCAGTAAAAGTAATTTTATTAGGGGCCAAAATGCTAACTTTTGTTAGTAAGTAGGTGATAAAAGGTTTAAGTTAGTATCCCAAAATTACAGAATTTTGGGGTTAACATCTCCTGAATGAGAATTGAGGATTTAGTCTCAGTACCTTGAGCAAATTACTTCAACTCCCTGGGCCTTTTCTCATCTGTAAAACAGAAATAACGATAGTACCAACCTCATAAAATTGTTTTCTTACTCACATTAATATGTATAAAACACTTCAGCATGTAGTTAACATGAAACACTCAATATGTGTTAGCTGCCACCATCACCACCACCATAATTGAAGGCGGGACAAATTGTCTAGACCCAAGGCAGAAAACCCTGGCCACTTCAAGATCAGAAAGAACACCGGTGTAACTGGAGTGAGCAGAATGAATGAAGAGGAAAGTGGTATACAATGAAGTTGGAAAAGTAGACACGGGTATATCATGTATGCCCTCATAGAGGGTATTGAGAAGTTTGGATTTGTTTCTAAGTGCAGCAGGAAGCCATGAGAAGCTTTAAATAGGGCAGTGGCGTGATCTGACATGATTTATGCTTTTCAGAGGTTACTCTGGCTGCTGTGTGAACCTAAGACTGTGGGTAGAAACAATGCTGAAAGTAGGGAGATGATTGAAGGAGATTATTTTACTTATCAAAGCACACCTTGGTGGTATCTTACACTGGGGTTGTAAGATTAAAGAACTTATTTGAATGAACAGTAATTTTAGTTTTTTATAATAAAACCATGCCAGCTATAGAATAGTGATTTTTCAACCTTAACTGGGCATCACTATCACCTGCAGAATTTTTTTTTAAGGCTGGGCATGCTGGCTTATGCTTGTAATCCCAGCACTTTGGGAGGCTACAGTGAGAATATTGTTTGAACCCAGGAGTTCAAGACCAGCCCGGGGCAACATAGTGCAGCTTCATCTCTATTAAAAAGAAAAAAAGTACAGATGCCCAGGGCCAATCCCAGAAATGCTGAATCAGAATCACTGGGGGTTGCTCCATAGGTGATTAACAGAAATAATAAAGAACCACATCTTATTTTTCTGTTCTTTATGGCAGCAGAAACTTTATCTAACAGAATGCAAGTGTTTCAAACCTGTAAGGTACAAGATCACAGAAGTCAAAACATTCTCCTTGTTTTCTGCATGGAAATTATCGTCTGATTCTATTTTGGCAACCTGAGAAAATTATTACTACCATTTACTGCAGCATAGCAGGACACATTCTATGAATGTTTTTTCAAAACAAAGTGGTAAAAGAAAGACACTAATACGCTTTGCTGTGAATTTTTTTCATTAACATTTAATTTGCATAGGAGCTGGAGCAGAGAAGGAGAGCTGGATTGCCTTTACAGTACAAGGTGAATGTGATTCAAAAACAGAAGTTTTATAGTACTCAGAGCATAGGTAGGAGCCTGAGATAAGAGTAGGAGAAGGGCAGGTAAGTTAGAAGATAGTCTCACAGACAGAAAAAATAATCCAAGTTAGCACAGTGAACTGATTATATATGTTGACAACATTGTATAGTCATAAAATATCTTGCAATTGTATTTATTAATAATTATTATTTCCACTGAGTAATTAGGTTAAATTCTACACGACTAAAATCAGGGGCTAAGCCTTCCTCAGTAGCTGCCACTGTTACCACTTTGAAATAGTGTAATTGGTGGTAAAGCTGAGTTTGTTCATGGATAACTACAAGGTGTAGAAAAATAATTCATACTTCTTCCTTTAAAACCATGTAAGGAAACTCATATTAAAAGTGTACTTATATTAAAAATAATTTTAAGTGTATATTTTCTTCTAGAAAAGTTGGAGAAATCATTCTGCAAGGCAAACCTATATAGGACAAAGTTAGATAAGTGTACTACCCTCCCTACTTTTCCTCATCCTCTTATTATTTTTCAGTGTTCTCACCTACCCGCTGAGTTATCCAATCTCAGTAGTTTCTGGTTAATCTTTCTCGTGTGTTGTGTATATGTGTATGTTTTGGTTGTTTAAGGGACAGACGTATGTGCATTTCCTTACACTTTTTATTACATAAAAGATTACATACTATAGATACTTTTTTGTACTCTGCTTATTTCACTTAAAAATATATCCTGGAAATCATAGCATATCAATTCATGGAGCTCTTCTTTATGTAATTTTGTAGCTACATAGTACTTCATTGTGTGGATGTATCATAGTTTATTCAGTCATTCTCCTACATATGGAAATTTAGTTTATTTCCAGCATTTTGAAATTATAAACACTGCTGCAATGAATAAACTTGCGCTTATGTATTTCTGTACAGTTGGAGGTGCATCTTCATGGTGAATTGCTAGAATTGGATTGCTAGGTCAAAAGAAGACATTGTTAGATATTGCCAAATTCCTCTTCAAAAGAATTGCATTCCTATCAACATTTCTCTAATTATGACACTTCTCTCACCATGAGTGAGACTGAACATCTCTTTATGTTTGATGACTGTTTTATAATCTTTAGTGCAAAATGTCTGTGTTTTTTGCCCATTTTTCTACTAGGCATTTGATCATTTTACTCTAAATGTTTAAGAGTTGTTTGTATGTTAGGGAAATCAGCCTTTTAACTTTGATAATGATTGCAAGTATTTTTTTCCCAAGATGGAGTTTCGCTCTTGTTGCCTAGGCTAGGGTGCAATGGTGCAATCTCAGCTCACCACAACCTTCATCTCCTAGATTCAAGCGATTCTCCTCCCTCAGACTCCTGCATAGCTGGGATTATAGGCATGTACCACCATGCCTGGCTAATTTTGTATTTTTAGTAGAGACAGGGTTTCTCCATGTTGGTCAGGCTGATCTCGAACTCCCAACCTCAGGTGATCCACCCGCCTCGGCCTCCCAAAGTGCTGGGATTACAGGTGTGAGCCACCACGCCTGGCCAATCTTTTGACTTTGTTTGTAGTGTTTTCTGACATGAAACAGCTTTACAATTTTACATAACCAAATTGTCAATCTTTTAGGGAATTTGGATTTTGAGTCATCATCAAATAATCTTTTCCTATATCAAGATTTTAAAGAAATCACCTATGTTTTCTTCTGATTTCTTCTAGTTTCCTTTTTTATATTTAGGTCTCCGATACATTAAAAGTTTTTGTGTGTGTGTGTGAATGTTGTGATTTCTGTATTTCATTTCACATTTTTCTAAATGGCTACTTAGTTTTCTCAGAATCATTCATTAAACAATCTATCTTTGCTTCAGTATCATAGTTTATTTTAAACTATGCTACCTATATCATACACAGTCACTCACTGCATGTATCGTTTCAATGATGGGTCTCATATATAACCCTAGTCCCTGATTAGGGACTAGGTTCTGATTATAACAGAACTGAAAAATTTTTATCACCTGGTGATGTCATATAAAGCCTTTGAAACATCATTACTCACAAACATGTGAGTAATGTTATAAACAAACCTACTATGTTTCCAGTCATATAAAAGTGTGTAGTAATGCCTTGGGCCTTCCCATTCACTCACTACTCACTTACTAATTCACCCAGATCACCTGATCCTGCTGACTCCATCCATGGTAAATGCCCTATACAGGTATACCATTTTTTGTCTTTTATACTACATTTTTGCTGCACCATTTTTATCTTTATATAGATTTAGACATACAAATACCATGTGTTACAATTGCCTACACTATTCAGTACAGTAACATAGTATACAGGTTTGTAGCAGAAGCAGTAGGCTATACCATGTAGCCTAGGTAGGTAGTAGACTATATTATCTAGGTTTGTGGAAGTATGAGGTTCACACAGTGACAAAACTTCCTGGCAGAATATTTCTCAGAACAAATACTCATCATTAGGTGATACATGACTGTACTAAATTTCTACTTCTTGGATCTGTATCTGTACTTTATTTTCTATTCCACCTGAACGGTTGTCTGCACATGCACAAGTACCACCTTGTTTTAATGACAGAAGCTTTATGGTGTGTTGAGATGTCTGGAAAGGTTCTGAGTCCTCTGAGCTTTTCTTTTTCAGTGTTTTCTTGGCTACACTTGCATTCTTGTTTTTCCATATAAACCTTAACATCACACTTAGAAATTAAGGAAACACTGACATCTTTATGATGCTGACTCAGTGTTTTCAAGAACAATGGTTGTCTTTCATTTGTTCAAATATATTTTTGTGTTTTTCAGGAATGTTTTAAATTTTTCTTTAGGTTTTACACATCTTTTGTTAAATTTGTTCTTAAGTATTTTATATATATATATTTGTTATCGTAAATGGGGTTTTCTCTGCCATTATATTCTCTAATAGATTTTTGTTTGTGTGTCCGAAGACTATTGATTTTTCAATGTTAATTTTGTATCCTGTCACCTTAATGGTTTCTTTTTTTAGTTAGTTTATCATTGATCTTCCAGCATTTTCTCAACATGCTATCATGTAATTTTCTTTTTTTTTTTTGAGACGGAGTTTCACTCTTGTTACCCAGGCTGGAGTGCAATGGCACGATCTCGGCTCACCGCAACCTCCGCCTCCTGGGTTCTAGCAATTCTCCTGCCTCAGCCTCCCGAGTAGCTGGGACTACAGGCACTCGCCACCATGCCCAGCTAATTTTTGTATTTTTAGTAGAGACGGGGCTTCACCATGTTGACCAGGATGGTCTCGATCTCTTGACCTCGTGATCCACTCGCCTCGGCCTCCCAAAGTGCTGGGATTATAGGCCTGAGCCACAGCGCCCGGCCATAATTTTCAAATAGAGATCATTTTAGTTCTTCTTTCCTACTTTTTAAACCTCGAATTTTTTAATTCTCATGGCTAATTGCACTGTAATACTTCTAGTACAACGTTAAAGAAGTAGTGAGCATCTGTGCTCTGTTCCTGATGTTAGTGGAAACACTATAGTGATTCCTCATGAAGTAAATGCTGACGTGAAGATTAAAATATTTATATTTTATTATATTAAAGAAATAGGCCGGGGATTGCTTGAGCCCAGGAATTCAAGACTGGCCTGGGCAGCATGGCAAAACACCATCTCTACAAAAAAGTTACAAAATTAGCCTGCCATGGTAGTGTGGACTTATAGTCCCAGCTCCTCAGAAGGCTGAGGTGGGAGGAACACTTGAGCCCAGGAGGCAGAGGTTTTGGTGAGCTGAGGTTGCACCACTGCTCTCCAGCCTGGGTAACAGAGCAAGACCCTGTTGAAAGAAAGAAACAGAGAGAGAGAGAGAAAGAGAGAAAGGAGGGAGGGAGGAAGGGAGGGAGAGGAAAGAAAAAAAACGAGAGAGAAGGAAAGAAAAAATATCTATTAATTTATATTTTCAAATATAATGTTTTAAATCAGGAATGTTTTAAATGTTTTAAATCAGGAATGAATATTTTGTCAAATATGTATACTTGGTTAAAGGCTTTATATGTCCAACATGTATCATTAGGGAAATTCAAGCCAAGAAGAACAGAGAGACCAAGAGACACAAGAGAATTTCTTTATTGGAGCTCTGGCTGACAGTGGTCTTACTGCCTGTGATGGCTGCCAGCCCTGCACAAAGGAAGATACCTTGGTTATATTGTTTTTGGCGTGGAAAGATTGGGCAGGAAAAAAAAAAAGACTTAAAGACAGTTAGTCATTGAGTCAGGACAAGTTTTACAACCTTGAGAATACATACCCTCTCTATGTGGTTATTTTGCTCTCATGACTTGCAATTAGGGAAGAAGACAGGTTTTTACAGAAATATGCTTTTGAGCTGCAGATACAAAGATATTCTTGGGTTCCTTATCTAAGAAGAAGGAGGCTATCCTGGGTCTGCCTTAGCTAACTGCAGGCAATTTTAAGCTGAGAGGGGTGATTTACTTGCTCCTCTGTTCTTTATAATTATTTTTGTGGCCTAGTCTTAAAGCTTATTATCTATTCTAAATTAATTTTCTATTTTTGATTTCATTTTTCCTCCTCAGTATGGAGATAATTATGTATTTTTTCTTTTTGGATCTATGTATATGGTATATTAGTGGATTTTTTTTTATTGACCCAACTTGCATTCTTGAAATATATTTTACTTGATTGTGGTGGTCCCATTATCTTCTACAAGAGTAGTACATTTGTTACAATTGATCAACCTACATGGACACATCATAACTATCACCCAGTGTCCATAGTTTACATTAGTGTTAGTGTTCTCTCTTGATGTTGTACTTTCTATGGGTTTGGAAAAATGTATAATGATCTACCATTATATTATTATACAGAGTATTTTCACTGCCCTAAAAATCCTTTGTGATCTGCCTATTCATCCCTCCTCCCGCCTGCCCCCAGCAACCTATGGGCACTGATCTTTTTACTGTCTTAATAATTTTGCCTTTTCCAGTATATCAGGTAGTTCGATTTGTACAGTATGTAGTTTTTTTGATTCGCTTCTTTTACTTATTAAAATGCAATTAAGATTCCTCCATGTTTTTTCATGGCTTCCTACCTCATTTCTTTTTAGCACTGAATACTATTCCATTGTCTGGGTATGTCACAGTTTATCTATTCACCTACTAAAGGACATCTTAGTTGCTTCCAGATTCCGGCAGTTATGAGGCTGCTGTAAATAGTCATGTGCAGAGTTTTGTGTGGATATAAATTTTCAGCTCCTTTGGGTAGAATTAAGTAGCGTGGCTGCTGGATCACACAGTTAAAGTATGTTTAGTTTTGTAATAAACTCCCTGTCTTCCAAAGTGGCTGTGCCATTTTGCATTCCAGCCAGCAATGAATAAGAGTTCCTGTTGCTCCACCAGCATTTGGTGTCAGGGTTCTGGATTTTAGCCATTCTAGTGAGTGTGCAGTGGCACCACGTTGGGTTTTGGTGGTGGTGGTGGTGGATTGGTTTGTTTGTGTTTTGAGACAGAGTTTCACTATGTCACACATGCTGGAGTTCAGCAGAGTGACCGTGGCTCCTCAGGCTGGAGTTCAGCAGAGTGACCATGGCTCACTGTAGCTTCAACCTCCTGGGTCTAATTGTTCCTCCCACCTCAGCTGCCTGGGTAGGTGGGACCACAGCCATGCACCACTGCGCCCGGCTATTATTATTATTTGTAGAGACAGGATCTCACTATGCTGCCCATCCTGGTCTCAAACTCCTGGGCTCAGGCAGCCATCATACCTTCCCCTCCCAGAGTACTGGGATTAAAGGCATGAGAAACTGCAACCAGCCCGCATTGTTGTTTTAATTTTGCAGTTCCCTAATGACACCTAATGTGGAATATCTGTTCATATGCTTATTTGCCATCTGTACAGTCTATCTTCCTTGGTGAGGTGCTTGTTACAGTCTTTGGCCTACTTTTTAACTTGTTGTTGTTGTTGAGTTTTAAGAGTTCTTTATATATTTGTGGTAACAGTTCTTTATCAGATGTACCTTTTGTAAATATTTTCTTCTAGTCTGTGGTTGTTGTCTTCTCATTCTCTTGAGATTGTTTTTTGCAGGACAGAAGTTTTAAATTTTAATGACGTTCAGTATGGATTGTGCCTTTGGTGTTATATCTGAAAAGTAATTGCCATCCCAAGATCATCAGATTTTTTCCTGTGTTATAGTATTGCATTTTACATTAGGCCTATGATCTATTTTGAGTTCATTTTTGTGACAGGTATAAGGTCTGTGTCTAAATTCATTTCTATTTTACATGTAGATGTCCAGTTATTTCAGCACCATTTGTTGAAAAGACTATCTTTGCTCCTTTGTCAAAGATCAGTTGACTGTATTTATGTGGGTCTACTTCTGGGTTCTCTATTCTGTTCTGCTCATTTACTTATCTATTCTATCTTCATTACCGTATTGTCTTGAATATTGTAGCTTTATAGTAAGTCTTGAGGTCCAGTAGTGTCAGTCCTCCAACTCTGTCCTTCTCTTTCAAGTTGGGTTGGCTATTTTGGGTCTTTTGCCTCTCTGTGTAAAGTTTAGAATCAGTTTGTCAGTATCCACAAATAACTTACGGGATTTCGTTTGGTATTGCATTGAATCTAGAGATAACATTGGGAAGAATTTATTTAATTCGTTTTTATTTCTTTCATCAAAATTTTATAGTTTTCCTCATATAAATTTTGTACTTATTTTCTTAGGTTCATACCTAAGTATTTCACTTTTTGGCACTGTGTTGTGTTTTTAATTCCAAATTTCACTTGTTTATTGTTGGTACATAAGAAGCCAATTAACTTTTGTATATTAACCTTGTATCATACAACCTTGCTATAATTGCATATTCATTCCAGGTGAGTTTTATTCATTTTTTTTCCTGATTTTTTACAAAGCTAATCATGTCATCTGTGACAAAGGCAGCTTTATGTTTTTCTTCTCAATCTGTAGCATTTTTATTTCCTTTTCTTGTCATATTGCATTATCTAAGACTTCCAGTATAATGTTGACAAGGAGTAATAAGAGGGGATATTCTTGCTTTGTTCCTTTTCTAATTTCTTTTCATTCTTTTATTCATAAAATTATTAAGGTCTGTTATTTTTTCTCTGATCACTACTTTAAATGTATTCAATAGACTTCCATATGTAGTGTGTTTAATTAAAATCACTTTTTGATATTTTGTAATTTCACTTTTTATATCCCTTCTCACCTAAGAATTATTTAAACAGGCAATTTTAAATTTTCCAGTGGGAGAGCTTTTTAGTTTTGATTTTGTTAATAATTTCTAGTTTTGTTGCATGGTGACCAGAGACTTGTTTTTTAATTATTATTTTATAGAACTTACTGATCTTTTTCTTTTTTACCTAATGTGTGGTAACTTTTTGTGAATGTTAAGTCTTTCTTACAAAACAGTATATTCTTATTATCAGGTGTAAAGATTGGTATGTGGTGACTTGCCCTTCCTTATTGATTATGTTGTTTAGATCTGCTATATCTTCACTTATTTTTATTTTACATGATCTGTCTGTGTTAACAATGGACTGTGGCCTCTGTCAATTCATTTGCTCTTGGAGCCAAAACTGGTACTTTTCTTGCTCTTTCACTATCTATTTAACATACCCCTCACCCTTAGCTATCACCTCAGCATATCTTGATAGCTTATGTAAACCTTCATTGCTGAACGGCATGTATGTTTGACAGGAGTACAAGAACAACATGCCCCATGTATCACTTGAGTTTTACATGTATTCTTTCCTGCCTTTATTGTATAAAAGCAGTCTTGCTTCCTTTTGTTTATCAAGGTCAATTAGTCATGCCAGTGTGGTGACTTTTCTTTTTATTTGCTCAGATCTTGTCACAAAAAGTCCAAAGTGCTTTGGTAGCAGCCATAACTTTTAGTTTAGTAAGACCTTTATTCTGTCTCCTGTCAAAAAAGACCCCACTTTGGGTAACAAGATTATCGGCCCTGTAGAGTTCAGGGTGTGGTGAAGGAAGCACAGAACACACTGTGTCATTGGGAGTGATGATAAATAGGACCGTACCTGCTTCCACCCCTTTGTCTTTAGACTCAAGTGTTCAACCTATTTGGGACACAATTCCATATACCAGTCAGTGATTTAATAAGTCCACTGTGTCCTAAAGTGTGGTATGCCATTTTTTCGTATTGTTTTCTTTTAACTGGCACATCAGTTATAACTTTAGAAGGCTGTTACCTGAGGCAAGATGCCTCTAGATTGGGCAGAACAAAAACTAATGGATTATATCATGGGCCTACTCCTGGCATCTCCTTCATTGTAAAGAGGGTCTCCATTTTGGATGCTTCGTTCTGTGAGATTTCATGCCTGTGGATCAGGCATTCTGTAAGTTCCTAGACAGTGGTGCTAGTAGAACTTTAAAGACAAGAAAAGCAAACTCTTACCCAAAATAAATATCCGCCTCTGTGAGGATGAACTGCTGATACTTCCACGTTGGAAGGGGCCCAATGTAAGAAATTTGCCACCCAGTAGCTGGTTGTCCTGTTCAAGAAATGTTGCCATATTGGGGACCTTGTTGGTCTTTTTGCGGACAAATAGGACTTCAGAGGCAGCAGAAACTGGAACAGCCTTGGTAAGTGATAGTACCTGCTGTTGGGCTCATATATAACTTTTGTCTCTACTACCATGTCTTCTCTATTCATGTGATACTCATGTCAGTGTGGGAGTGACCAAAGATAAAGGCTGGTTAATGTCAACTAGCCAAGTCATTTTGTCTACTTGGTTTGTTAGTACCTCTTTCATGGTATATGCTTCCTGGCAGGCATTAGTGTGTGAGACAGAACTCTTCACATTCTTTGCCTAATCCCACATGTCTATTTATGTGACTCTATCTCAGCTCTCTGTCTCTCTTCTATTTCTTTTCCTCCCAGGCCCCTGATGAGATAGCCATGCTATTGATTATTGCCCAGGAATCCTCACTTCAGGTCACTTCTCTTATCACACAAAAGATGATGAGCTGGTACACTGCTCAGATATCTACCCATTAGGATGACTTTTTTCAGGGTACTTAGAGTGTGCCTTTTATGCTGTTGCTATCCATTTTCAACTAGAACTGCTTACCAAGCTGACCCAACCATAAACCAAGCTCATGCTTTTTCTCCCCCTTCAGCTAGTCACATGGGAGCTATTTTCTCACCCTAATACATATTCCTTTAGTTATAAACCAGGAGAAGGGAACTGCAGTGAGTGTGAAGGTGGCATTGTGGCTTGGGCTACCTATTAATGCAGCTTACTTGTTCCCTCTGGTCCCACTTGGGTTCAGTCCTGTATATGACATTTCTCCCGTGTAATGGATTGCTGCTTGGGTCCATTTGAATTTATGTCTTGGCAGCCTGACAGAACCCAGGACATAATGGCAAGTTCTAAGTGTGTGGTTACTTAATGTCCCATAATCAAGTGTCCTTCCTTTATCAGGTTACAGTAACACCAAAAACTGTTTCTCAAAAAGCATATTTTTTCTGCTTCAGATGGCATGGACTTACTCCAGAATCCCAGAGGCAGCGCTTGTTTCTCTCACTGCAGACTGCCATAAGCTCCATACTGCGTATTTCCCACCCTAATACCTCCAATACTAGAGAGTCTTCTGGATTAAATGTACAAGTGGTAGGACTGATTGTACCATGACCTAGACTTATGATGTTGCCCTTTCCTATTCTGGGTGCCGCTCAAAGCTAGCAGCTTTCACTGTCACTTGGTAGATGGGCTAGAGTATTCCTAGATATAGAATGGTTTGCTCCCTGGACCCCAAAAGGCTTGCCTTTCCTTTTTTTGTGGCGGAGTATGTAAGACTGTCAACTTGCTCTTGCCTTAGTGGGTCTGTTCAAGTATATCCCTAACCCTTGGGATCCTAAATCTTCAGAAAATTGGCCAGCTTATGAATCTTTGAAAGGTGTGTATCCTACCACCTTGAGTGCATGTGTCTTGCCAAATTCTCTATTGTGCTAACCATCTCTTGCTCATCTTGTTCAACCAGCATGACATCATGTATATAGTGGCTTTGGGTGATGTTCTGTGGCATTCACCGAAGGTCCAGATCTCTTCAGACTGGACCTGTATCATATGACAGAGGCAGGAGAACACAGGAAAACTAGTGCCTATTGTCCATCCTACATGAATGCAAACTAATGTTTTATTATCTTTTTTAATTTTAAAGGAAAAATGTACATTTGCTTAATTGGTGACTATATACAATTTATGGGAAGACGCAGTAATCTTCTCTAGCGATGATACTACATCTGACAAAGCAGCTGTAACTGGGGCTGTGGTAGTCTACAGTCACTCTCCAGAATCCATCTGGTCTCTGCAGGGGCCTGCCTGGTGAATTAAGCAATGCTGTGATAGCGACCACCACTCCTACATCTTTTAAGTTTTTAATGGTGGTACTAATCTCTGATATCCCCACACATACAATGTGACTGACAGTCATAGCGATGTAAGTGATTGATTGGCTAATTGTCAGCACCCAAAGATCTACCTATGAGAATATTTCTGCTTTTTATGCTCCTCTTTAGACAATCCAATTCTTACTATTCATTTTCAACAGATCTTTCGGGATACCTATTATATATGCCAGTCACTAAGAAAAAAAGTGCTTCAGTGAATTAGATTAGGTTCTGACTTTGGGAGCTTAGAGTCAAGAAATCAGTATTCAATTCTTATACCATGTCAAAGCCTCTACTGTCTCTGTCTGTCTTTTTCCCCGGGATTACGTTTGATAAAATTAAAGATCAGATCATCCCTTGAACATCTAGAATCAGTGCAATCCTTAAAGAAAGTTGTAAAATAGTCAAAGAATTTTTTTTTTTCTGAGGCTCTTAGTCTCTCCTTTATGTATATACATTTTTCCCCTTGGGCATGTGTTCTTTTTCATCTCAAACAATCGGTGTGCTGTGTTTTTCCCTATAATTTCCCCTTCCCAACAAAGTTTTTTTTTATGGAAAGACCTGATTAATATATTTCACCCCCGGCAGTAAACGATTAAGAGCAAACTGTAATGTATTCTTCTTTCGAGGATATTTACATTTTAGCACTGAACAGATATCTGAAACTACTGCAAAATGTTGTTAATCAAAGAATTTAGGGTGCCATTTAGTGAGCACGGAAAAACTTACGGATGACTAGAAATTTTCATACTTCTCAACTTAATCATACCATGCAAATAGTCATCTACTCAACTAAAAAGGCAGGACAGGACTGGCCACCATTTCTTGCTAGTGACTGGTAATATGTGCCTAGTAATCACTGTAAGATATATTAAAAACTAAAATGTTATTGATAATTTAGGAAAATTTAGTCTAGTTGGGAACTCTGAGTTTCCTAACTAGTGTTAGAAGTCACTAGCAAGAAATGAGATGAGTTGGTGAAAACAAAGAATTCTGAAGTCTTTGCTGTAAATGCTATTTGCCATTGGCATTGAAGAGAACTGTTCATCATTAAAGACCAGCTGAACAAATGTCACTTCAAACCACTTCAAAGCTTTTCTTCTCTTCTTAATGTTTTACTTATTCTAGGCAATGTCACAGTGATAACACTTGCATATGCTGTAACAATAAAATGAAAAGATCTGTGTATTTAGCTTTTCAGAGAATTGTAAATATAGAGGTATTTCAAGATAAAACATCATTTGCCTTAATACATAAGATTTATTTTTTCCATATTGTGTTTTTGTCTCATTTTAATAAAAACATGGAAAATGCTCTACAGGAATCTTTTCTATTTCTTTAAGCATAGTAGTATCAGTTTTGAGCACTAATCTCCTATATCCTCTCAGTTCTGGTAGCAGAGCACCTACCATATTAGGGTAGCAGGATGGTTAGAATGTTTGTTTATTCAGCTGTTAAGCCTCCTGGGCTACATAGATTGCCAAATATTTGAATTTTGGATAATGTACTTGGTATATGGGACCAGTTGTTTATGACAAAAATGAAAGAAGACCACTAATCACAGCATTGCCAGAAATCACCAAGCAATGAGCCCTCTCTTTCCATCAGGGTGGTCTTCATTAGAGTCAAATACTGAAGTGAGTTTTGAAAATCTGGCTATATCAAGTAAAAACATCCTTTTAAAAACCAGTTTTAGTACTTCAGTGGACTCAACTGGAATAAGCTAGCCTGTGGCCAGCTATATTAATTGATTAGAATGTAATGGATTCCCTTCACCTAAACTATTTACTTCTTTGATAACTTTTATGACTTGGATTTGGATGAGAAATTTCATGGTTTTAGTTGTCACTTAAGTCATGCTGAAAGAGTACATGTGATTAAGAGAATCAATAAAAAAATTTATTGAGTTTCTACTGTGTGCAAATATGTGCCTAGCAATCACCGTAAGATATATTAAAAAATAAAATGTGATCAATAATTTTGGAAAATTTAGTCTAGTTGGGAAGAACAAAATACAGATGTAAACTGTTAGGTAATGGTGACGGCATCGTGTGAAAATTAAGGAGTTGTTATAGTTCAGTGTTTTTTTTTTTGTTTTGTTTTGTTTTGTTTTGTTTTGTTTTTTGAGACGGAGTTTTGCTGTTGTTGCCTAGGCTGGAGTGCAATGGCATGATCTCGGCTCACCGCAACCTCCGCCTCCTGGGTTCAAGCAATTCTCCTGCCTCAGCCTCCCTAGTAGCTGGGACTACAGGCATGCACCATCATGCCCAGCTAATTTTTGTATTTTTAGTAGAGACGAGGTTTCACCTTGTTGACCAGGATGGTCTCGATCTCTTGACCTCGTGATCCACCCGCCTCGGCCTCCCAAAGTGCTGGGATTACAGGCTTGAGCCACCGCGCCTGGCCTTAGTTCAGTGTTAATAGACATAGATTAACATAAAATGAAATAATAGAGAAGGGTTCATAGAAAAGATGGACCGTGAATTGGATTGTTTATTAATAAATTGCAGGAAAAGGGGAGGGCATTCCAAGCACAGTGAACCACATAAGCAGAGCCTAGAGATCTAGGTTATATGCATGATGGATTTACAGGAGTGGGTAACACTGGCTAGCTGATACGGTATTTTTGTGTGTTGGCACAGAGTGACAAATAAGGTTGTAAAAGTAGGTTGTCATCAAATTGTATAAGACCTTATATTTCAGGCTATGTCAGAGGCAACATGTTCAGTGGTTAGGTAATCTGGGCTAATGTTGCAATTCTTGTGTTGTGAAAAAATATGAGACCTCCCCTCTCATCTCCCAGGTGAACCAGCCAAAGTTCTATTGCTTTGCCTGGTTTTTGCCCATAGTGGTCACAAATTTTCATCCTTTTATGCTCGTTGTAGATGGGAGTCTCTGTAACTGTTGTCTACAAGGTGGTGGAGTCTTATGCCTACCCAGGATGAATCTTTTCTTTTCTCTTTCTTATTTTATTTTTTTGAGACAGCGTCTTGCTCTGTTGACCAGGCTGGAGTGCAGTAGTGGGATCATGGCTACTTGCAGCTGCAACTTTCCAGGCTCAAGCAATCCTGCCACCTGAGTCTCTCAAGTAGCTGGGACCACATGCATGTACTGCCACACCCAGCTAAGTTTTTTATTTTTTATTTTTGTAGGGACAGGTTTTCACTGTGTTACCCAGTCTAGTCAAGGTGTCCATCCTCTCCGCTCACCTCAGCCTCGCAAAGTGCTGGGACTACAGGTGTGAGCCACTGCCCCGGCTGGAATCTTAGTACTAGTTGTTACAATGTTGCAAACCTGAAACTGCTCACCAGATTGATGAGGAAGTCTTTCGGCTCAGAAGAGTTAGCAACAACTAGGGCAACTGTGATTTTTGTTTGTTTGTTTTTTGTTTTTGAGAGGGAGTCTTGCTCTGTCATCCAGTCTGGAATGCAGTGGTACCATCTGAGCTGACTGAAACCTCCACCTCCTGGATTCAAGCAATTCTCCTGCCTTGGCCTCCCGAGTAGCTGAGATTGTAGGTGCGTGCCACCATACCTGGCTAATTTTTGTATATTTAGTAGAGAAGGGGTTTCACCATGTTGGTCAAGCTGCTCTTGAACTCCTGACCTCAATTGATCCACCCACCTCAGCCTCCCAAAGTGCTGGGATTACAGGCGTGAGCCACCGCACCCAGCCAAGCAACTGTCTTTTTTTTTTTTTTTGAGACGGAGTTTCGCTCTTGTTGCCCGGGCCGGAGTGCAATGGCGCGATCTCGGCTCACCACAACCTCCGCCTCCTGGGTTCAGGCAATTCTCCTGCCTCAGCCTCCTGAGTAGCTGGGATTACAGGCACGCGCCACCATGCCCAGCTAATTTTTTGAATTTTTAGTAGAGACGGGGTTTCACTATGTTGACCGGGATGGTCTCGATTTCTTGACCTCGTGATCCACCCGCCTCGGCCTCCCAAAGTGCTGGGATTACAGGTGTGAGCCACCGCGCCCGGCCGCAACTGTCTTTTATTTCCTTGTACTTGGTCTGAAGCTATCTCCCCAAGTTCCTCCTCTAAACAGGCAATAAAGTGGAGGACCACTTACTGCCTGGTTGACCATAGATTTGGTTGCCATTTCATTGCCATTTCCCATGGCCTTCTGTCAAGTCCTGTGAATCATCTTGTGAGGCCCTAATACTTCCTCCTTCAGAAAGCTATGTTTCCATCAGTATCCATTCTCATCACCAAAATTGTCAGAATCTGAGATTTTATCCTATTTGCAAGCCAACAAGTTAGCCTGACAGTTTCAATGGTTCTGGTAAAAGATACAAGGGCTTAGAACAATGACAAAAGATAGTTTAATTATTCTTGGCAAAAGCAGTTTCCCAAATATCAACATTTTTGCACTGATTCACTGAGCCCCACTTCCCACAGGGTGACAAGAAGAGGGCTAGATGATACTTGCAAATTTGGTAGGTTGCTGAGAGGTGGTGAGGGATAACATGGGTAGAAATGCCAGATATAGTATGCACCTAAGGTAAAATAAATTTAAAAAAAGAAAACTTTTTTTCTCTTGTAAAAAAAAAAAAAGCAAAAATTCGGTAGGTTGCATTACATAAGAAGAATCTGAAGTTTAAGGAGACTAAACCTTTTATAATGGGCAGTCATAAAAGATAATGTACTCCAAGAGATATTAGCTCTATTATCTTGGACAGTAAGCATTCTTTCCTGCCCTTTGCTTCAGGAAGCAAGACAAAAGTCTCTGAAAAGATTGGCTAGAATACTGCAAAGTCAATTTCTCATTTGCATAATATGTGGAAATACAAGGGAACAATGAAGAATTCTCTCTCATGTGAAGTTAAATATGGGAGGTACAAAAATGGGTCAGATACGTTCTTTTTCTGCATGAGTTCCCATTTTATTGGAATAGAGAAATATGCCCTTAATTACAGTCTAGTATGAATAGTGCTAACTAGCCATATTAACAGAGTTCTGTATGGATATAAAACAATCGGCTCTGATTCTGACTGAGGTGAATCATGAAAGTTTTCATAGATCATGTTACATTTGAGTTGATAACAAGTTCCATTATGGAAGAACCAGAGGCATGGAATACGTGGAGTACATGGGTGTTTGAACAGTGACTTGAAGCAACAGAAGAGATTTATCAAGTAGAAACAGAGGGCAAGGGTGTTCCAGCCAGAGGGAACAGCATTTATAAAAGCACAGATGTGTGAAGAAGCTAGATGTATTTAAAGAACTACAAATAGTTCAATGTTGTAGTCAGGTCTCTTTCCATTGCAAGTGACAGAAACTCAATTTGAACACAGTTTTAAGAGAAAAAAATAAGAATTGGCTAATATAATCAGAAAGTCCAGCAGTGTATGTGTCTAGAGATTTGGCTAGGTACAGGAACTTGATGAATATAACCAAGACACTCTGTAAATCTTATCCTGGCATTTCTCTGTTGGCTACATGCACAGCAACACATTGTAGAAAAAGTGGTCATTGGCAACTCTAGGTTTTTGTGGCCCTCAGAGTTAGCAATCTAAGCAAAAGGAAAGCACTCTTTTTTTCCTTATATCTCTAGCAAAAAATTTCCAGCCAATCAGGCTTTGACCACATGATCATTTTTCTTTTTCTTTCTTTTTTTTTTTTTTTTTTTTAAACGGAGTCTCACTGTTGTCAGGCTGGAGTGTGGTGGTGCAATCTTGGCTCACCGAAACCTCCACCTCCTGGGTTCAAACAATTCTCCTGCCTCAACCTACTGAGCAGCTGGGACTAAAATCATGCACCACCACACCCAGCTAATTTTGTATTTTTGGAAGAGACAGGGTTTCACCATGTTGGCCAGGATGGTCTTGATTTCCTGACCTTGTGACCCGCCCACTTCAGACCCCCAAAGTGCTGGGATTACAGGCATGAGCCACCACACCCAGCCCACATGATCATCTTTCAATCAATTGCAATAGCAATGGAATAGGAATAATGTAATTTGCAAGATTTAGGTCATTCCCCCCGCCCCGGAAACTGGGATGGGGACCAGTGTACATGGACTGAGAAATGGGGAATGGTGTTTCCCCAAAGAGATTTTTAGCAGATTGAAGAAATGTCCTCTACATTTCACATCTTTAGTGCCCAATATCTACTTACTCTTGCCACTGACACAGTTTTAAACATGCCTTTGCTTAACATAGTGCAGGCACTTACACAGCTGAAAATGCACTATTCTTTCTCCAAAGGAAGGTAGCTCAGTGTACTGGCCAATTATTGCTTACATCTCTAAGGCTAAGTTCTCAGGGTAAGGTGCATTCTTTTCAATAAGGCCTAAATATATGCCTACATTTCAACTAACTGGTATATGTATTTTAGAAAGAAACAAGATATCTCATTTGAAGAAAGAGAGAATGTAAAACAATATAGTGTGTCCAGACCCATAGCTGTGTTATAGAACAAAAGTTGGTAATTGAGACATACCAGTCCCTCATAACAAAATAAATCTTTTTTAATCACCTAACTTCCCACTACATGCTGTAAACATACACACATGGAAAGGGAGAGAATCTTTGAGATAGAGAGTCTCCAGAATATACTCTTTCTGAAGCCAAGGTATTTTTTTTGTTTTCTAGTGTATGATCAATGCCAAGAACAGTGCCTGATACATAGTAACTATGTGTTGACTAAGTGAATTGATATTTTTTGCTTAAGATATTTGTAAGAATTCTGAGACAGAAATATAGATATTGAATACCTAAAATTATATTTAGCCAAAAATATGCATTAAATAATGGTTATGCTATTACCTTCAAATAATTCAAAATCTGAGCTCCACTGATTTTTTTGGTACATTTTTTATTGTACTTTAGATTCTGGGGTACATGTGCAGATCATGCAGAATTGTTGCATAGGTACATACACGACAATGTGGTTTAGAGCCTCCATCCCCCTGTCACCTATATCTGGCATTTATCCCCATGTTATCCCTCCCCAACCTCGCTACCCCTCACTGTCCTTCCCCTAGTCCCCTACAACAGACCACAGTTTATGATGCTTCTCTCCCTGTGTCCGTGTGTTCTCATTGTTCAACATTCGCCTATGAGTGAGAACATGCGGTGTTTGATTTTCTGCTCTTGTGTCAGTTTGCTGAGAATGATGATTTCCAGATTCATCTATGTCCCTACAAAGGACAAGAACTCATCATTTCTTATGGCAGTATAGTATTCCATGCTGTATACGTGCCCATTTTCCTTGTCTATTCTATCATCGATGGACATTTGGGTTGGTTCCAGGTCTTTGCTATTGTAAAGAGTGCCACAATGAACATATGTGTGCATGTGTCTTTATAATAGAATGATTTATAATCTTTTGGCTATATACCCAGTAATGGAATTGCTGGGTCAAATGGAATTTCTATTTCTAGGTCCTTGAGGAATCGCCACACTGTCTTCCACAGTGATTGAACTAATTTACACTCCCACCAACAGTGTAAAAGTTCTATTTCTCCACATCCTCTCCAGCATCTGTTGTCTCCAAATTTTTTAATAATCGCCATTCTAACTGGCGTGAGATGGTATCTGAATGTTGTTTTGATTTGCATTTCTCTAATGAGCAGTGATGATGAGCATTTTCTCATATGTTTATTGGCCTCATATATGTCTTTCTTTTGAAAAGTGTCTGTTCATGTCCTTTGCCCACTTTTGAATGGGTTTGTTTTTTTTCTTATAAATCTGTTACAGTTCTTTGTAGATTCTGGATGTTAGGCCTTTGTCAGATGGGTAGATTGCAAAAATGTTTTCCCATTCTGTTGGTTGCCGATTCACTCTAATGACTGTTTCTTTTGCTGTACAGAAGCTCTGGAGTTTGATTAGGTCCCATTTGTCTATTTTGGCTTTTGTTGCCAATGCTTTTGATGTTTTAGTCATGAAGTCTTTGCCTATGCCTATGTCCTAAATGGTTTTGCCTAGGTTTTCGTCTAGGGTTTTTATGGTATTAGGTCTTATGTTTAAGTCTTTAATCCATCTGGAGTTAATTGCTCCACTGATTTTTATCTGGGGACAAGTTCAATGAATAATTTCTATTTTCTCTCTAAAGATCTTCAAATTATTACAAACTATTGCCTACCAAAAAGGAATATCTAAAACACCTAATACCAATTACCATTTTTTGTTACAGCTTTATAGAGGTATAGTTAACACACAACAAAGTTATGTGTTGTACAATTTGATAACTTTTGACATATGTATAAATTGTGAAACCATCACTGTATTCGTCCCTTCTCTAACTGCTATAAAGACTGAGTAATTTATAAAGAAAAGAGGTTTAATTGGCTCACAGTTCTGCAGGCTGTACAGGAAGCATATGGCTGGGGAGTTGCCAGGAAACTTAACAATGATGGTGGGAGGTGAAGGGAAAGCAGACACTTTTACATGGCTAGAGCAGAAGGAAGAGAGAGAGGGAGAGGTGCCACACACTTTTAAACAACCAAATCTTGCAAGCATTCACTATCATGAGAGCAGCACTGAGGGAGAAATCTGCCCCCATGATTCAGTCACCTCCCACCAGGCCCTACCTCCAACATTGGGGATTAATATTTGACATAAGATTTGAGCAGGGACACAGTCCCAAACCATATCAATTAACAAAATCAGGATAGTGAACATACACATCAAACCTGCAAATTTCCTTTTTTACATTTGTAATCCTTTTCTGTCTCTCCTTCCCGCTCCCTCCTCAGGCTTCCACGAGGGGATCTGCCTTTTGTCATTATAGATTATCCAATTCTAAATATCAAATAATGGCCAGAACAGTTTATTTTTGAATTATAACTTAACTATAATTTTATGTAGACTTTGGAGGACTAAAAGTAGACTTTCCAGTAGACTTTGTTGGTTCCTTTAAAAGTGATGTCAAAAATACTGTGAATATCTGGCTTCTGTCTGTAATCTTAGCTACTTCGAAGTCTGAAGCAAGAGGATCACTTGAGGCCAGGAGTTCAAGACCAGCCTGGGCAACAAAATGAGAACACATCTCAAAAAAAAAAAAAATTAATTAGCTGAATGTGGTGGTGCACACCTGTGATCATGCCACTGCACTCCAGTCTGATTGACAGAGCAAGACTCCATCTCTTAAAAAAAAAATACTATAAATACTATTTAAACAAAAGTATTATTTGGAACACAGAATCTATGTTTTGTCAAAATGAATTTTATTGCCTTTGTAGTTTTGTGGATTTTCTCTGTTGAGTTTTCAGGATGTTGTACATATGGAATTCAGCTGTGCCATATTTTCTGCTCAAATATATATAGTTACAGAAGGGAAAATATATGAATAGCAATAATCACTACATTTCTCAGCAGTATCATGATGGAAAATACCTGGTTTCAATGGCTTTTAGATCTAAAACAGCAAAAGAAAATGAAGGAGAGGCAGATACCTAGATGGATTATTTTGTATTTTCCTGAAACTGTATTTTCTGTTTGTGATTTTCTCAGAAGACAGAATAGTTTCTTCATTTGCAGTTTTTATGCTTCCCTGTGCTAAAGCTTAGTTTCTATAGTTTACTGGGGAAGTGAATTTATTACTTTTGCCTTTTGAATTTTTTTTTTTGCAATTAACTTTTGGATAGTTTATTCTCACTCAGTAAAGGCTATTTTAATGTTTTTATTTTTTATTATTACTTTCCTACCTGGACACTGACATGACATGTGCTTCCATAAATATTAGAAAACAAAATCTTGTGACTGTAATCTGGATCGTTGTCTTAGACCAAAGTATCCTCTTACAAAACCTCTCTCCCTCTGGATGCATTCTTACTTGATTGAGTTGTAAAATTTCAGTCCAGTCTACAGAAGGTAGACTAGTTTTTTTTTTTTTTTTTTTTTTTTTGGATAAACTTTGAAACTGCCTAATCGAAAAATTTATTATTAAATATAATTCATTTTTAATTTGGTCATCAATTCAAGACATCAAATGTTTATTGGATGTACTATATATACACAATACCAGACGAGGCTTTGTATAACTTTGCCCTCAGGAATTCATAATTTACATGTTGCTTTTATTAATTTTATCTTTTAGCTTTTTTTAATGATTATTTTTCCAAGGGCTATATTCATCTCCACTTTGTTCAGACTTATAAACTACTCAGAAAATACATTTAAGCCAAACTATACTGTGTTCTTGTATATTTAAAGCACAGTGGATATTAAATCAATAATTGGAAATTTTCCATGAGAGTTAAATGGACTAAGTGTCACTCTTATCTATAACAACAGGATATTTTAAAGCTACCTTGCAAAATATCAGAAAAGTTTCAATTTTCCAAAATATGTAATTTGTTTTAAAGCTATTATTATAATTTAACATGCTGTTACCTCTAAAACAAGCCAAAATCTGAGCACCACTAATTTTATCTGAAAACTAGTTCCACTAACAAATTATCTCTTCTCTCTAAAGATCTTTAAATCCTTGCAAATTGTTGCCTAACACAAAACATATGATTATCTAAAATACCTAATACTAAATACCTTTCTTTTTACAGCCTCACTGAGGTATAATTGACATATAATCAGCTGCCTATATTTAAATTTTACGGTTTGATAATTTTTAACATATGTACAACCTCTGAAACCATCACTAAGGTCAAGATAATAAATATATATGTCAAACCTAATAATTTGTTCACCTTTTATATAATACCTTATTTTTGTCCCTCTTGTCTTCTCCCTTTCCATGTCATTTCTTTTCTTTTCTTTTTTTTTTTTTTGAGATGGAGTTTTGCTCTTGTTGCCCAGGCTGGAGTGCAATGGCATAATCTC
>NW_016107576.1:2294130-2328186 GCF_001604975.1 Cebus imitator | reverse complement strand
ATGTGTCACCATGTCCAGCTAATTTTTTGTATTTATAGTAGAGACAGGGTTTCACCATGTTGGCCAGGATGTTCTCGATCTCTTGACTTTGTGATGCACCCGCCTTGGCCTCCCAACGTGCTGGGATTACAGACGTGAGCTACTGCGCCTGGCCCCATGCCATTTCTGATCTGCTTTTTGTCATTCTAGATTAATTGGAATTTTCTAAAGTCTTTATATAAACTGACTCATATAGTATCTATTCTGTTTTTGTCTGCTCAAACATATAGAATTACAGAGGGAAAATATATGAATAGCAAAAAATCACTACATAAGCATAAAACATTTGAGATTCGTCTAGGTTGCCACATCCAGGTTGTTCATTTTATAGATATATTGTAATTAGTTTGTCCATTGGATTTATTTATTTGTTGATTGTTTATCTACCATTTTTTAACTTGAGGGACTACATATTTCAATAGAAAACAGAGACTTGAACACTTCTATTGGAAAACTACTAAAGTACTCAATGTATATAGCACATAATGTAATTTATTCTGTTAGGACACTGTAGCTTGCAAGCTTCTGGCTACTGCCCAATAAGAATGACAATATTTTACTTTTATGATTTCCCAGGAAACTAATGGAATTTGCTAATGCTTCGGTTCCCAGGTTTTGCTTTAAAAAATACATGTGAGTTAGTCTCCAGCCTCTAGTGATTACAGAATAATAAAACTTTGTTTTTACTGGAGAGGATGCTGAGTCACTCTTCTCAGTACAGCAAACAGATGTGAAAGATCTGAAAATAGAAGACATATTTTCACTTATTATTTTTAAAACTACTTCTTTTTCTGCTTTTTGGTAAAAATTGGTGGTCAGACTAGTTCTATTAAGAAGGCACTAGGAGCCAGGCTGCTGTCCCTTTCCTTCACTGAGGTATTATATTTTAAATTGTGATGGGATGACTTAGGTAGTAAAACACATTGTGGGAGAAAATGTTTGGACTTGTTAATGTTTTCTGAAGTATTTTAAATTTATAAAAATGAATTAGAGCATCTTTATCGGATTTTTGTTTTTGTTTTTCTCCCTGTATAGTTTCATGCTAATGTAGTTTTTAAAAATGAGAAGCATGGAGTCTGATGATGTACTTTTTATCTTTCAACCTGTAAGCTTTCAGAAATTTTGCTACTTGGAAAAGATGTCCATGTCATTTGATGTACATTTTGAGCACTAAATTCAAGTATTTTTTAAAAAAAGATTTCCTTTATAGATGTTATCATTAAAGTTCAGTTGATACAGTTAACTCTGGTTTTAACATATTAAAATGTATTATTTAAAAGGCAAGATCTCTATTTGGTAGCAACCCAGGTATGAACTTTTAAATTAATGAAAAGTTTCTTTGACCAGGGTTCTAAGCTCTATGTGAGAAGGAAATAGAGATCTTTTTCCTCCTTTTAATAACTTGTGCTGATATATTTGTTAGCTTTTCAATAAAGTTTTAATTTTAAAATATTCAGTTTGAATGACTATACTATGAGATCAGCTGTGCTGACATCTTTCTCTCCTATTATCCTTGTCCTTACCACTTTGTCTTTTTAATATTTCTCCACTGACACTCTAACAAAGTTTTAAGGAGCGGAGATTCACACATAAATTCAATATTACATGTTTACCCAGAAGTCACCTCAGCAATTTTTTTCTTACCATTTTATTGTAAACTAAAACACAGACACATAAAACTATATAAACAAATGTGTATCACAAACAATTATAAGACAGACTCTTGTAACTACCACAGAGTAAAACTGCCAATTACCACCAGAAGCCCTTATGTGTCCCATGAAACCACAAGCCCAGCTCTCCTCCCAAAAGTAAGCAGTTCCTCCTTTTTAAAAAATAGTTTATCACTCAAGTGTGCATCTTTAAAACACTATAGTTTAGGCTTATTTGTTTTATTTGCTATGTCGTTCACTCTGTAAGTTCTCTCTCTATTTCCTGTTTTCCCCCTTAAAATTTAGTTGTTGAAGCTCCCCAGCCATTCTGTAGAGTTTCCCACAGTCTGGATTTTGCTGATTATAGTCTCATGGTGTTGTTCTGCCTGTTTCTTGGTCCTGTGTGTTTCCTGTATATTGGTAGTCACATAAAGAGACCCTAACATATTCAGGTTTGTTTTTGGCAAGACAATCAGTGGTATTCTGTTCTTTTATCAGAAAGCACATAATGTCTGGTAATTTCTTTTTGTGTGTGTGATATTAATAATAGTTGATTCTCAGTACTTAGATCAATTAGATTATTTGTGGCATTGCAAAATGGAGATTTTTTAATCCTCTTATTTCTTTTTTACTTATTGGCTAGAATACATCCCCTCATCTATTGTTTGGTTACTAGTGGTACACTAAGGCAGAATAAATGCTTGATTTTTCACCTTTGTTTACCATGTTTCAAGATAACGAGTTAACTTCCTTTCATCCTTTGAACATGGACAGGTTTTGTTGTTATATCATTATGAACTTATGAATTTCAACATTTGATGTGTTTCAGTCCATCATAGTTCTTATCCTTGCTAAAGGTCATATTGTCCCATATCTGACCCGGGGATCCTCTTCACACACCTACTAAGTGTTTTTAATATGACTCTAGTTTTGATACCTTTGATAGTTTTCTTGCTTTCTGGCATGATACTGTGGGGTCCCCCAACACCTGGGCTGTGGACCTGTACTGGTTTGTGGCCCATTAGGAACTGTGCTGCACAGCAGGAAGTGAGTGGCAGGTGAGCAAGCATTACTGCCTGAGCTTCACCTCCTGTCAGATCAGCGGCAGCATTAGAGTCTCATAGGACCACAAACTTTATTGTGAACTGCATATGTGAGGAATATAGGTTGCATGCTCCTTATAAGAGTCTCATGCCTGATGATCTGAAGCAGAGCAATTTCTTCCTGAAACTACCACCACCCCCTCAATCTTATGGAAAAATTGTCTTCCATGAAACTGGTGCCAGAAAGATTGGGGACCACTGTGATAGTGTGTTTCAGGCTTATCTGGAGGATGGACAGGACTTTTTAATTTATTCATGCAGTTGCTATGAATCAGTGCACTAAATTGGCTGAAAACCAGTACTGAGGGGCTAAAACTAGCCATGAAATATATACTTTCTTTCAAAAAAAAGAAAAAACAAACCAGTTGTTCAACAGCAGCAGCAACAACCACAACAATGACTAAGCATTTTATAGGCACTTACTGTGTATCAGGTGGTGTACTGGTTGCTGAGAATATGGAAGTGAATAACGTAAAACTGCACTCAAAGAGTTTACAATCTAATAGGAAAACAAAACAAGCCAAAACAGTACATTAAGGGACTTTGTAGGACCCCAGGATGGTGTGAGAGTTCATAGAAGCAACTTAATTCAAGTTATGGAGATCAAAGAAAAGTATGCAAATAAAATATTATTCAATCTTCTATTTAAAACATAAGTGTTCTAGGTCAAGAAACTTAAGGGAACATTATTCAAGGTGGAAGAAACAGTATATGCAAAAGCTCGGACTTGAACGAGAATGTATATATTATCAGAGTGAAAAAATTGTTCAGTGACTGAAATGCTGGGTGGAAGAGGGTAAAGAAGAGAAATAGAGACCAGCAAATCACAAGACCCAGTAAACTATGTATTAAAGAATTTGGATTCTATGCTGAGGCTGCTAACAAAGTAGCATGTTCAGATTGCATAGAATGATCAGTCTGGCTACAGAGTGAAAATGCATTTTACAGGGGGGAGGAACATGAATAAGTAATAGGAAAATAGAGAAAGTGACTACTTGCCCTAGGGTTGTGGAGGCAGGTTTGTAGAAAAGTGATTCAGACTGACAGCAAATTAGGAGATGTAATGGATGGGGCTTAGTAAATGATTGGCAGGTGGTGGTAGTGAGGGAAAAAGAAGTACTCAGAATATACAAAAAATATGAAAGTATTTGAAGTATATGAAAAATCTGTTATACAGATTTTTGGCTTCGAAACTGGTGGATTACTTCAAGGTGATGTTCACTCAAATAGTGAACACAGGATGAGGGAGGAACATAATGGAGAGGGTAATAAGTTCAATTTTGGACAACTAGCTAGTGTTGTAGCAGAAACTAGAAGTGTCTTGATTAAAGTCCACAAGAATCTCCCCTCCAAAACATATTAACAACGAGTGTTTTCTAGAGAAAGGGTGTAAAATTATCAGGAAAAGAATCCAGATTTTTAAAAATTGCCATATATACAAATAATAGCATAAGTGAGCATGATTCCCTTTGATTAGTAATCAACAAGTTTGTATTAAACCGTTCCAGAACATTCAGAAATCTGATCTTGTGATCATCTTTCTGTTTCCACTGCTTTTTCTTTTGCCAGAAATATCCCCAAATTATATTTTTTCCTCACAGAATCCAAGCTTTAAATCTGAGTCAAGTCATTCGTGTCCTAATCCAGACTGGATAAGTTGGTATCAGTTTCTTATTTGTTTTTCTTTCCAGAATGAATATCCCAGAAACAACCTTGCTGTTCCATCTTACTTCATATTTTTTATTCCCGTCACAACTTATCCCTTCACTGAACTACCTTTCCTTGTGGATGTTCATGATTTAATTTCAGTTTTCTTTACTTTTAAAGATGCTGATTCTTATACTTCTTTCACTTTTTTTCCTTCACTCATATCAATGGAAAACAATCTATGACAAAATCAATAAAATGAAACTACAATTACTAGCTTATTACAATTATTGAACCATAATATGATGACTCACACTAATTAATTATTTCAGCAAGAATTCTAATCTGATACTTTTAAAGCAACATTCTAGGCCTTTTCCCATCACAGATTTTATTTAACACTGTGAAACATTTATATATTTTTTTCATTTCTTGAGCCAAGTATTTTAGACTCCAAAAAAGTAAAATTGCGATTCTCATGCAAATTTAAAGTAAACGTGAGTCAAAGATTTTATTCAACTTATTAATTAACGATAGAATCTGTAAGATAATGGTTCATAGAGCCCTTGAGAACTTAAGTATTTATAGACAATTAAATATGGGGATATTAGAATAAGGTAGTTGGGTTACATACAAAACTGATTAATCCTATATATTAGGCCATAATTTGGAGGGCTTTTTTTTTTAATCAGACAGAAGTTGTTTGCATGTCTATCTAACAAAAATCTGTAAGTTAACATGTAGTTAGTAAACAGTGAGTCCAATGAAGTACATTCACCTAATCTTTTGTAGCCCTATACCATGTGATACTGAAAGAACATGTGATACACCTTTTACCATTATTTCCACATTGTGGATAATTTTGGACTAAGACTTCTACTCTCTTAAGCTGAGTTAAACAACTGCCTAACTTAACTAATCTTTAATATTGAATTTTTGAGGAGTATAAGTTGCTTTAGCTGGGTATGAAAGAATGACAAAAGAAATTTTATATGCTAAATTGAGTGAAAGTAATTTTCTATGCAATAAACTCTCTACATTTTTATATTCTCCAGGGTTTTCCAGGAGATATTGGGATTCCTGGACAAAACGGCCCCGAAGGACCAAAGGTAAAAATAATGATAGTAATAAGAGAGAGAGACCAAATAATTATAGTTATCTAGAGATCCTGATTCTCAATAAATGGGAAGAATATTTCAGGAATATCAGAGCATTTCTGGATATTTTAAAGCTGTCTCAGGTACATTTAATAAACTCGAGGTTTCAGATAGTTACAAATGATTTTTCTAGTTTGGTATCAACTGAAATTAAGGGTGACAATATTTGCAAAATCACTCAGAAGAATTTTTCTCGAAGAGATGGTGGGGTGGGGGACTCTAAAAAGCCATAGCATATAAATGGCAGAAAAATAAATAAATGGATGAGAATTTCCTGACCACTAAAACCCTTTAGGGACATAAGAGATCCATCGATTAAAATAAAAGAAAGCCTATGGTGTCCGTGAATCTCTACATAGCACAAAATACCTGAAGAAACCTAAGCATTTTTAACTTGCAAGTGAAACCACAATTATTAGCTTATTACCATTTTTGAAACTCATCATGATGACTCACGTACTAATTTATTATTTTAGAAATGCTTTTAATCTAACCATTTTAAAGCAGCATTCTTGGCCTTTTCCCCACACAGGTTTTATGTAACACTATAGTATATACACAGACTTAGTGTTTGGAATGTACACTAGGAAATATCCCTAGCAAAACTTTAAATACCAAGATTTGCCATTCAGGCTGATGTGGAATGGACATTGTAAGCAAATAAAGCATTATGAATTCACATGTAAGGATGAAATAGCCTGAAGTTAGGGAAATTGGAAAGTTATGAAATACAACTGCTATGGAGGTATCAATGGGAGAAGAAAGAGATGAAATGATAGAAGATGAAGCTGGAAAGAATCTTGATAATAGCTATGTTTGTTAGTTTTTTAATGTTGAGTAGTGCAGTACTCTAATAAATGCTTTATAGACATTGTCTCATTTGTAATAATCTCATTTAATTTTCAAAACAGCATTATGAGGTAGTTATTCCTGTTTTACAGATGATTAAGTTATTCACTCAAAGTCACATAACTTTAAGTTATATAGCCAGAATTCTAACCCACATATGATTTAAAAGTCTGAGCTCTTACACCCTTAGCTTTAATATTAAATTATGTAGAACATTCAGTACCATGCTGAAGAGTTTCTACTTTATCCATGGCATTATGAAATAATCACAGATATTTGAGCAGTAAAGTATCTTCGATGGTTGCATTTTAAAAAGATACCTCTTATGTCAGTTTAGAGGATGGTTTAAAGAGGGGAGAAACTGAAGACAGGAAACTAGCAATAAACAATATGGATATTTGAAACAGGACATTCATTCAGCAGATACTGGCTGCCTCTCATGGCAGCCATCATGCTAGAATGTAAGGGTACAAAGATTCCTACTTTCAAGAAAAGAGTCCTGATCCCTGCTTTCAAGAAACTTAAAATCTAGAGAAAGATATTCAAGAAAACTTTGGTAATAATCGCAATGAATAATATATAAATAGCAATACTGTGAGAACACCAGGATCAGGGAACTCAAATTATGTTTTGTAAGGAAGATAGCACTTGAGCTGGCATGAATGAGTAGGAATTTATGAAGCAGACAAGTGGGATGTATGGCATTTAGGAAAAAGAAACTAATGAAAAGATAGAGGTATGATATTTGGAAAATATTTATACTAGAAATTATTTGTTGTTGATCTGAATTTCAAATATAACTGAGCAGCCTGTAGTTTATCGGGCAACCCTACCTGCCACCTACAAACTTATACCTATATGCAGGGATCTTTCCGCCTTCCTTTCTGTCTCCGTAAAAGTATTCCCTCACCTCTTCAAGTTCCACATATATTTTGCATCAAATCCTCTCCTGACTCCTCAATGACCTTATGCCATCAATTATCACCTTTATTCCAACCTCTCCTTTGATAGAATTTTCCCCTTTGCCCTTAAAATCATTCACACTGCCAATCTTGTAGTATAGGCCCCCTTTATTTTTCACCAGGATAGTGTAATAATCCTCCAGTAGTTGTTCTTCCTGCCTTCAATCTGGCATTTCTTCCTATCTGCCTTCAAGCTGCAGATGGAATGATCTTTTAAAGTAGAGATCTCATCATGTCACTCCTTTGCTTAGATCCTTCAGTGACCTCCACAGCTTCCATGTTAAGGCTTATACTTTACTTTTTATACAGCGTTCTTTATGACCAAACTCTGCCTCTATAAGTTCTGTAGTTATACAGTCATATCCACCGTCACTCTTCCAAAAGTATCACTTCAGCCAAACTATTTAGAGTGCCAAACCATGCCATATTTAATCAAATCTCACAGCTTCATACATGCCATTCTTTTTGTCTGGATATATATGTTCCTGTGCCCTTCTTTATCTAGTTAATACCTACACATCACATGTAACATTGTCCAGGAAACTTTTTCTGTTCCTCTCAAATCTAATTGGAATATTTTTCTATATTCCTGAAAAAAAAATCTATCAGGCCCTTATCTTTATGTATTATAACTTCTGATGTGCTTATCTATTAGACTGTAAACTTTTTAAGAGAAAAGATTAATTGATTTTTTATATATCAGAATAACTAGAATAATATGGATAGCACATATAAATAACTCAATGAATAGTGGTTCAGTGGATGACCAATGGAATAGTTTTGGAAGTAGAAACAAAACAACTAGGTAACTGATTAGCAGAAGGGATGGAATAAAGAGAAGTCAAAGATAAAGCAGTCTTTGACTTGGGTTACTGATGTGATTGAACTTAAATAGGCAACTCCGGAAGAGGAGCAGTTTTGGAAGATGGAAACAGTAAGAAATTTGATTCTGGTTACATTTAGTTTGAGGTACCGGTTTGACATCTAGAGGTAGAAATAATTAATAGTTAATAGTAAACCAAGTTGCAAAGCAGAAACAGAAGCATGAAGGAAGTTGAGAGAGACAAATAGTGTAGAGAATGGAGTTGAGGATTTTTCCTGCCTACTTTAGCCCTTCACATAGGAACTTGAACTTTATACGTGTGTAAATACATTTATTTATACATTCATTCAATAATTTATTTATTCAACTTTTACTGAATTTCTTCTGTGTTAGGGCAAGTAATAAATGTGGGATTATAAAGATTTCTAAACTCGTTCCTCCCCCAGATGAGGTTACAATTTAGTGAAAGAGATTAAAAAATAATAATAATTACAAAATATAAGAAGTTCTATATAAAAGAGTTGGTGAAGTGCTCTGAGAGCCTAGATAACTGAGCAATAGATTCTCTCCTGGGAAATTGGGAAATAGGTCCAATAATAGAACTTAATGTTTTCAAGTGTGTGTATCGTACTAGGTGAAAAGCCAGAGAACTTTCAAAATTCTCTTTAGTTTGGAAAGTTTGTTTCTCTTGAAGTTTAAGTGTCAGAGAACTGAAGAAAGCCAAATGACCTATTCAGTATTCTTTTATGACAGTGATCTTTAGAACTTTCTTCTCACTACTTCTTTTAGTTTTGAAATTAGAATGTCAAAAGTGGGGCAAAAGACTTGAAAGCTAGCCATTTTAATGAACACCAATGGTAGTAATTACTACCCACTGGAAATTCAATCATTATCTAAGTTTATTCAGTAAACATGAGTTCAGAGAGTCGTTAGCACCAACAACGTGAGACTAATTGATGTTATACACATCGCTGAATTTTAAAAGACTGATTTTATCAAAAGAACAAGAAAATAATGTAATTTTCTGTTTTGTAGATTCAGAAGGATCTGTTTTTGTCTCTCTTCCTGATCCTTCTCATTTTTCTTGAAATGTTTTCTAGAAACAGAGGGGAAAAGCAGCCAAACATACCCTGTTAACACGATGTGTTTCTTTAGCTGGGTATACTGTATCACAGAAGCAAGTATCTTAAAACTTCTTTTATTTTTATATACATGTCTGGTTTGGAAAATGAGAATGATAAAAGTTGCTAAAGCTATGTTGAGGCTATACAATGTGGTCATCGACAAAATCATGTGCACTGTATTTGAAATAGATGGTTACCCTATTTGCAAACAAGTTGGGTTCTTTCCAGAGCAATTTGGCACAGCTATAAAGAAGGCTTTTATTTTCTGTTCATTTTCTGCCAGTTCACTAAAAACCTCGAAGTAGGATTTGAAACTTGTGTTAATTATAGTTCTACTGATTATGGAGTTGTATGTGTATGTATATTTGTATTAAGATATAAAACATACAGCAGTAAGCCTTTTTGAGAGCTACACAATTTGGGAATCTGCTTTCAAGAATCCCATAACATTAGCAAAACCAGATCCTTTGCTGCTTACTGCAGAAGGTAAGAGTAGCAAATAAATATTCTCTATTCTCCAGTAAACAGAGGAATAATTTATTTGTTGCTATAAAGGTTTGTGTTTTTACTTTAGGTATGGAATTAGGGATGCTAAAAGAGGCTGTTGTTGGCTCTTTCATAGGAGACCTGATACGTTTTTAGAGAAAGCTTACTATTTGTGGGATTATGTTGCATAACATATGGAAATAGTTCTTGCACTGAATTAATATCATATGTAATGTATTTATCTGTATAGAGGTAAGCTAACTTGGTAAGAGGAAGATGTATAACTCTACACAGTTTACTAAGATTACTTTGACCTAGTCCTGAAGATTTATATTCTATGTAATATACCAAGATTGTATACATAGATTTCTTATATAAGACCTTTATTCTCCAGGTAGCATTTAGTCAGCTAAGAAATGTTTATTGAGTTTGTACAATGGGCAGGGTACTGTGTGTAAGCAGTGATTCAAAAACAAAATTAAAACACGGTCTTCTGTTTGTTAGAAACTTGTGATTCTCTGGAAATATGAGCCCACTATAAGTGAAAAGGTATAAAGCACAATAACCAGGCAACATAGGATAAGTGAGTAGGAAGGAGTTCAGAGGAGAGAATAATCTGTATGGTCATTTTTCTGAGAAAATAGAGAAAATAGGATTTTAGTCAGATTGGTTGGATTTGGCCAAGTAGAGCCAAGGGATGAGAGATTCTCTGCAAGTGGTACAAAATGAACACTGGAAGGGAAAGCAGAAGTAAACCTACCTGACTTTAAAAAAAAAGTGGGGGGAGTAGGAAGCAGATTATGAAAGATGTTAAATGGAAAATTAAAGAGTTTAAATAAGAGCAAGCGTATAACATGAAATATACTCTCTTAGTAAATTTGTTTTACTCATTTGTTTATTGTAAAACTTCAATTGTATGCACATTGTTGTACAACAGATCTGTGGAAATTTTTCAATTTACATGACTGAAATTCTGTACTCATTGAACAGCAGCTTCCCATTGCCCTCCTCCCCAGAGCCCTTGGCAGTTAGCATCCTACTTTTTGCTTCTATGAGTTTAGCTGCTTTACATACCTCATATAGGTGGAATTATGCAGTTTTTCTTTTGTGACTGGTTTATTTGACTTATTTCACATGTCATCAAGGTTCATCCATCTTGTAACATATGACAGGATTTCCTTCTTTTTATGGCTGAATAATATTCCATTTTTCATATATACCACATTTTCTTTACTTTTTCATCTGTCAATGAACATTTGGGTTGTTGACACCTTTTGGCTATTGTGAATAAAGCACAGGAGTACAAATATCCTGTTTATATCAACAGGATATAAATATCTAGTTTTTAGCCTGTTTATATTGATGTAAGCAGGATTTTTGCACTCCTGTAAGATACTGTTTTCAGTTGCTTTGGTGAATATTCCAAAGTCTTTTCTCAAGTTTTTAGCCCAGTAATTTTATTTTTGCTATTTGAGCTATAAGAGTGCTTTATAAATTTTTAATATTAACCTCATTTCAGATTCATGATTTGCAATTATTGTTTCCCATTACATAGGTTGAACTTTTCACTCTGTTGCTTGTTTCTCTAGCTGTGTAGAAGCTTTTTAGTATAATTAAGTCTCATCTATTTATTTTTCTTTTCATTGCATTTGCTTTCGGGTTCTTGTTCATGACTTCCTTGCCTAAGCCAGTGTCTAGAAAATGTTTTCCCAGTGTTATCTTCTATAATATTATAGTTTCAGATCTTAGACTTGTGTGTTTGATTCCTATTGAGGTGATTTTTTGTGTAAGATGAGAAATGAGCATCCAGCTTTATTCTTCCACATGTGGCTTGCAGTTATCCCAGTATCATTTGTTATATAGGATGTCCTTTCTTTCCCCACTTTATGTTTTTGTTTGCCTTGTTGAAGATCAGTTGGCTACTATATTTGGCTTTATTTCTGGGTTCTTTTTTCTGGTCCATTGGTCTACATGCCCATTTTTTTTATACCAGTACCATGTTGTTTTGGTAACTATAGTCTTGTAGTATAGCTTGAAGTCAGGTAATGTGATAGTCCAGATTTGTTCTTTTTGCTTAGTCTTGCTTTGGCTATGCAGGGTCTTTTTTGGTTCCCTATGAATTTTAGTATCGTGTTTTCTAGTTATGTGAAGAATGATAATGATATTTTGATGGGAATTGCATGAATTTGTAGATTGCTTTTGGCAGTGGTAATTTTCACAATATTGATTCTGCCCATTTATGAGCATAGGATGTGTTTCCATTTGTTTATGTCATCCATGATTTCTTTCAGCAGTGTTTTGTGGTTTTCTTTGTAGAGATTTTTTTACCTTCTTGGTAGGTATATCCCTAAGTATTTTTTTTATTATTTTATTTTGCAGCTATTGTAAAAGGGGTTGAATTCTTGATTTTGATTCTCATCTTGGTTATTACTGGTGTATAGCAATGCAACTGATTTGTCTATGTTGATTTTGTATCTTGAAACTGTGCTGAATTCATTAGCAGAGCTAGGAGTATTTTGGATGAATCTTTAGGGTTTTATGGGCATATGATCATATCATCAGCAAATAGCAATTGCTTGACTTCCACTTTACTAATTTGGATGCCCTTTATTTCTTTCTCTTGTCTGATTGCTCTGGCTAGGACTTCCAGTACAATGTTGAATAGCAGTGGTGAAAGTCAGCATCCTTGTCTTGTTCCAGTTCTCAGCAGGAAACCTTTTAACTTTTCCCCATTCAACATAATGTTGGCTGTGGGTTTGTCATAGATTTTATTATCTTGTGGTATGTTCCTTCTATGCCAATTGTGCTGAGGGTTTTAATCATAAAAGGATGCTGAATTTTGTCAAATGCTTTTTTGCAACTATTGAAATAATCATATGACTTTGTTTTCATTCTGTTTATGCAATGTATCACATTTATTGACTTGTATCTGTTAAACCATCCCTGCATCCTGGTATGAAACCCACTGATCATTGTGTATTATCTTTTTGATAAGCTGTTAGATGTGGTTAGCTAGTATTTTGTTGAGGATTTTTGCATCTATGTTCTTCAGGGATATTGTTCTATAATTTTCCTTTTTTGTTATGACCTTTCCTGGTTTTGTTATTAAGATGATACTGGCTTCCTAGAATGATTTAGGGAGGATTCCCTCTTTCTCTGTCTTTTGGAATACTGTCAACAGGATTGATACCAATTCTTCTCTGAATGTGAATCTCTCTGGTCCTGGCCTTTTTTTTTACTGGCAGTTTTTAAATTACCATTTCTATCTCTCTGTTTGTTATTGGTCTGTTCAGAGTTTCTGTTTCTTCCTGGTTCAATCTAGGAGGGTTGTATATTTTCAGGAATTTATGCATCTCCTCTAGGTTTTCTAGTTTGTGTGCATAAAGGCATTCATAGTAGTGTAACCGGGGGACAGGAGCAGGGCTGCAGGGATCCTAAAGATGCTCACTGTTTCCCAATCCGATGTGTTTTCCCAGGTCCTTGGGCCTCACTCACCCAAGAATGGGAGAGGGCCCTCGTGGCATGGTGAGCTCATTCAAGTAAATATCGGACCCAAAGAGCTTTGCAGAAAAGCAATTTATTAGGCAGAGAGAGAGAAAGAGAAATAGGGAGAGAGAGAGTGAGAGCTCCCACGCTGTTGTGGGAGGGGATCCTAGAGAGGGAAATCGTATAGGTAAGGGAGTAGGGGGAATTTAACCCAGGAGTTACTCCCGCCCCATTCAAGTTCTCTTCCAGTGAGAGGGGCTTTTCCAAACTTCCTTTGGAGTGATTGATCTTTGACTCTGATGCTGGATTGGTTGCCTGGCTTGCAATAGAGCCCCTCCTTCCAAGGCTTTTGGTGGTCTTTTTAAACAAAGGAAGCTTACCTGTGCTATTTACCTTCGAAGGAAAGTTAGACAAAGAACTCTAAGCTCCCAGATGGAGTGGGATGGTTAGGAGTATGGTGCTGAGAAGTTCTTACCTTTGAAACCACACCCCTTGTGGACCCCGGATGAGAAGTTAACATAGTCCCTCAGTAGCCTTGAATGATCTTTTGTATTTCTGTGATATCAGTTATAATATCTCCCATTTCATTTCTAATTGACCTTATTTGAATCTTCACTCTTTTTTTTTTTTGTTAATCTCACTAATCACCTATCAATTTTATTTTTCAAAGAACCAGCTTTTTGTTTATCTTTTGTATTTTTTTTTGTTTTGATTTAATTTAGTTCTGCTCTTATATTTCTTATTTCTTTTATTCTGCTGGGTTTGGGTTTGGTTTGTTCTTGTTTCTCTACTTCCTTGAGGTATGACCTTAAATTTTCTATTTGTGCTCTTTCAGACTTTTTGATGTAGGCATTTAATGCTATGAGCTTTCCTCTTGCTGCTGCTTTTGGTGTATCCCAGAGATTTTCATAGGTTGTGTCACTATTATCATTCAGTTCAAATAAATTTTTAATTTTCATGTTGATTTCATTGTTGACCCAGAGATCATTCAGGAGCAGATGATTCAATTTTAATGTATTTACATGGTTTTGAGAGTTCCTTTTGGAGGTAATTTCCAATTTTATTCCACTGTGGTCTGAGAGGGTACTTGATATAATTTCTTTTTTCTTAAATTTATTGAGACTTGTTTTGTGACCTCTTGTATGATCTATCTTGGAGAATGCTCTATAGCTGATATAAAGAATGTATATTCTGCAGTTGTTGGTTAGAATGTTCTGTAAACATCTTTTAAGTTCATTTGTTCTAGAGTATAGATTAAGTTCATTGTTTCTTTGTTGACTTTCTGTTTTGATGACTTGTCTAGTGCTGTCAGTGGAGTATTGACATCCCCACTATTATTGTGTCACTATCTATCGCATTTCTTAGGCCTAGTAATTGTTATATAACTTTAGGACCTCCAGTGTTAGATGCATATGTATTTAGGATTGTAACATTTCTCTGTTGGACTGATCCTTTTATCATTATATAATGTCCCTCTTTGTCTTTTTTTTTAAACTGTTTTTGACTTATAGGCTGTTTTGTCTGATATAAGAATAGCTACTCCTGCTCACTTTCGGTTTCCATTTGCATGAAATACCTTCTTCCACCCCTTTACCTTAAGTTTATTTGAGTCCTTTTGTGTTAGGTAAGTCTCTTGAAGACAGCAGATACTTAGTAGATGGATTTTGTTTTTCATTCTACCTTAAGTGGAGCATTTAGGCTATTTACATTCAAGGTTAGTATTGAGATGTGAGGTACCATTTTATTCATTGTGCTAGCTGTTGCCTGAATACCTTGTGGTTTTTTTTTATTGTGTCAGTCTTGTATAGGTCCTGTGCAACTTATGCTTTAAGGAGGTTCTATTTTGGTGTATTTTAAGGTTTATTTCAAGATTTAGAACTCATTTTAGCAGTTCTTGTAGTGCTGACTTGGTAGCAGCAAATACTCTTTGCATGTTTGTCTGAAAACTACTTAATCTCTCCTTCATTTACGAAGCTTAATTTTGCTAGATACAGAGTTCTTGATTAGTAATTATTTTGTTTGCAGAGGCTAAAGATAGGAATCCCTTCTGGCTTGTAGGATTTCTGCTGAGAAATCTGCTGTAAATCTGATATGCTTTCCTTTTTAGGTACCTGATGCTTTTGCCTCACAGCTCTTATGATTCTTTCCTTCATCTTGACATTAGATAACCTGATGACTATGTGCCTAGGTGATGATCTTTTTGTGATAAATTTCCCAGGTGTTCTTTAATCTTCTTATATTTGGACGTCTATATCTCTAGCAAGACCAGGGAGGTTTTCCTTGGTTATTCCTTCAAATGAGTTTTCCGAAGTTTTAGATTTCTCTTCTTCCTTCAGAACACCAGTTATTCTTAGGTTTGGCCATTTAACATCATCCCAAATTTTGTGAAGGCTTTGTTCTTTTGTGTTGTTCTGTTGTTTTATCTTTGTCTTTGTCTGATTGAGTTAACTAGGAAGCCTTGGGCTCTGAAATTCTTTATTCTACCTGCCCTAGTCTACTCTTGACACTTTCCAGTGCATTTTATATTTCTGAGTTTGTCTTTCATTTCCAGAAGTTGTGATTATATTTTTATGATAACCATTTCTCTAGAGAATTTTTCATCTATAGTCTATATTGTTTGTTTTTTTAAATTTCTTTAAGTTGGTTTTCACCTTTCTCTGATATCCCCTTAAGTAGCTTAATAATCAACCTTCTGAATTCTTTATCTGGCAATTCAGAGATTTCTTCTTGGTTTTGATCTATTACTGGGGAGCTAATGTGGTCTTTGGAGGTGTAATAGAACCTTGTTTTATCGTATTACTAGAATTACTTTTCTGATTCCTTCTCATTTGGACAGCCTGTTTCGGTGGAAAGATCTGGAACTCAAGGGCTGCTGTTCAAATTATTTTGTCCTACAGGGTGATCCCTTGATATGGTGCTCTCCTCTTTCTTCTAGGAATGGGGCTTCCTGAGAGCTGGACTGCAGTATTTGTTATTGCTCTTCTGGGTTTGGCCACCCAGCAGGGCTACCAGGCTTCAGCCTGGTGCTGGAGATTGTCTGCAGAGTGTCCTGTGACTTGATCCATCTTCAGGTCTCCCAGCTGTCAATAACAGCACCTGCTCTGGTGGAGGTGGCAGGGGAGTGAAGTAGATTGTGAGAGTCCTTGTTTGTAGATATGTTTAGCATGCTGGCTTTCTTGAATGCTGGTTATGCTAGCAGTAAAGTTGTCATATGGACAGACTCAGGACCTCAGGTTAGCCAAAACGTTGCAGTCAATGGTATTAGCTGTTGTTTTCTTCTTCCTTGAAGTAGGATTATTTTGTCATGAGTTGCCATAATATCCTGAGTTGGTTGGCCTCCAGCCAGGAGGTAGAGCTTTCAAGAGAGCACCAGCTGCGGTAGCAGAAGGGGATATAAGCTTGCCCTAAGTTGGCCAGAATAGGTATTTGGATTTCTCAGGTGATGGGCAAGGCTACAAAGCCCCCACGAGTTTATGTCTTTTGTGTTTGGCTACTAGGGTGGGTAGAGAAGTACCATCAGGTGGGAGCAGGTTAGGGTGATCTGAGCTCAGACTGTCTTTGGGCAGGGCTTGCCCCACTGGTTGAGGGGGGTAGTTCTTGGGGCAGTGGGATTATGTTCCATAGGGTGTTTTGTTCCATAATAGCCTCTGTCATCAGGGAAGTAGGAGAAAGCTGGTAGCATTAGGCCTTACCCAGCTCCCATGCAGTTAAGGAGGCTGGTTTTGCTCCTGACAATGTGTCCTGCTAACACCACTGAGTTTGTCTCCTGGTACCCTGTGCTCAGCATTCAGACCTTGCCCAGGCTGTAAGCTTCCCTGCTGAGAAAGCAAGCAAGGCTTTCAGGCCTCGCCCCTCCCTGCCTTCCTACACTCTTGGCCATGGCTCTTGTGCTACTCTCTGCAACAGTTCCTGTTCACCCTCAGATTCTGCTCAAGAGAGTTTGCATGCCATCAAAATTATTACAAAGTTTGGTTGGAATCTATTTTCAACCTGTGACTCCTCCCAGATTCTGCTGGCTGCCTTCCCTGAGGGCCCTAGTGAGATATAGTCAGAGATGGCTTCCCTGGCTTGAGCTGGAGAATGGGAGTGCCTACAACACTCTTCCTGCTGCTACTTCTACTTTTATCTTTTATGCTAAATCAGGTTTAGCTCTAGGTAAGCTTAAATCCTTCTCCTGTAATCTGGATTTTCAGGGTCTCCAGTGAAGATATGTGTCTGGAGGCAGGTGTTTCCCCATATACACTTTGGGAACTCACAGTTTCTTGCCTGTCTTACAGAATTTGCAGCATCATGCCATTTCTTTCAAAGGATCTGTGAAATCCTTAAGTTTTCCTGGTACTTTGTTGTAGGGGTTCTTGGAGCAAAAGTCCATTGTGTGGGTCTCCACACGCTATTCTGTCTGTCCAAGTGGAAGCCCCTTCCCTACTACCATTCCCAGCCTCTGCTAACCGCCATTCAATTTATTCTCTTACTTCCGTGAGATGGATTATTTTCTAGCTTCCACATATGAGTTGGGATATACAATGTTTGTCTTTCTGCATCTGGCTTATTTCACTTAATATAATATCCTCCCATTCTGTCCCTGTTGTGGCAAATATAGAATTTCATCCTCTTTATGGTGGAATAATATTACATTGTGTATAATACGCAACATTTTCTTTACCCAGTCATCTGTTGTTGGGTACTTAGGTTGATTCTGTATCTTGGCTATTGTGAGTAGTGCTTCAATAAACATGAGAATGCAGATTATCTCTTTGATATACGGATATTTTTTCTTTTGGATATATACTCAGCAGTGGGATTGCTAAATTATATGGTAGTTCTATTTTTACTTTTTTGAGGAAACTCCATACTTTTTTCATATTAGCTATATTGATTTACATTCCCACCAGTAAATACAGGCATCACCCTTTCTCTGCATCCTCACCAGCATTTGTTCTTTTCTGTCTTTTTAATATCTTTCTAACTGGGATGAGATGATATCGCATTCTGGCTTTGATTTGCATTTCCCTGATAACTGGTGATGTTTAACATTTTTTCATGTATTTATTGGCCATTTGTATGTCTCCCTTTGAGAAATGTCTACTAATTAATGTCTTATATAAATGGAGAAAGGAAACTGGTATTTATTAAGTCCCTGTTACATTCTAGGTATCATTTTATTTATTCCTACAGCAAACTTATGATGCTGATGGTAATGTGATTCTATAGATTAAGAAATAGCTTACATCTCTAGTAAACTGCAGAACTGGAATTCAAATCCACATTCAATTTCCAGTTCTGCACATTTTAACTTTTTTAAAATTTGTGTTTAATGTATGATAAATATGAAACATATGTGCACAGCTTAAACAGTGATGATTAAAAAAAACCTCTATTGTCGGCCGGGCGCGGTGGCTCAAGCCTGTAATCCCAGCACTTTGGGAGGCCAAGGCGGGTGGATCACGAGGTCAAGAAATCGAGACCATCCTGGCAAACATGGTGAAACACCGTCTCTACTAAAAATACAAAAAATTAGCTGGGCATGGTGGTGCATGCCTGTAATCCCAGCTACTCAGGAGGCTGAGGCAGGAGAATTGCCTGAACCCAGGAGGCGGAGGTTGCGGTGAGCCGAGATCGCACCATAGCACTCCAGCCTGGGTAACATGAGTGAAACTCCGTCTCAAAAAAAAAAAAAAAAAACTCTATTAAGGATATTAAACAGAACATTGGAAGCCCCTTGTGTATCCCTCTCTAATTGTGTCTACCTCCTTTCTCCCTGTATTTAGAGGTAACCATTCTCTTGTTTTTGCCATTCTTTTATCATCTGTATATATTCCTAAAATATCTGGTGTTTTGCGTGTTTTGGAAATTCATGTAAATGGAATTCTACTATACATATTATTTAGTGACTTTCTTCTTCCATTCAGTTTTGTCTTTTCATCTTAATCCAGGTTGATACATATAATTATAGGTTCATTTTTAATTTACATTGTATAGTATAACCCAGTATATAGCTATACTATAATTTTTTGATTGATACTACTACTGATAAACACTTATGGCCTTTCTTGTGGTTGGTTTGCACAAATGCTCCAGGTGTGCCCGGAGACTATGTAAATTCCCATTTGGGGATTCAGTATTCTATAGATGGCTATAAGATCAAGCTTTTTAATATAAGTGTTTAAGTTTTCTCTATTCTTGTGGTCTTTATCTGCTTGACTTATGGAGAAAAATGTCTTAAAAATTCCCCTTTCTAATAGTGGATTTGCCCATCTCTATTTTCATATTCATCAATTTTCACTTTTTATACTTGGAATTTATGTTATTAGATGCATAAAAATTGATGGTTTTTATTTCTTCTTTATGACTATAGCCTTTAATCATTATTTAGTTACACACTTAGATAATGTAGTTTACCTTAAAGTCTACTAGATCTAATAATAATGTAATTATATCACCTCTTTTGGGCTGGTAAATGCCTTACATATTTTATGTTTTAGGTGTGTTTCTTGTAAATGGCAAATAACTAGATTTTTTGTCTCTTAACTCAGCTTTTATTTTTTCCTTAAGATTATAATTTGGTTTTGAAAGAAGAGAGAAAATGTAGCCTAGGTTTGCCTGTTTCACTTAAAGGATTATTTCTGGTTCTGGATAAGTGGTTCCATCCCCTGAGTAAATAGCTTCAGTGAGAAAGTTAGGGGGACCTCATTCTCTTTAACCAATCAGCCCTCTGTGGGATATACTCTGGATATGGAGCTGAGCCTGTTTCTCACATGTACATTCTAATCTTAATATTATATGTTCTTAGAGGCTTTTGAGCCCCAGGAGTTGTTTATAATTTTTTGTTGTATGCTTATTTTTATCTACAAATTTTTATTAGCCTATCATAACTCAATAAAAAAATATTTTCACATATTAAAAATATTCTAATCCTCCCAGAAAGGATTTTACTGCTTTTTCTAAATTCTTATTTATGCTTTGCACATACCTCTACATCTATTACAACTCTTAATGTAATAATTTTTATTTTAAAGGGTCATCTCCCATAATAAATTATGAATTCATTGGAAACAAGGACTCTGTCTTACTTATAATTGCATATTTAGGGCTTAATATTGTGCTGTTAATTGAGCCTTATACATAGTAGAAATTAATAAAACGTCAGATGAAAAATGAACAAACAGATGAATTAAGTGATTAAACACTAGCTGACAGGTGGTAGAATTCAAATATCGCAACATTCAAATTCTGTACCTCTAGCCAGTGTAGACACTTAAAATCTTTCACTTTGAATTCTAAAAGAGCAGTTTCAGATATTGAAGGCAGTTCGAAATCATTGTATCAATCAGGATTATTTCAGTTGTAAGTGGTGGAAACCTGGCTTAAACAGGCTTAAATAAATATGTGAAAAGTTAGGAGATTCAATTACAGCTGAATTCAGGACACTAAACAATATCAGAAGAGCCCAGTCACTCCCAACTTTCTCCATTTGTTAATTTATTGATTTCATTCTCAAGCTGTTGCCTGGATGGTTTCTCACTCTTCAGTTTTACCTCATTCTTAATGCTATTCCCAGCAGTGCCCCTGAAGTTCAAAATGTGCTTCAGTTAGGCTGAGCTGGGTCCCTTACTCATTCCTGGATCAGTCATTTTTTCTGGAGGTATACAATATATTGACTGACTTAGAGCCTGTCACATGTTCACAGTTACAGTCAGAGGTGGAGTTACCTCCCCTCATACAACATGAACTAAGGGTAAAGAGAATTTTTCCTTAAGGAAAATGAGGGTACTTTTGCCTGAAAAAGGGTTAATGTATGTTGGACTGGCATAAGACACCATGTGTCCATTTCTGTAATCTAATTCACATCTTACTTTTAGTGCAGAAAGCTACATTAAAAAGTTAGGTTATTGCCTAAAGTAATACAGTTTCTTCAATGGTGCTGTTTATGTAACAAGCTTGGAATAGTATATTATAGACTTTTAAACTGACTGAGAGTTGTTCATTTTTTTTATTGTATTAAAGTATAGAAAGTACAGAGCGAAATGTAACATGAAGGTGTAGCAGGAGCGGCCACAGGAGACAGATCTCTCAGACACCGAATACAGGAGGAAAGAGGGTTTATTTGACCAGGAGCCTTGGGTGATAATCTGTCCGAAACCCAACTCCCCTAACAAAGGAAGGTTCTGCCTTTATATAGGCTTATACTTTAGATGTTACACATGGAAGAATCTTAGGTTTATAACTTAACATATGAAAAGGGTCTCAGTTTACAGTCTCAGGAATTACATATGAAAAGGTTTCGGTTTACAGTCTTAGGAATGAAAAGGAGAAGTTGACCTGAGATGCCTGCGTCTCCCTCTTCAAAGGAAAGATTCCCCAGTAGTTTATCACTCTGCTGCATTTCAAAACATGATCAAAGTCACCTGAGTAGATTTGCTCTTTGGTATAGTTATTTAAAAATTATGTAAGTACTGTTAAAAATGAGATAAAACTGTTTAATGGTTATAAAACAACTAAAAGCAATCATTCAAACTATAATTCTAAAAAGAGATTTAGAACTTTGCCAGCATCTTGTATGCTTAGGAGAACAGAACTTAGGAAGAAATGCTGCCATGTTGAAGAGATGTCGTGTGGTGTTTTCTGATTTAGGACTTTTAAAATAGTTAAAACATTTTCATTCGGAGAGCAATTGATTTTTAACTACATGTATTTTGCTTAACAAAATACTTTCTTAGTCTTGAAATTCCTAGTCAAATTCACACTCACTTTCTTCTGCAAATTCTCCTTCTCTTTTTATCATCTTGTATCAAAAAGGGAAATAAGTTAAGGAATATTCTTCAACTAATGAGTAATGAAGAACTAATGCATTCTTCAACTAACAAATAACGAGACCCAGACTCCACAGATCTCTTAATAGTTATTAAAACACTATTTGTTTCCTCCATCTGTTTTCAGACTTTGTGAATATTGTATTATATGTTTATTGTACTATTATCAGTTTAATAATTGGACCCATTGCTTTAATTTTAGAATTACTTTTTCTGAAAAGGTGTCTGGAGGTTGAAGAATAAAAGACTGAGCAGATTATTTGAATATTAACATACCATTTAAAAATAAGTTTATCCTATGTTTTTAGATGCCCTGTAGTTTTCTGCTTGTCTATCTTGCCACCCATTTTGATAACCTCTCAATGAGAAATGAATGGTTTCCAAAAGTATTGTCCATTTCCACATTAATGCTGATTGGTCAAAATGTCAGTTGATCTGAAATTTCTCTTGTGTGCATTTATATTGCTTTTATAGGGACTCCTTGGAAATAGAGGGCCTCCTGGACCTCCTGGCCTCAAAGGAACTCAGGTATGGAAGAAGTGAATATCCAGTCAGCAAGGTTTTTAGTTCAAATTTTCGCTTTTTATTTATTGTAGGACTTTAGTTTTTGCTTAAACACCATCAGATTTCCAGTTACCATTTTATTTTCTTTTATTTATTTATTTATTTATTTAGACAGAGTCTTGCTCACTTGCCCAGGATAGAGTGCAGTGGTGCTATCTTGGCTCACTGTAGCCTCGACCTCCTGGGCTCCAGCAATCCTCCTACCTCAGCCTCCCAGTAGCTGAGATTACAGGTACACCACCGTGCCTGGCTGTTTTTGTATTTTTTGTAAAGACATGGTCTTTCAACCCAGGCTGGTCAAAATTCTGGCCTCAAGCAATACTCCCATCTAAGCATCCCAGAGTTCTGGGATAGCAGGCATGAGCCACTGCACCCAGCCTTCAAATTAATACTTAATTTTGCCAGTTATGGAATAGAATTTAGAATCATTTTCCAGTGTTCTGAATTCATTGAATGATTTATGTCAGTAGTCTCCAGTGGAATGTCTGAAGAACCTGAACCCAGAATCTCACTCATATGTATTAGAATTTATATTTACTATTTGTGACTACTTTATATTTTTGCTCAATTCACAAATAAATTAAAATAAATTGTATTTTAATTTATTTGTGAATTGAACAAAATGTTTACCAAACAAATAATATATATTATGTAATTCAAGGGAGATCTATTTGTATTGTTCAGAAAAAAAAAAAACTATTTTTTTAATGGTAAATCAGTATATTTAGTGAATATGTCTGTAAATGGAATAAAAACACTGCTTTTTTATTCTCTTAGAGAATTATGAATACATTTTTTCTATGTTCATCTTCAGTCTCTATCTACTCATATAGTTTTTGGTCCTTACAAGAATGCACCAGGTTCACACAAAAAAACTAAAGTGTTCTGGGGTGATAGAATTCAAAGTACAAGAAAATAACAACATTATTTTCATCACATCTCAGAACGAGCTTCACATTTTAGAATAAATAGAGAAAATAAGAGTTTACATTTTTAATACTCATTTTAGGCCATGATATGTTTTTTTTTTAAGGGAGAAGAAGGACCAATTGGACCCTTTGGGGAACTGGGGCCAAGAGTAGGTATCATATAAATAATTTTCCACAATTGTTTTTCTTGAAAACAGCTGTTCTATAAATGTTTTTAACGTCATAACATTTTACATTATGGTGAAGAACAAAAAAGAAAGCAAACTGTAGTTATAAAATCCCCAAAATAAAATAGGCTAATGATTGGAAGTCTCAAAGATATTTCGAATGAAGTTATGGCTACTACATAATTACTTGTTATTTCAGTGGTCCATGCACTTAGTAATTTGTGCAAATTATTTATAAATTTCTCAAAATGTAATAGTAAGGTAAATACTTTAGCCATTTTAGTAATATTCTGAGATTTTCTATTTTCTAAATGTATTAGTAAAATTATGAAAGGCTAATAAGATGCATTTTCTGCCAATTTTTTCATCAGATAATACCATGAGTGATATATGAACTATTTGTTTTCAAGTTCTAGAAATGAATTATTTAAACATTTTTGGTATGCGTGACTAAAGTTTACCTTATGAAATAATTAAGGCATATGTGTTACATTTAAGAGGCATTAGACTCACAAGAAATACATCTCATTTCTTTTCTTGACAACAGCATAAAATACTGTTCTTTTCTTTTTGAGACAGAGTCTCGCTCTGTCTTCCAGGCTAGAGTGCAGTGGCACCAATCTCGTCTCATTGCAACATCCGCCTCCCAGGTTCAACTGATTCTCCTCTCTCAGCCTCCCAAGTAGCTGGGATTACAGGCATGCACTACCACACCCAATTAATTTTTGTATTTTTAGTAGAGATGGGGTTTCACCATGTTGGCTAGGCTGGTCTTGAACTCCTGACCTCAGGTGATCCATCCACCTCAGCCTCCCAAAGTGCTGGGATTACAGGCGTGAGCCACTACATGCGGCAAAAGTACTGGTTCTTAAAATGCTTTTAAATGCTGTTCTTTTCTTTTTGAGACAGAGTCTCGCTCTGTCTTCCAGGCTAGAGTGCAGTGGCACCAATCTCGTCTCATTGCAACATCCGCCTCCCAGGTTCAACTGATTCTCCTCTCTCAGCCTCCCAAGTAGCTGGGATTACAGGCATGCACTACCACACCCAATTAATTTTTGTATTTTTAGTAGAGATGGGGTTTCACCATGTTGGCTAGGCTGGTCTTGAACTCCTGACCTCAGGTGATCCATCCACCTCAGCCTCCCAAAGTGCTGGGATTACAGGCGTGAGCCACTACATGTGGCAAAAGTACTGGTTCTTAAAATGCTTTTACATTGAAAAAGACTGTAATTATTTCTTTCACATCTTTACCTTACTAGCACATATATTGCTACTATCCCTTGGGAAAAAAAGAGTTTTCATTTTATTTTTTGTGAGGAGAATTATATGACAGAAAAACTGTTTTTTGAGCCCAATAAAATTGGTCTTATTTAAAATATACTTCCTTGGAAAACAGGAGAACCATATTCACCTCTGGTCTACTCAGTCTTAATGTTAATTATTATTGTTTTTGCTATTAATTGAATATCATTTTGGGGTCTAATATTGCTGTAAATATATGAATCATCTTTAATCCTGAAAACAACTCTGCAAGATATTGTTTCCATTTTTAGGTGTTAAAATAGGTTTTAATATTACATGCTCAAGTATAACACTCTCAAAATCAATATACTATGATAGAATTTAAGTAGGACAAGAAGTTATGACACTATTACTGATACTCTGAATTGCTTGATTTCAAAGAGATTGAAAATATGCTGATACCAGATTCCAGTGAGATTCTTTCCATACTATAAATATGTATAACTCTATTTAATATACTACACAGTGTTTGAAAGATTATCATTAAAGATAAAAGGAATGTCTCGCTAAGGCTCTTACTAGCCAGTGGAAATAAAAAAGAGAAATGAAGGGCCGGACACGGTGGCTCATGCCTGTCATCCCAGCACTTTGGGAGGCCGAGGCGGGTGGATCACAAAGTCAAGAGATCGAGACCATCCTGGTCAACATGGTGAAACCTCATCTCTACTAAAAATACAAAAAATCACCTGGGCATGGTGGCACGTGCCTGTAATCCCAGCTACTCAGGAGGCTGAGGCAGGAGAATTGCCTGAACCCAGGAGGCGGAGTCTGTGGTGAGCCGAGATCGCACCATTGCACTCCAGCCTGGGTAACAAGAGTGAAACTCCGTCTCAAAAAAAAGAAATGATTTTATAAATATCATAGAAATATCTAATAATTCAGGCTCCTAACTATATTTCTTGTTCTATATATCTAAATTAATTAGGGAACAATTGATATTTAATAATAATAGGATGGTTTTCAGTTCTTTGTGTTTTGCTTGGTAGAAAATGATTCAATAATTTCAAGCAGGCAAAAGCAAAAATTAGAATGTTTTTACTAGAAGTCCAAAATACAATTGTAAGTGGCTATAACTTTTATGTGTAGTAAAAACAGAATGTGAGCCAAAGGGTTGTCCTGTTTCACTTTTTTTTTTTTTTTTTTTTTTTTTTGAGACGGATTTTTTTTTTTTTTTTTTTTTTTTTGAGACGGAGTTTCACTCTTGTTACCCAGGCTGGAGTGCAATGGCGCGATCTCGGCTCATCGCAACCTCCGCCTCCTGGGCTCAGGCAATTCTCCTGCCTCAGCCTCCTGAGTAGCAGGGATTACAGACACGAGCCACCATGCCCAGCTAATGTTTTGTGTTTTTAGTAGAGACAGGGTTTCACCATGTTGACCAGGATGGTCTCGATCTCATGACCTCGTGATCTACCCGCCTCGGCCTCCCAAAGTGCTGGGATTACAGGCTTGAGCCACCGCGCCCGGCCTCACTTTATTTTAAGAAGAAAAATTATAAGAATATTTCTTAATTGACAACAGTAATAAAACCCAATATAGCAGGGATGCCTAACCCTCAGGCCATGGACTGGGAGCAGACATTACCGCCGGTATTAGTCAAGGTTCTCTAGAGGGGCAGAACTAATAGGATATATATAAAGGGGAGTTTATTAAGTATTAACTTACATAATCACAAGGTTCCGCAATAGGCTGTCTGCAAGCTAAGGAGCAAGGAGAGCCAGTCCAAGTCCCAAGACTAAAGAACTTGTAGTCCAATGTTCAAGGACAGAGAAACATCCAGCATGGGAGAAAGATAGAGGTTGGGAGGCTAAGGAAATCTCTCCTTTTCAAAGATTTCTGCCTGCTTTTTATTTGCTGGCAGCTAACTAGATTGTGCCCACCAGATTAAGGATGAATCTGCCTCCCCCAACCCACTGATTCAAATGTTGTTCTCTTTTGGCAGCATCCTCACAGACACACCCAGGATCAATACTTTTTATCCTTCAATCAAGTTGACACTCAGTATTAACCATCAAACCGCCTGAGCTTCACCTGCTGTCAGATGAGCAGCAGCATTTGATTCTCATAGGAGCTCGAACCCTATTGTAAACTGTGCATGCAAGGGATCTGGGTTGCACAATCTTTATGAGAATCCAGTTCCTGGTGATCTTCTGAGGTGGACCAGTTTCATCCCTAAACCATCCCCTGCCACCTTGTCTGTGGACTTGTTCTCCCCCGTGATCTTATCATCTGTTCTTTTCAGCTACTCTCTGCTAAAGTCATATCCTTTACTTTGTCATTACCAGTGATAGCAACCTCTCATTTTCAGTTTTAAACTTCTCATTCTCCAACCACCATCTTTCTTTCTAATACATTCTCTCTTGTTATCCAATCTATTGGCCCCGATAGGAATGTCATTGCATTGATTCTGTTGCTTTTCCATTTTGTCTTTCCTCCTTTATGATCCCAATTCCTTATCCTGCTTAAGAAATTATAATTATTCCTTTTATTACATTCTGAGTTCTATCTTCAAACATATTTATTCTTTTGCTTTTCTAAATTATTACTTTATACTTTGTTTCTTCAAACGCTGTTCAGTTATCTCTCATCCTTATTCTTAGCCTTTGCCTTGCATCCTACTTCCCTGAGAAAATTGAAGTAACCAGAAGAGAACTTACAGTTTTCTGCCATTGCATCTCTCCATCTTCTTCTATCTATACTCTGCTTTCTCTCCTCTTGTTGTGGATGAACAGGACATTTTTGAAGCTGAGGAAAACTCCCACTTGTTTACTACATACCCTGTCCTCTTGTCTACTCAAGATCATTGGTCCAGCAATTCTCTCTGTCTCTCCTACATTTCAGTTCTTTTCTCTATATGGCATCATTCCTATCAGCATATAAAGCTGCTGTTATTCTTCTAGCTTAAAAATAAAAACTTTTTTGGTCTCACTTTCCTTCCAGGCGTTATCCTATTTTTATCTTTACCTTTTCAGTAAAACTCCTCAAAATATTGTCTATACATACTCTTTCAGTTTTTCTCCTCCCTCTATCTGCTTAAAGCACTTTTGTTCCCACCACTACAATACAAATGATCTGATAAATACGATCAGTGGTTTCTGTATTGCTGAATCCAATTGTCATTTCTCAATCCTCAAAGTCCTCTTATTACTCAGTACTTATATTCTTCAGAATTTGACAAGATCACTCTCTCCTCCTAGAAACAATTTCTTTACTTCCATGATTTTCCTCGTAACTTTCTGGCACCAAATTACATATTTTTCTGTTTTCAAATTCTAAGTTTTGGAGTACCCCAAAGCTTGGCTTGTAGATTTCTCATTTCTCTCTATGTTCACTAGCTAAATGAGCTTATCCAGCCTACGGCTTTAAATACAATTCAAAATACTGGTGATTACCAATATTATTTCTCCCTGTCAGACCTTTCTACCTGTTAAATTCTGGACTTGTATAACGATCACAAGATCTCTCCACTTAGATGTCTAACAAGCGTATCAAACTAAAATGTCCAAAACTCAGCTTATTATTTACCCTCCAACCCTGTTTTCAGTCTTCCTCATTTTGTTTGGGCTGTTAGTCTTACATTAAAATCCTGAGATTCATTTTTGACTCTTCTCTTTCTCCCACATTTCACACATGACCCACCAGCAGTTCCTAGAAGCTCTACCTTCATATTATATCCAGAATCTTACCACTCTGCTACCACCCTGATCCACACCCCCATCATCTCTCACTTGGATTATTGGACTAGACTCTTATTTGAACTTCTACCCTAGAATCAAAGTGATCCTGTTAAAACTTAGATCTTATCAGTTTTCTCCTTAAAGCTCGTCTAAGGTTTCCTGTCTCACTCAGATAAAAGTCACAGTCCTAACTGTAACTTACAAGGCCCTACATGACCTGACTTCTCATCCCCCATTTCCTTCTTTGACGTCATCACTTTTGTGGTCTTCTCCTCTCAATTCTTCAGGTTTTCCTGGTTCCTCCAACATACTACACACATTTCAGCTGTAGTGCCTGTGCAATGCTCTTTTTCTCTGCCTGGAATACTTCTCCTTCAGATATCCATACAACTTGTCCCTTTCTTTGGGTTTTTACTCAAATGCCACCAAACTGTCAACTGCCCCAGGGAGTGGCACTCCCTAGGCGAGGTTAAGGGTCATGGGTCACACTCTTCACAGAACTCTAGGATCTCTGTTCTCTCCCTAGGCCTGGACACATAGCTTCTCTCTCTCTCTCTGTCTCTCTTATTGTCTCCCTTATTCTCATTGTCATCAAAGACAAGTCACTTCTTACCTTCAGACTCTCCGAAAACTAAAGTAAGAATACAAGTAATCTGTAAACAACTTTTCAGTGAGGCCTTCTTTCCTGAAATCTTATGAACACTTTCAATAAAACTCCCACAAAAGTTTATATATCTCTTCCTGCTTAATTTCTTGCCTTTCATGTTACCACTACCTAACATACCGTATATTTTACTAATTTTATAAGATGTTGTTAGCCTCACTAAAATATAAGCTCTATGAGGGCAGGTATGCTCAGTGTATTCCTTGATCCTCAGCACGTAGAACTGTTCATGGCACTTAGTAGACAGTCGGATATTTGTAGAATGAATGGCGAATGAGTATATTGAAATACATTTATAAAATAATCTTAAAGTGTTTAATGTTTTAGGAATAGTCTAAATTTCATATATCTTAGGAAATTGTCAAAAATGAGAGTGACTAAACATATACACTTTTTTTCTTTTATTCTGTTCTCTTCTAGGGAAAACCAGGTCAAAAGGGGTATGCAGGTGAACCAGGACCAGAAGGCTTAAAGGTAAAGCAAATGACTTTATTATCAGTTTTAAAATATAATTTTTGTAAAGATAAAATTATGACTTGCATGCAAATATGAAATGAATGCATCAACTTAAAAAGAACCAGTAAGATGTTAAAACTGTTACAAAAAGCAATTGAGAATCTATCTTTATATCTGTATCTATTTATATGCACGTTGAGTATCCCCTATCTGAAATTCATGGAACTAGAAGTGTCAGATTTCAGTTTTTTTGGAGTTTTGAACATTTGCATTATACATGCTTACCAGTGGAGCATCTCAAATCCAAAAATCTGAAATCCAAAATGCTCCAGTGAGCATTTCCTTTCAATGTCATGCTCGTACTCAAAAAGTTTCAGATTTTAGAGCATTTATGATTTTGGATCTTCAGATTTGGGGTACTCAATTTGTGTATCTGTGATTATGTCTGTATCTATATCTATATATGTGATCTATGTATCTATATCTCTGTATGTGATTTAATAAAGAAATGTTAGATAAGATTTGTGGGTTACATACAGGGCAATAAACCATAACTTCTGGGGTAATCAGTTATACTGGGTAGAAATCTACAAGTAAATATACCTTTACTAAGTCTGGATCTTTTAATCACTAGTACACAGTGAGTCTGAGTATATTCACTAGATAATCACTGGGTCACCTTAATTATTTTATGATATTAAAAAGATACCTCACTCATTATTTAATTCCAAGGACTTGGATAATTTTTTATAACACCAACAAATATAAAGTAATACAATAGTTTATTACGTACAAAATTGAGACCTGAAAAAAACTAGCTTATAAGAATTGGTAAGTTTTGCAAGTTTAAAATGTAACTATAAATTGACATAGTCACAGCATTATTACTGAGTTTCCTAAAACTAGATTGTTTATATTAAACTCATCGTTTTTATGTTGCTGGAATCTAAGGAAAAACTATATAACACTTTTTGAGATTGATAAAGAAATGCGAGCTAAACTACTTTTTTAATGTGTCAGTATGTATGAGGCCGAAATTATCCTGGGGCAGAATATACCTTACTCTTCCTCAAGTTACATACAAAAATCCTCAGAAAATAGGAGAGTAGTATTTATAAATAGAGGCTTAATCACTTATCCTTTACAGGGATTAACAAGTCTCCTTTACTGTACTGCCAAATAGTGCTAGGAAATCCAACTGTGAGGTACTATCCAGTAAAGCCAGCAAGAAACAGAATCTTATTTATATACTTTCCCTAGAATCACTCCAAAATCTAGGTGGCTTTGGTGTTGCCTAGTAAACAGAGGTAATTCTGTATGTTCATTGCTCTCTAGCTGTCACTGAAATTTGCGTTTCAGTACATCTTGTAGCTATTAACTGGGACCTGACACTCCCTGGGGGAGTTAGTTAAGGATCACACTCTTCACAGAACCCTAGATCTCTGTTCTCTTCCTAGGCCTGGGGAAGTAACTTCCCTCTCGTTCATTTGTCAGACAAGTAGCTTCTTACCTTCAGACTCTGAAAACTAAAGTAAGAATGCAAGTACTCTGCAAACAACTTTTGCTTTTTGACTGTTAACACAAACCTCCCTTAAAACTAAGTAGCACAAAGGGTTCATCTTTTTTGGAATTTAAGAAGGGTGATTTATGGGTAAGGAGGGAAAAATACTAGAAAATTAATAATTCATATATAATTCTTCCATAAATTTTCCATAAAAGCTCTCTAATGAGCTGCCTGTTAAAATTAGTTATTACAACATACTGCAATGCTTCACTCTTTACTGTTTATCTAAATACATACAGAAACTGAAAAGAAAATTTGTGTAGACTTTGAAAGTTTATTTCAGTTATCACTCATGATGAATATTAAGTTTCAGTGCTTAAAATCACCACAATAGATATACAATATGAACCACAGATATGAGCCACATTAAACAGTGAAAAGAAACAAGTAAAATTAATTTTAATAGTATATTTTATTTAACCCAAGATATCAAACTATTATATCCTTTCAACATGTAATCAATATTAAAATTATTGAGATGTTTTATATTCTTGTTTTGTAGAAAGTCTTTGAAATCTGATGTATTTTTTATATTTATATCACATTTAGATTCAGACCAGCCTATTTCACATACTGAATAGCCACACGTCATCACTGGCTACAATACAGTTCAGTATCTTAACATCTAACTGGAATATAATTATTAACGTTTAGACAGTAATTAAGTTTAGACATAATGTATTTAATCTGTTTCTCTACACAAAATGTATATTGCTATTAGAATCAGTCTCTGTTTGGTACTTTGAACTTAATCTTTTACCTTTCATCAACCTATACCCTTGCAAATGCCATTCCTCACCAGGAGATAAGAATGGCCCTTTCTCATTACCAATGTAAGTATCACATATTTTTCAGGGCCCCACTTACAGCTTCATAATCCATTACTTAAAATCATGAATATTTGGATTTTTGAAAAGTAATATGTTGCATATATTTTATTTACCACTGCCAGAAGGGTGTGGGATAGCATACCATAATTAGATACGTTAATAATTCTATAGTGAAACATAAGTATGTTCAGATTAATTGGAATAAATCAAGACTGTAAATAGCCTCATTCAGAATAAAATAAGCTTTACTGCTAAATCAATCCAAGTTAGGTCAAGTTTGCCACCAAATGAATTGTGAAAAACTTTGAGTTTTCCGAGCTTTATGGACTACAAAATTGTGTTTCAGAGTTTGTGAACATGCATTACTTCTCCAGTGATGCCAGCTCTAGCTGCTTGAGTTCACAGGGTATATGCTCCTAAGACCTCCTTTAGCACCTAACCTGTGGCATGTATTCTTTTCTATTTGAGCAAATAGAACGTCCCTGCGGGAAAGGCTTTAATTTTATTCTTCTTCATATCTTTCACAATGCCTACCAATCTGCCTTTTATAGAGTACATCTCAGTAAATATTTTATTTTTAAAAATTTTATTTGTAAAAGTGATTAAAAGTCATGAATAGGAGAATATTTTTTAAGAAAATAGATTATTACTTGATATAGTATGGATTTATGTCCCTCCACAAATCTCATATCAAATTGGTGAGGGGCCCAATGGGAAGTGATTGGCTCATAGGGGCAGATTTCCACTTTGCTATTCTTGTGATAGAGAGTGAGTTGTCAGGAGATCTGATGACTTATACCTCTGTGGCACTTCCTCCTTTGCTCTCATTCTCTCCTGTTCCAACACGTGAAGTTGTGCTTGCCTCCCGTTTATCTTCCACTGTGATTGTAAGTTTCCTGAAGTCCTCCCCGTCATGCTTCATGTTAAGACATGAAACTGTGAGTTAATTAAACCTCTTTTTTTCATAAATTACCCAGTCTTGGGTAGTTCTTTATGGCAGTGTGAGAATGGACTGATACATTACTATTTAAATGAAACTAAAAGATAGGCCACATTTCATAGAAATACTGTAACAGAGTTTTAAAAATTTTTTATTTTAAGTTCTGGGGTACATGTGCAGGATGTATAGGTTTGTTATATAGGTAAACATGTGCCAAACTATAACAAAGTTTTAAATAACTGAAATTTCTTTTGTCTTTTTCTAGCTTATGACTAGATAATTACATTAAAAATAAGTGAAACTGTCATGAATAATCTAGCTTGAGAAATATGTTTTTGCAACTTTATATTCTTTTTTGACAGGGAGAAGTAGGAGATCAAGGAAATATTGGAAAAATTGGCGAAACAGTAAGCCTATTTTATGCTCTTTTTTTAAATCAACTGTAAGCATTTTTAGGAATCATATTAGCCATGATTATGTTCGCTGTAATCATGTTACTCAGAATCAGAATAATTATTATTCACTACAAATGTGAATTTGCTTGTGATGTTTCTGCTGACAAATAAAATCTATTATACAAAAGAGAAATGAGGGGAACACAATTGATGACATTTTCATTCAATATAAACTGTGTTTGTGACTTCAGAAACATTGTTTCTAATGTTTGGATTTTAGTTTATTCTGATAGCTTCAATGTAAATTTGACCTTAACATTTTTCTTTTTCTTTTATATATATATATATAAAAAATATATATATTTATTTTATATATTATATATATATAATATAAAAGAAAAAGAAAAATGTTAAGGTTTGACCTTAATATATA
>NW_016107576.1:2270607-2294070 GCF_001604975.1 Cebus imitator | reverse complement strand
ATATATAGTACTTTAGGTTCTGGGGTACATGTGCAGATCATGCAGGATTGTTGCATAGGTTCATACGTGGCAATGTGGTTTGCTGCCTCCATCACCCTGTCACCTATATCTGGCATTTCATTATTTATTTTATTTTATTTTATTATTTATTTTTGAGATGGAGTCTTGCTGTCACCCAGGCTGGAGTGCAATGGCATGATCTCAGCTCACTGCATCCTCTGCCTCCCGGGTTCAAGCGATTTTCCTGCCTCAGCCTCTCAAGATAGCTGGGATCACAGGTGTGTGCCACCACACCCAGCTGATTTTTGTATTTTTAAGAGACAGAATTTCATTGTCAGTCAAGCTAGACTTGAACTTTTGACCTCAAATGATCCACCCGCCTCGGCTTCCCAAAGTGCTGGGATTACAGTCATTAGCCACCTCGCCTGGCCATTTTTCATTATTCAAAAGCTTATTAAATCATAAAATAATAACGAGGATAATTTCTCTTTAGATTTGAAAAGTTGAGGCAAACTAAGAGGTATTGAGCTGGAAAGTACAATTGTGTTCCTCAAATAAAGATTGAGTTGTTAAATTAACATTACTGTAGAATAACAAAGCTTCATGTTGTATTTGAATCAGATTTGTCACAAGTAATTTTACCGTCTACAATGAGGAAAGCCCGCCAAAATATTCTCTAACAAAAGAGCTTACATAACATATATAAAGTGGAAAATTAAATTAATGCCAGGAAAGTGAATTTATTTACAGAGTGTGCTAAATTAATTGTCACAAAATAGCTAATATCATTTCTTATGACTTAAAGGTTTTTTCTATATGGTTGTTTCATAGGCTTAACTAATTAAAGAATTATAAATCTTGGTCTTCTGATAAAACAGTGTGATACTCACTTCTGATACTCATTTTTTGTCATTAATTGTTAACAAAAATAGGAAGAGTGTCTGTGTAGTCTTAAAAGATCATTGCCATACCCAGTTAATCCTGAATCACTGGGAAAGTTTCAAGGAAGTATTTATCTGAATTAGATTATTAAAGGCTTCTAGTCAAATATGACTGTAACTTATATTTCTCTAAGATTACTCATTTATGAGTGATAAATTGCTTAAGAAATATATATATAAAGTTGGCATCCAAAGTTAAAATGCTAACAAAGAACATATTTTCTTAAAATAACATCTTACATATTAAACTTTTATGTGTTATTTCCTTAATAGTGCTGGACTAATTCCACATAATATAAGAACTCACTGCCAGTGCTTTCCAAAGACGAAATGAACTGTCTTGGCAGGTTTTTTGTCAGTGGAAGGAAAGTAATATTTATTGAACATTTGCTATGTGCTAGGTATAATGTTAAGTGACATTTCATATTATAGTATTTCATCTAATTGTCAAACAGCTTTAAAAGATACATTTTGTTATTCTAATTTTTAAAATTAGGAATCTGGAGCACGCTGAGTAACCAGGTCAAAGTTACATAGCTAATAAGTAACTGAACTCAGATTTAAACACAGAGCTCCAAACTCAAAATCCCAATCTCTGCATCATGCCATGCTTGGATATTTTAATATTAGTTCAATAGCTATTTCATGTAAATGTTGTAGAGTGTCTTTAAGTATCTGCTAAGTTATTAGACAAAAAGACCTTTCCAACTTCAAGATTCTATCTTTCTTGTTAAGGATAGCACATGAAGCCTTCTTTAAAAAATTACTGACTAGATCGAGTTGATTCAAATATATAAAATGTCTAAAAAATATTTTTGGCTCTCAGTAATTCCCAGCGTTCATTTTGTCTTTCCAGTTTCCAAATCTTAGAAACATAGTTCATCTAATTCAGAGTTCTGTTGCCAAGAAAACTGTTGAGAGATATGAGAAGATATGGTTATACTTCATGACATTTATCTTGTAATTGTAGTAGCTGATTTTTATTTTGTTCAATCTTTTTATATAGCCATTAATTGCCTTTCACCTGGCCTTCCTCCAGGTTTATTTGTTTCTAGATTTATACCAATTAGAACTCAATTTGTGATACAATGTGTCAAGCACAGTAGTCCCACCTATATTTCATGTCTACCTCTTATAATTATTTATTGTATACAAAGAATTAATTTCCATAAATGTGTCCCAGATGAGTCTCTGATTTCAAAAGATGTCCTCTTAACTTCCACATTCTAGCATTCAGATGTTTAGAAGTAAATCTAGAAATATCTAACCATAATTACCAGTCTTCTCTGTCTTAAACTGTCTAGGCCGAAAGTATTCGAAAAGCTATAAAGGGAAAAAAATGTACTTTTTCACTATTGGCCAAGAAACCGATATTGGGATCAGTGGATAGACATTATAAGAGAACAGCTTTTGGTTTAATGTAGACAATAATATTTTAATAGAGTTTCTAGCACTCAAATAGGCTCTTCCATTGAGTGATGTAACACCTTATTATTGGAAGGTTTGATGACTATCTTCAATCATTTATTAGACAGATATTTATTGACTATACCAGGCACATTTTTAAACATATAGTCCCTACTTTCATGGACCTGACAGTCTATTGGAGGTTTGACAGATATTAGTCACATAAAGAAATATATAAACTCTGAATCATTCTATAAATGAAAAGTAGAAGGGACTATGACAAGGGTGCGAAATTTAGATCAGCTGATGAGAGAAGGCTGTTTTGAGGAAATGACATGTGAGTAGTGATCATAAAGAATGATACGAGTTAGCCCAGGAAGCGGTGGGGAAAAGAATTGTCCTGGAATATGCAATATAATATAGTTTCCAACTTTGCCACTTACCTTGCTATGGAGATATTACTTAATGTTTCTAAATATTTGGGATTTTTTCAGCAGCAAAATGATGAAAATAACTATCTCATAGATTTTTTATGATGATTAAACATGATAATGCACATAAAGCACTTATCACAATGCCAGTCATGTGGTAAAAACTTGATAAATGTTAGCAGTTGTGGTGGAGGTTATTGTTATGCGTGATGGTAGCTGTTTTGATAAACTGAAATAAAGTTGGTGTGGAAAGACTTTGATGAACAAAGGGAAAAGGTATGTGAGATGATACTATTGAAGGAGTCACTAGTCAGTCATTTAGGACCACGTTTATTACTTTGCACTTGATCCTAAGGTCAATAAATAATCGCTGAAGGTATGCTAAGTAAGCCAATGTTATGATTTAATTTGAGGTTTAAGATCACTCTTGTTGCAATGGATTGGGAAGTTAGAACATGACTGTGAAGAGCAGAAGTGGAAGAAGATAACCAGTGAGGATGCCACTGCAGTAGTCTGCATGAGTGAGTGCAGATAAAGAGAAGTACATATATTTGGGAAATATTTGAAGTAACAGATTAGAGGTAGGCTGCAAATCAGGCAAGGATACTAGTCAGTCCCCAGTGTACAATAGGCTTTTGACAAGTAAACTATTTAGGATTTATCAGGAATATTCTGGAAGCACAAGGAAATGTTACATATAATGTCTCAGAATAATCCCAATTCTAAGAATCCATGACTTTTTTCTAAGAATTCTGTTGCTTCCAGTCTTCCCCTTACCTGCCCATTTGCTTTCTTTTATCTGGCCCTTGTCTGTCTGTCTGTCTGTCTGTCTGCATTTATTTATTTATTTATTTATTTATTTATTCTTTAAGTTCTGGATACATGTGCAGAACATGCAGGTTTGTTGCCTAGGTATACATGTGCCATGGTGGTTTGCTGCATCTATCAACCCATCATCTAGGTTTTAAGCCCTGCATATATTAGGTATTTGCCCTAATGTTCTCCCTCCCTTTGCCGCCCCATCCCCCAAAAGGCCCCAGTGTGTGATGTTCCCCTCCCTGTGTCAATGTGTTCTCATTGTTCAACTCCCACTTATGAGTGAGAACATGAGGTGTTTAGTTTTCTGTTCCTTGATTAGTTTGCTGAGAATGATGGTTTCCAGCTTCATCCATGTCCCTACAAAGGACATGAACTCATTCTTTTTTATGACTGCATAGTATTCCATGGTCTATATGTACCACATTTTTTTAATCCAGTCTATCATTGATGGTCATTGGGTTGGTTCCAAGTTTCTCTGGCCCTTTTCTAGTTGCATTATATCTTTCTGAAATTGGAGCAAACAGAACTAAAGTGTTTTAGAGGCAGTAACGTCACAGTTCTCTTCATGAATTCTATTATGTTTTCTTTACTGTTGTTGATAAATCAATCAGCTCTTTTACGAATAGTGGGAAACTGGGGATGTCTTTGGCAAATAATCAGTAGGGACTTCTAGGATCATTTTCTGGTCTGATATTTAAATGTAAAATGTGGAATTATTTTTTCATAGAGTTTCCTTGATTACATACATTTTCAGTTGCCACATTTCTGGCCACTTGAAGATAGTCAGATGATTGTCTTGTAGTCTGGCCACGTTGTTTCATCTCTTAAAATATAACCCAACTGATTTGATTTATCACAATTATTCCTTTACTTGTAAACTTTGGTGAACAAAGGGAAAAGGTATGTGCAATGATTTCATCATTTCCAATTTAGTAAGATTTCATGAGAAACCTATGTCCTCTCTGTTTTTCTGCCTCCGCTCTGGTGTGCTAATGTATAATAAATGACCCATGACCAGAGAGGAAAAAGAGGAAAGGCCATGGATGATCCTCAAAATCAGGTATCTGCTTCTCATTATAAAACCTTTAGAATCATAGCTGTTTCCAAGCTGGGTTATAAGCAATTCATTCAAAAGCAAAAAGAGGAGGAATCTGTGGAGGAAATAAAAAGAAATAGACATATTTATTGAAGGCCCGTTAATCTCATTTAATCTTTAAACAACTCTTATAAAGTAAATCTTCTTATTGCATTCTGTAAATGAGGAAACTGAAATGTATTGAAGTTATGTAATATATCCAAACCCATATAGCAAGTAAGTAGCAGTCCTGGATTTCAAATCCAAAATTTTTATCTCCAGCTCCATGTCTCTTTTTTCTGCATCAGGTAATCAACAACTTGTTCTGGTTTTGTTTTGTTTTGTTTTGTTTTGTTTTTGAGATGGAGTATCTCTCTGTCACCAGGTTGGAGTGTAGTGGCGCGATCTCGGCTCACTGCAACCTCTACCTCCTAGGTTCAAGCAATTCTTCTGCTTCAGCCTCCTGAGTAGCTGGGACTACAGTGCATGCCACCATGCCCAGCTAATTTTTTTGTATTTTTAGTAGAGATGGGGTTTTACCATGTTGGCCAGGATGATCTTGATCTCTTGGCCTTGTGATCCACCCACCTTGGCCTCCTAAAGTGCTGGGATTACAGGTGTGAGCCACTGCACCCAGCCAATTTGTCCTGTTTTAAAATTTAGAGTGTATCCTTGGGAAGTAATGGTTAGGAGATGTGAAAGAGGGTAAAATAAATTTTGCTCTGTAATATCTTTTTATTTTTATTTTATTTTATTCTATTTTATTTTATTTTATTTTGAGGCGGTCTCCTTCTTGTAGCCCATCCTGGAATGCAGTGGCGCCACCTCGGCTAACTGCAACCTCTGCCTCTCAAGTTCAAGAGATTCTCCTGCCTCAGCCTCATGATCCAGAGTAGCTGAGATTACAGACACATGCCACCCTGCCTTGTTAATTTTTGGATTTTAGTAGAGATGGGGTTTCACCATGTTGGCCAAGCTGGTCTCAAGCTCCTGACCTTAGGTGATCCACCTGCCTCAGCCTCCCAAGGTGCTGGCATTACAGGCGTGAGCCACCGCGCCCAGCTGCTCTGTAATATCCTAATCCAAGTTGGCAATTTACTTTTTAAAATATTGTCAAATGTTATTTGCCTCTGAGAAGTATGAAAACATAACGTAATGTATTTGTGATGGAACAGATGGCTCATGCCTATAATCCCAGCACTTTGGGAGGCTGAGGTGGGTGGATCACCTGAGGTCAGGAGTTCAAGACCAGCCTGACCAACATGAAGAAAGCCTGTCTCTACTAAAAATACAAAATTAGCTGGGCGTGGTGGTACATGCCTGTAATCCCAGCTACTTAGGAGGCTGAGGCAGGAGGATCACTTGAACCCAGGAGGCAGAGGTTGTGGTGAGCCAAGATCATGCCATAGTGCTCCACCTGGGCAACAAGAGCGAAACTCTATCTCAAAAAAAGAAAAAAAGAATATAAATTGTAAAAATTTTTTGTTCTGAGTTTTAAGACCACCCGCAATATATTTCTCACCTGTCTTTACAGTTGTTATTCCTACACTTTTCAACTTATTCTTTGTGATCTGGCCACTCAATATTCATTAAACCTCACTTCCTTATTGATGCTTTTGTTTCAGGCTGTTTCTGTAACCTCTAAAGACCTTCACTTTCCCACTCTCATTGTCCACCAAGCATCAACTTTCAAGATCCATCTTAAATTACCTGCTCAACCACGTAGTCTTTCTAATATGCTCAGTTAGATTCCATTTCTTCCTTCTTTAGGCATTTCAGCACTTTTATCTACATTATTATGGTTCTTAGCATGCATTGTTTGATTCACAGTAACTTTTTTACTTCAATGATCAGTGCAGAAAACTCTTCTACAACAGTGACTACTTACCTTATATGTTGTACATTGACACTAAGTGTATGTTGAACTGTGACAAATTAAGAAAAGGTAATTTTAAAAATGTATTTGCTACTGTCTATATGCTCAGAGAATATTAGTGTACTTAATCTAGTCTGAAAATGTGATAGATTCTTGTGAAGCAGTCAGAATAAGGAAGAACATTTCAATGGGAATAACAGCATGAGAGTAAAACGTGGAGGCATGAAATGACCTGGAGTGTTTGCAGAACTGTACTATAAGCAGTTCATGATAGCTGGAGAGAGGTAAGGCACAATGAGCCACAGATCACCTAGCTTCTGCTAGTTACCTGTAATGTCCCACCCAACTTCTTGAGCTCACAAATACTCCTTTTTCCACAAGTCAATGGTAGTATCACTTCCATACTATATATCAAGTATCCTCTGTATTTTAAACATGTTTCTATTACCACTTCTTGCCCTTTTTTATTTGCATATGTCTTTTCCCTTCTGGACCTTAAGTCCTTTAAGCACCATGGTTTGTGCAGCAAAAACTAGATCATGAAGGGTAACTTCTGTTTATGAAATCAGTAACAGATGAAGGTAAATCCAAAAGCTTCCCCTGATGTGTAGTTTTCAGTAAAGTTAAAACCTACACCTAATGCTTACTGGGTTCAAACCCGTACTCATCACCTTTCTTCTAAAGTTCAATCCACCCCCTCCTCTTAGTATTTTCTGTAATTGATACCACATTCTCCAGTTACCGGGTGATGAAAGCTCAGCATTTTTTTGTATTCCCTCTTTTCCTTTGTACTTACTTTCAGTGAGTTACTAACTTTTCTATATATGTAATGTTTTGCATCCATTCTTTACAACCTTAATCCACTGGCTCTTTGACACTCTCACTATTCCACAGATATTTTTTGGATACCAGTTGTTTGTCAGACATACTGTTAGGTGTTACAGATAAATGGTTAAAAAAAAAATTCTTCTTGCTTTGTGTGTGTTGGTTGGGAGACAAGTAAAAATCCATTGTGATACAATATTTTATGACTATAATAAAAGAGCACTGCAGTTTTTGTGGGATAATCAGGGGAAGGCTTTGAAAAAAAGTCAGCTCTTGAGCAGGACCTTGAATAATGTGGAGGAGTTTTCCTAAAAATGTAAGAAGGCCTTAGGCAGCACTCTAGATACCAGGATATCTGAGAATCATGAGGCTGAGAATCATGAGAGAACCAATATATACTGAATAACAATTAGTTTTATACCCCTGGATCATACAGTAAAAAGGAGGAGGGAGAAAAGAAAGGGTCTGAACAAGGAGTAGACAATGATGAAATAAAGAGGAACCCTGTATATATGCCATCCACAGTCATTAACATTCTATAGCAGTATGAAGATAATTGAATTTATAGTAATATTTTGAAACAGTCATATTTGCCAGTTAGAAATGTCGTGCTGCTGCAAGATAAAAGATAAATTGGAGATAAAGGGAGACCAATAACAAAGTTATTGCAGTAATATTAAAGAGAGATGACAGCAAAATGCTTCAACTTGGACAACAATGAAGAGGAAAGTTATGAAAGATATTTAGGAAATAAAGCAAAAGCTCCATAAATTCAAAGACTATATCTTATATGCAGTGCCTGGCAAATAATATATATTCAATAAACATTTGTTCAAAGATTAATGATTTGGATCTACTCTATTTCAGTTCCCTTTTGAAATGCCCTAGACTTCCATCTCTGTATATATATATCCAAATTTTATCTATTACTCAAAGGCCCAGCTCAAACACTACCTGTGGAGTATTTTCCCTAAGTCTCTGAGCTGAAAATAAACCTTATCTCTTGTTAGATTTGATAAAATGTAGTCTTTTATAATTTTTAACACTTCCTTCCTTGTGTATTAGATATCTCCAAACTCTGATTATAAATGTCTTAAGGAAGAATCCATGTTTTCCTTCCTATTTATATTCCTCATACTATCTAACACCAGTTGTTCAATAAATATTTGTTAAATGAAAAAGTGAAAATCATATCCAACTATGATTTTGGATACAAAATATCTTAGAATAATTTAACAGAGTGGGTAAGAGTAAGGACTCTAAGACCAGATTGCTTTCACAGTATAATAGAAGATACCAATATTTAGTGATAATATAAATAGAAACAAAGATTCTGAAAGGTGAAAAATTGTCAAAAGTGTATCAGGAAAGAATGTCAAGCAAAAGTTTCAGAAAACCTCATAAAGATTAAGTAATCAGCAATTCTTTGTATTTTTTAATGTTGTACATCTTTTTGATTTGCTGCTAGATTCAGCTTGCCAGTATTTTGTTGAGGGTTTTTGCATCAACGTTCATCAAGGATACTGTCTTGAAGATTTTTTTTGTTGTTGTATCTCTGCCAGGTTTTGGTATCAGGCTGATGCTGGCCTCATAGAATGAGTTAGGGAGGTGTCATTCAAAAATATAGTTTTTTGACTCCTTGGTGTTGCTAAGTTGTGTTGGTATACAGAAACACATGGTGACCTTGCTTTTCTTAAGGATCATCAAATCTCAAAAAGTAAATATTTATAATAGAAGAAACAGGGTAAGAGTGAGTGGTTTATTTAGTTACCAAAAAGTTCATGCTACATAATTTAGTTACTAAAGAGGATAAGTGTAGTGAGAGTTTATGGTGGTTTAAAATAGTCAAGAGACTTCTTTAAAAAAAAAAAGTTAAGACTTGATTTATCACTTAGAAAGTAAGAATAAATTGATTATTTTTATCTGGAGACATGCATGAGACTTCATGGAGTAATTGATAACAGTACAGAAAGTGATGAAGGCAGGGAAAAAAGAAACTGTTTCAAAAATACCAATTTCAAAGAAACACAATGGCCTGAGGGAAAAACATAATGAAATAAATTCTTATAGCATACATGCATGACTGCCAAGTTCCATAAAACTTCTATGATGGAGGAAGTGTCAGGGGATTGGGGGATTTCCATGTACTGCTGATAGAAATGAGATATTCTTAAAAGTATTCCCTTTTTAATAATATGAGAAAAAATTACAAATAGTTATTGGCCTCAATTAGAATGTTATATTTTAGGAAGCAGTATAGTGTAGTGTCTTCTTAATATGATATATGCCACTTGAAATTCAACCAGTTACACTGATTTTTTTCAGTCACCTTTTTAAAACAAATATTTTGTTGCCCATAACAGAATTATCAGAGGTTCTTCATTGTTAAGGTATCAGTTATTTTTTTCCTTTCTGATATCAATAGATATACTGACAGGAGATGTCCAACATGAAAATATGTCCAATAGTCACTTATTTTCATTAAGTTTCTAGTTAGAGCAGGATAGATGAAACTGAGAGAATACTGTATACATGTACTGAATAAGGCAATATGGTTGGCTTAAATTTTCCTTCTTCATGTCACCTATACTAACCTCCATTTCTTCCACTGGACTGGGGACACTAGATTGTAAACAGGTGGGTTCACATTTGCTTCCCGATTAACACATTCCTGGCATATGGCAGAAATTTAGTGAATAAGTATCGGATCGAAATATTTGCCAATCTGGTGACCATCAGGGACAGTAGAGTTCTATGTGTATTTGCCAAGACTACTGTGTGCTCATCTAGTTTTTGGTAGGTAAATCTAAAGTTGTATATATGAGGATGTGAACAAGGATGTTAAAGCACTGATTTAATTGCCAAGATAATAACCCAGTAACCCATGAGGAAATTAGGACTAATACTTACTAAGCAGCTGTTCATGCCATGTGCTAATTATTTTACATTTAACATCTAATCTAATCCTAAGATTTTGAAACTCAGGATTGTCCCTTTTGTTCTGTATGAACAGCATGAAGCACACACTAACTGGATTTCTTTTTTATAGTCACTAATTTCCCATATTGGCTAGCTGGTATATATATAGCACAGAACAATTAAAAATTTCAACAGAATAGTATTCTATTTCAGTTTGAATATTGAAAATTAGACTGCCGTATAAAAATATGGTGCTTTTCATTAAATAATTGTTACATAAGAAGGAGAAGGAATGAATGTGTTATTTTAGAAAGTGCATGGGTGTTGAAGTAAGATACATTTGAATTCTGATCCTGGATTTCCACTTCCTCACTTGCAAAACTTAGGGTAAAATGCCTTTTAACCATGTTCATTGTCAGCAGTAGAAAATAAGAACTGCTTTGGAGGAAGCTGGCACATAGAAAGTGCTTATTAAATGGTAATGATTGTATTTATTGTACTGCTGCTGCTACTGCATAAAGAGGATAACAAGGCAGTTATATTTCTCCTTTTCCCCAAGTTTCTCGTGAAGATACCTTAGGACACTGTGTTGGAGGGTCCTCGAATCACTCCCAGGTTCAATGATTCACGGTAGGACTCACAGAACTCAGCATATAGTCATACCCATGACTGAAATTCATTACAGTGAAGGATACAGAGCACCAGCAAAGGGAAAAGGCATATGGTTTGAAATCCAGAGGAAACCCCATGCAGTGTCCCAGAGTCCTCTCCCGGTGAAGTCACACAGTATGCACTTAATACCCTCAACTCAGAAGTGAGTTGTAACATCTTAAATATTATCTACCAGGAAGGCTTATTACAGCCTCAGTGTCCATGATTTTTATTGGGGGTTAATCACATAGCTACCCTCTGGCTATCATGTAGCCAAATTCCAAACTCCCAGAAGATAAACAAGTGCTTAGCATAAACCATATTATTTGCACAAACAGTTGAGGCACAATGAACCACTCTTGCCAGTTTTGGAAATGCTGGATACTGTCTCCAAATCCAAATTTCCCAGACGCCAGCGAAGAGCCGATCTTGTAAACAGGTCGTTGTAAAGATGGCAAACTCAAGCCTGCTCTCTTAACTTTTTTTGCCCAGATGTGCAGATGAAGTGTTCGTAGGAGACATTATTTGAGGAATTTTATCTTCCAAGTAACCAGTAATTTACCAACCAAATAAGTCTTGAAGAACTATATTAATATTCCTCTTGAGAACATTTCAAAGACTGAAAGATATAGTCACTCAAATTGCCTATAGGAAGTCTGAAAGTGGGTCCACTTATCTCACTCTTAAAAATCGAGAACCACCTGAAGTTAGAACCATCCTCCACTCTCCCCACTCCAAGATCTAGCTAAGTATATGTATCTGGTCACCCCATAATTAGACCAACCTATACAGCATCTGTGGCAGTAGTTAGCAGCAAGTCAGTTGCTAATGGTCTTAAGGTCTTAGTCATCAGTATTCTCAAGGATGAGAATGTTGCTTGCTTTTTTCTCCTCTATATATTACAGGACTCCAGTGCAAGAGAAAGGTCATACAAACCACACTCAAGGTTTAACTTAAGAAGTCACATAGAATTTTTTTAAATAAAATTGTTTCAGCTTTTCAGTCAGTCAGGGCATCCTTAAGCTTCAGGATTTTCAGTACAATGTTGTTATGTATAGTTATATTTAAGAAAATCTTCTCAGCCAGGCATGGTGGCTCATGCCTGCAATCCCAGTACTTTGGGAGGCCGAGGCAGGCGGATCACAAGGTCAGGAGTTTGAGACCATCCTGGCTAACACAGTGAATCCCCATTTCTACTAAAAATACAAAAAATTAGCCGGGCATGGTGGCATATGCCTGTAGTCCCAGATACATGGGAGGCTGAGGCAGGAAAATTGCTGAGGCAGGAGAATTGCTTGATTGCTTGAACTCAGGAAGTGGAGGTTGCAGTGAACCAAGATCATGCCACTGCACTCCAGCCTGGGTGACAAAGCACGACTCCATCTTAAAAAAAAAAAAAAAAGAATCTCTTCTCTACACAGAGGAAATGTCCCACCTGTGAAGTACTAATGAGAGATTTGGGCTATAATCTCAAAAGATCAAATCCAAAAATATAATTCTGGAAAGAATAATTTTAAAAATTATTTTAAAAAGATTTCTTTACACTGTTAAAAGAAGTTGTGTTTGAGAAACGTAAAAAACATGACAGAACACTTCATAGGCCACTTTAATAAAATAGGTAATGATAACATACATATTTTTGCAAGCATAAACACTCAAATATTCAAATGACAGTTGCATGGATATATCAGTTATAAGCAGATTAACTATATTCATAAATAAATAGGCCAAAAAGTGAAATGTATAAAAACCCATATCACCTATGGTTGGTAATTGTCTATACCCAGCTTTATAACTGCAGCCATCTGAAATACTGTAATAGAGAACCTAAGTCTTTTGACAAGATCAATACAAAAGCTGCAGTGAGTCACCACCACTATGCAGTTTCCCAAAGAGCTGAGATTTTTAGAAATTTTATCTTTCACAAATGCAGGTGTACAAAAAGGACATCTCTTCATTTACTGGGAAAGTTCAATGTTTTTACTTATACACACAGTGCCTACACAGACTGTCAACATTGTGACAATGCACTTTCATAGAGTCAAATTTGCAAAAACGTAAAATGAATTAGAACTTTCTATAAGTCTTTTCCTAATTTAGACTTCCAGTTTGGAATGATATGAAGCTGAAATACACAGCATAGCAAATTGGTGCTATGTGTGAAGGGGTAGAAGTCACACATTATTGCATAATTTAGAAAGAGAGATTTGTACTTTTAGCCTGCATTTTCATTTCTGTAATCTTTGAAACACCTGCTGCACTTGTCGTTAGAGAATGGTTGTTGTCTACACATTTTATAAACATATGTTGTCTATTTGAAAGTTTCGTTATTGCTCGACTGTTGCAATTAAGTGGCTTTCTACTTTTACAATACCGATAGTAATTAACTTTTAAACTTTGTCACCATTAAGTAGCCTCATACGCTTATCACACTCTTTTGGTGAGGGAACAATTTCACAGATCTCTTTCATTGTGTTGTAAGGAATGAAGTATGAAGGAATGATACTCGGCTTCCCCATGGCAAATTTGTGTTAGCCAGGTTTCTTCAGAGGGACAGAACCACAAGGTTATATGTAGATATATGAAAGGGGATGTATTAAGAGAATTGGCTCACATGATTATGGTGGCTGAGAAGCATCACAATCGACCATTTACAGACTGGAAACCCTGGGATGCCAGTAACTTGGTTCAGTCCAAGTACAAAGGCCTCAGGACCATGGAAGCCAATGATGTAACTCAGTCCAAAGCTGAAAGCCACAGAGCATGGTGTAAGTCCTGGAGTCCAAAAGCTGGCACACCTAGAGTTCTAGTGTCCAAGGCAGCAGAAGAAAAGTCTGTCCCAGCTCTCAGACAATGACCAATTTTAATTCTGTATTGATTCTTTCCAGGCCCTGAGATATTGGATAGTCCTTGCTAACATTGAGGGCAGATCTTCCCCACCTAGTAGTCCACTCAGGGTTGCATACTAATCTCCTCTGGAAACACCCTCATAGACACACCCAAAATAATGCTTTACCAGGTTCCTAGGTATTCCTTAGTCCAGTCAAATTGGCACCTGAAATTAAGTCATGTCTACCCCTCATCAATTTGGCGCCCATAGGCAAATCCTCACACCATATATAATTTCCAAAAAAAGACAGTAACAAGGTAGTAGTTCCACCTAATGTGATGTAACTAACATTGCATTGTGATTTTCTCTTGTATTATCCTGCATACAACTGAAACACACTAATCCCTTCTCCGGGTTTAATTGCATTACCCTGCATACAACTGAAAACACACTAATCCCTTCTTCAGGTTTCAGCTTTCAGGATTTCAACATTAGGGGTTTTAATCTTTGAGGATTATGATTTTTAGAAATTTAGACTTTAGAAATTTTGATCTTTTATGATTTTGGCCTTTCAGATTATGACAGTCAGGACAGTGGCACCAACTAATGAGATTACTAATTTACCTGTGTATTCTACAATGTAGCAAAGCCAAAATTTTAGAACTCCTAATAACCAATAGTACTAAACTGGAAGGCACAGAACGAAGCCAAGAAAAAACCAATAACTTTCCTTGTTATTAGGCCAACACCATATAGGGTAGATATCCAAAACCAACAGGAATAAGTGATACAAGAGAAAATCACAATGCAAGAAAAAAATGAGAAATGTGGCGCCCTCTATCATTTCATTCTGAAAATGATGTCTTCACCTTTCAGAAAAGCTTTCTAGGTTTTTTGGAGCATATCTTAATGATGCTATCCTATACTTGAGCTCTAAAAATGTCATATGTGTCTATCAAATGGTATTTCAAAAACCATAGTCTAGCTGGCAGAGAATTTCAAAAGGATTTATTATTTCCTAAAGGGAGAAAAAAGGCCGTTTCTTGAGAGCATCTTTTTCCCTGTATGATCTCCAGTTTTCTGTCTTTATTTTTTCATAACTTAAACAAGTAAAGACTTTAACATTCCTATGTTTAAGTACACTGTGGGAACTTCTATAATTTCAATATATTAATTTAGAAACTGGCATCTAATTTATGCTGTGCAATCATTCTATATATATTTACTGAGCACCTAGTATTTGTCCACTGTGCTAGACAGTGATATGAGCATTGAGATGAACATCACAATTAATGGAGCACAGCTACTACATTCAAAGAGCCCACATGAGTTTAGAAGATTAAACAAGTTTAGAAGATTAGACAAGTTTTTAGGATTAATGAAAACAGTAATGTAAGCTCTGAGCAGTCACAAAGTCTGCTTCCTGCAGATATGTCAGGAAATAGTTTCTTAGTGATACTGAAGATTCAAAATGCTGGAAACACCTTCTTCGCTATGAAATAATAAAAGAATTCCAATTTTTTTTTTAATATACGTGTCTCATTCTTACCTGTTCAAAAGATTTTAAATACCCTCTAAATAGCTGAATGCTTTTCATTTCTCTTGTTATTAAAATCATAGAATTTCAGAGCTGAAAAGTATGAACAGAATTATCTAGTCCATCCTTTTTGTTTTTCAAATTAGGAAGGTGAAACCCAAATTGGTTCAAAGACTTGCTTCAGAATTGAAGATCTAAGCTGAAACTCTTGTCTTTAGACTAGTAATCCTCCCTACCAGGCTGTTATTTTCCTCATTTGTCGTTAGAGAGATTTGAGGGGAAAGGAATGTTGACAATGAGGAGAGGCATCAGATGGTAGATTTTCTTACTCTGGCTTTGTCTTTAGATATAATCTGCAGAAGTCATAACACTTATAAAGTCTGCATGGAAGAAATACAAAACTAATTTAACAATTTACATGTGAAAATAATGTTCTGCATATAAGCATATATTCTCTGAACACTCCTGCAATAAGAGTCTTGGGAAGAGCTTGCAATTCAAATGTTTTGCAATACAAGTGTCATAGCAAGAGAATTCCTCATATTTCTCATCCAAGTAGTTTTTCTTTGAAACTAGTAACCCCCTAAGTTCAACTAAGTTAGGTAGATGATATTCACATTATCACCTATGATTTATTACCAAGAGACTCATTCAAAAGGGCAGGCTATGTGAACAACATTGCCAGGCAAATTTAGTGCAGGGAGTACAGCACAAGTTGCCTTTCTGTTTTTGAGTTCACCATAACATAAGTGTGAGAGTAAAAGCATCTGTTGAGTAGACATTCCAAGCATATTCTCTTGATCATTGCCAGACCTTCCTAGGGCAAAACTTTGTTCTGAACTTTTATTTTATTACTACATTTTTGATCCAAGAGTCAAATAGTTGTTAGGGAAATGTTAGAAGCTGAAATCCCTATTTGGATCCCAAGCAGACCATTCAGTTTTATAAAACCTTATGTATCCAAATGTCTGAAGTGGTGGAACTGTGACTCCAGAATAGACTATTGTCTAATCAGGAACCTCCAAAATCATGAAATGCTTGTCTTGTATTCTAAATTTAATTGATTATACAAAACATTATATGTTATTTAGTGTACCTGGCATGTATTATGCTTTCAACATGTTTCTTGACTAAATAAATGATAATATATTTTATGGCACTTTTGTAAAGTGTTAGTGAATGCAGGGTTTATATAAAAATTGCTTTTTTTCTTCCATTCATCCCCAGTGTTTGTAGGTAGTTTATCTTCAACTTTTGGAAACCTTAATAAGACAAATTAGGCACACTCTTAGGTTTAAAGACTAATTCAGTAAGGTAAGCACAGGTGCGTAGTCATTATTTTTATTTACTTATACTACTACTTCATGCCAGAAAAGAAATGAAGAGACATATCGTATGTTCAGTAACAGATATGATTCAGTATAATCTCTGTACTACATCATTTCCTCATCTGGTTTATTTGAACTCCCTAAACACTGTATACTGGTATAGTAAAATTCTCCAGGTACATTCTATAAGCAAACTGCACATAATGAAATAGAAATAGACCTAAAGAAATTTTTTTGATAATATTCCAGAAAAAAATTATATTAAGCTATAATTTTTGCTGCCAAAGTGTCTTCAGTCTTTGGTGAGCGCTAAATGTTTTCTTCTCTAGCCAATCATCAGGAAAGGATTTATTACTTAGTACGAAGGAAAAGGAGGGATGGGTATTTCACTCCAGAGGCTGTCTCAGAGTATCTCTATTAGGTTGGATTTGGGATACATACCAAATGCTATTTTATTAACACTTTGGACCTGGGAGCCAATTCTCAGAAACCACATATACGTAATGAACAATTTTCTTCCTTATAGGAAGGCAGGATAAAACATTCTATGTTTTCTAAGTCTAGCAACAGTTCTTACCCAGATATTGAAACTATGGTGTACATTAGGAGCCACACTGCTAGGTTTGATAGTTGTTGTGTCCATAAAGCATAAGTGAACATTGAATAAAGGTATAAATTCTATTTTTCCCAAAGCCACAGATTTTGGTCCATAGGAGATTCTATCTTAGTTGTTTCCAATATTCTCAACAATGAGGATCATTTATAACAGTTATGGTTGTATGTGTCTAGTCTACTCTGAGTGGCTGTGTATAACCTTGCTGACACCTTCCAGCATTCCCATGGCCCTCAGTGGATTGAGGCCCACAGTTAGGGAAAAACTGTGAGCACATATTGGATTTTCTAGAAGCAAACTGCTGAGATGGCATTTCACTACAAGGTATTTACTAGGAAGCAACAGTTGTGGAAAGGATGTAGGGGAAGAAGAAGGATTGCATAGAGGAAGAACTCAATGTGTGACACAGTCCCTACTAAGTTTCAACCACCCCTACAAGAAGCTCTGAATCCTTTATGACCAATCTGAGTAGTCCCATGCTACGCTTAAATAACTTGGCTTTTATAATCTACTCCAAGCAATCACTGTATAAGGTGCACCCTGAGAAAGGTGTATGTACCTTTGGTCAAGAAGGCTCTCTGGAACTAAGGTAAATGATGAAGCTACTGACAGCTTGGGCCACACAAGTTCTTCCTTGAAGGAGTATCTTGGTGGCACATCTTGGTGTTCACCACAGTCTACCCCTTGTGCTACTTGGATCTACTTCATATCTTTTCAGGGAGATGCTTTTCTAGGATACTAGTGGATTCTCTTCCTGAGGGAAACGTACAAGAGGAATTAGTGGTACAAATTACAGCCCCTAGCACTGCAGCTGATTTTAAGACTTCAGTGATACTCATCTTCTCCCCCTTCTGATGGGGAGAGAAACAGGAATGAATTAACTGTGCCAAGAGGGTAACTTATTTTTGCCTCCTGGTGCATGGACATAGGGGAATTGAAGTGCTCAACAGACTGCCATAGCTTATAGTTCAGTGAGACTCTCACTGTGTCACTTGGTGAAAATGTGTCTTCTTTGAGGATGAGGGCCTCTTTTCTGCAGAACTCACATTTTGAGGGAGTGGAAAGCACTGGGACATTGAGAGTGATAGTAAATGAAATTAATTCAGCTTCCACACCTTGGTTTCAGATCCATCAGTATTTCCTATTGGAGACCCCAATACCGTATAAATGTCTTTGAGTCCATGTATATACCTCATTCTGTAGGATAGCGTCTTAGCCTCATAAAGTATTATCTCCTAGCTGGCGTTGTAGCCTGTACCTTTAGCACACCATTCCAGTGCTCTCTCAAGTTGGAAACTTCTTGGTGTGATATAATATGACAATGAGATCTCATGGTCATAGGCCCACTTCCATGCCATGTTTGCTATAAAATGAGTCCCCTGGCCGGGTGCAGGGGCTCACACCTGTAATCCAGCACTTTGAGAGGCCAAGGAGGATGGATCACCTGAGGTCAGGAGTTTGAGACCAGCCTGGCCAACATGGTGAAGCCCCTTTTCTACTAAAAATACAAAAAATCAGCCGGGTGTGGTGGTGGGTGCCTGTAATCCCAGCTACTCAGGAGACTGAGGCAGGAGAATTGCTTTAGCATGGCGGGGCGGAAGTTGCAGTGAGCCAAAATCACACCACTGCACCTCAGCCTATGCAACAGAGCGAGACTCTGTCTAAAATAAAATTAAAAATAAAAATGAGTCCCTTGCTCTGATGTAGTATTTTGGGGATACCATATGATAAATTAGACACTTTGTAAGCCATTAAATACTGGTGCTAATTGAGGCCTCAGTGTGGGAAAGGCAACCCATTTTCAAAACATGTATCATTTCTGGTAGAATAAATCTTTGGCCTTTCCAGAATGAAGTTGCCTCCAACTAGCTGGTTGAGCTTCTCAAAGAATGGCATCATATTGTGGGCTTAATGATGTTCTCTGTTGTTGGCAGTTCGGATATTCAGTGGAAACAGTATTTATATTAGCCTTGTGAAATGGGAACCTATGATGTCAGACCCATGCATACCTTCCATCTCTTCTACCATGTCCATTCCATTCATATACCCATCATCTAGCACTGAGGTGACTGATGATCAAGACTTGCTGATCTCAACTTTCGGAGTCATTATGTCTACTTCTAGGTATTCTTTCATGTTTGACCCTCTCTGGTAAGTACTGACATGTGGTACAAAGATCTTCACACTTTGTGCCCACTCCAGTATGCCCTCCCATATTCCTGTTTCTCACATATTCTTGGCCCCAGTCTTAAAATGTTCTTCCTTTTAGGTTCCTAATCAACCATCCAGGTCATTCACAAATTTCCATTAGTCTGTACATATTCCAACCTCAAGCAACCTCTCTTTCTCACAAAGTGAATGATCTGGTACACCGCCTAAGATTTGCCCGTTAGGAAGATGTTCCCTGTTGCTGCCTTTTAAGGTACTTCTGGGTGAAGCTGTAGTGCAGCTGCTGTCCATCTTTAATTTGCACCTATGTACCAAGCCTATCATCCGTAAACTAAGTTTAGGCTTTCTCCTTCTATGACAGCTGGTCATAAAGGATTCCCCAGAGAGCAAAGGTGTTAGTTAAAGAAGAGATACTGGCTGGGGCTGGGAATATGAACTGGTTGTTTATGCAGTCTGCTTGTGCCTCTGTCTTGCTCATATGCCATCCCAAATTGCACTGGAACTGCTGAGTCTTATGACTTGATGAACCTGATGGAACCCAGCTTATAGGAGATTCAGATGTGTAGTCATTCGGTGTCCCATGATTAGGTACCTAGACTCTACCAAAGGCTACCAGCACACTGGAATTTATTTTTCAAAACGTGTTTAAATCTCTGCCTTGATACAAAATCTCAGGAGCCTGCACTGTGATCTTCCCATCAAGGCTTACTGTAGGCTTTGCATAATTTATTTTTCTAGCATTGATGCCTCTAATACCATAGGGTCTGCCAGGTCATGTGACCCAAAGTACAGGACTGCTTGCCTCACAGCGTGGACCTACTGTAGGAGCTTGTGCAGTCTCCTAGGGTCCTTGTCAGAGTGTTAATTCCTGTATCTTAGAAAGTGCTCCCAAATTAATAAACTTTTCCATATCTAATTTTATGTTACTTATGTTATATTATAGTTCTCTTGATCAAGTCCCTGTACAATCAGATCCTTCCAGTACGTACTGACGAGATCTTTTATTCCCTTGGTGTATAGTCTCTTCTGCCTACATCAGGTTCAGCAAGTTCCCAAGTGAGTTATGCTGTGATTTAGCCCTAGTTACGGCATAATGGCTAGAAGAGGAGGTGTTGCAAATTCTAATTGGGTTACGTTTTCTTCCAGGGGAGAGGTTATGTTAGGGGAGAATGCTAGATTATAATAAAAAGTAGGCCACTTTGGTAAGCTGTTAGAGTTCAGAGACTAGCAGCTCAAAATCTTCAGGGACCTCTGCCCAGATATTGTTTTCACAAGTATCAGAGTCTCATTTTATTTTTCCAACCAAGACCCTGACTTTGGCCTAACAGACTTGTCTTGGTTAGGAGTTGAACCTTCTCTGGAATTTGATCACTCTATTAAATCCTGGGCCTTTACTCAATCTTCTCTGCCATCCTCCAGAAGGAGAGAAGAGCCTAACCAACTGTTTGGACCATCAGAGTAGTCAGACATTGGGTCCAAATGGCCAGACTTTTATACCCCTGCCCTAATCAGGCTTTGGACATAGGCCACTCTGGTAAGGCCTAAATCTTGAAGGAGCTGATTACAGGGTTAATAAGATACTTCATTAAAAGGGAACGTGGGTGGCTTACCTCTGTTTCCACTACTACTGCTCTATCTAGGTTGTTAACTCATTCATTCTACATGTATTAATTACCTTCTGTATCCCAGGCAATATGGTAGGTATCAGGAATACAGTATCAGACAAGACATCATCCCTGCTTTACAGAGCATATAGACCAATGCACTTAAAGTCACATCTTCCTAAATGGTACAGGATGAAACACAGTGAGCTAAAGTAACTTGCTTCAAGTCATGCTGTCAAATAAATAAATTCTTGGCTTACAGATTTCATTTGAAAATAGGAGTGAAGTGATCTAGAGGTTAGCTGTTTGAAAAGAGTGATATATTTACAAATAAATGGAAAGGATTCATTCATACTTGTCAAGTGATAGAATTACCCTCCAATGAAAAGATCTGAAGAAACACTATGGAAAAAAATAGACAGTATCCTCCTACTGACAATTCAGTTTGTTCCTATGTATAGTCAACTTTATGTTTTGTTTTTCCCAACCAACTCCCTAAATGTTATTATTATTAGCCTTTTCCTCTTTTTGGTCTACATACTTTTCTGGTGACTTATCTAAGGACTTTAATAAAAAATGTTTTAAAACATTTTAGTTTCAAACAGTAAATATTCTAATTTAAATCAGTCTTTAGTTAATAAATAAGATTTAGTTACTTCAAAAAATAGAAGGAGAGAGTATTAAAGTTTTTATAGACCATTTTGCAAAATGTACTATTTTGCCAAGAGAAAAATGTTTTCAATTATTATATGGTGGTCTGGCTCTTGAAACAGCATATTCTGACTAAAACGTTGGTGTTTTTTTCTTATTGTGTGTGAGATGTGGAATCAGTGTTTTGAAAGATTTTTAATGTAAATTCTTGGTATATATTGATGATAATTCTAGCTATGGCTCAATTACTTTTTTGTGTTTTCTTTAAATATCTAGCAGAATTGACCTGGCCTTTGTGGGCCATATGGTCTCTATTGAAATTACTCAGTTCTGCCTGCATAATGTGGAAATAGGCATAGATAAAAAGTAAGCAAATGGGCATGCCGGTGTTCCAGTGAAACTATTTACAAAACAGGCAGACAGCTCTCAGGGCCATAGATTGCTCCCTCCTGTTTTATCTGCTATTCTATAGTAGTTAATCTTCTGCCATTTTTGGCTATCTACTTCCTATTTTAGTTATTAGTGATATTGAAATTGACTACTATAGTATCTTATTCATGATAGATACTCAATAACTAATGAAATGTTATGCATTTCATCTGTAGGAAAATGTATGTTATTCTAACACTAATTTAGAATGTTCCTGAAGAAGTGTATAACTCAAAACTACATATAAAGAACTAAAGAAAACTATTGGGAGGAGTCAAAGTCTTAATAAAATATCAAATCAGTAACTGGTTTTTTGAAAAGATTAACAAAATAGACCGCTAGCCAGAATAATAAAAAAGAAAAGAGAGAAGAATCGAGTGGATGCAAAAAAAAATGATAAATCACCACCAATTCCACAGAAACACAAACTACCATCAGAGATTACTACAAACAACTCTATCCACATAAACCAGTAAATCTAGAAGAAATGGATAAATTCCTGGACACTTACACCCTCCCAAGACTAAACCAGGAAGAAGTTGAATCCCTGAATAGACCAATAACAAGGTCTGAAGTTGAGGCAGCAATTAATAGCCTAACAACCAAAAACAGTCCAGGTCCAGATGGGTTCACAGCCAAATTCTACCAGATGTACAAAGAGGAGCTGGTACCTTTCCTTCTGAAACTATTCCAAACAATACGAAAAGAGGGAATCTCCCTAATTCATTTTATGAGACCAACATCATCCTGATACCAAAACCTGACAGAGACACAATTGAAAAAGAACAACTTTAAAAATATAAAATTAAGAAGAATATATAGAAAGGAACAAAACCAGAAGTCATCCAGGTCTCTATTTAAGGAATTATAGTAGTAAATATAAATAAATTATAACCATTTCCACATGCACATAATTTGCCTTTGACCACTTTACAGTTGAAAATATAATCTTGCCCTGATTCTCACTTGCATTTGTTTGATTCTCACTTGCACATATGTTAAGAAAGAAAAGAAAGTTATATGACACCTTTGCACAATACATGTCTTCCCTGCTCGGAGCCTTCCCAGTGTAGGGAAGTTATCTAGAAGTAGAGAACTGGCTAGGAAATAGTCTTTGGGAAGAGATTAATCCTGCTATCATCTCTCTGTTACAGTGTGTTGGTTCCCAAACAATCATGATAAATTAGGCCATCATGTTTAAAAAATTTATTCTGTGAAACAGGGCAAAAATGCAGGTTTTTAATATAATTTAATGTAATTTATTTAATGTAATTTATTAATATCTATCAATATTTCAAGATAGACTCTCTAAGAGGACAACTGTTTGTTGGCTTACTTCGTCACCTTTTTTTTTTTTT
>NW_016107576.1:2171400-2270427 GCF_001604975.1 Cebus imitator | reverse complement strand
TTTTAGTAGAGACGGGATTTCACCGTGTTGACCAGGATGGTCTCGATCTCTTGACCTTGTGATCCACCCGCCTCGGCCTCCCACTGTTTCTTTTAATGATGATACCACTGTCCTCATATCAGTCATTACCTTTAATCCGGACTCTTATAATAATGGTAATTATTATAATTTCTGTTTGTCCTATTTTCTTTTTTTTCCCATTTCTGCACATTAAACACAGTGACGTTAAATTACCACCCATTCAAGTCCAGGATACAATTACATTCCTCCTTTACTGAAAACCAATAATGATTCTTCTACACGCACACATTCTTCTGCAAATACCGCAAACACAAATTTCTCATTTGATATTCAAAGCCCTCAATAACCAATAAATCTGTCCCAACCTATTCCCCTGCACATATTCTGTATCCCAGACAATCTGGATTAACTTTATATTTGCAAATGTTTGATAATTTGCTACTTTCCATCTTTGGATCAAAACATACCCTCTACTTGGAATATACTTTCACCATGTCAGTGTATGACCATATCTGAGATACTGCCTTCTCTATAAAGTCCTTTCTTATGTTTTCAACCAGGTATAATCTCCTCTGCTTTTTTGTTAGATATTATTTTGCTTCTATTAACTTATAAAAAATGTATATTTCCCTTAATCCAATTCTGGATTTTGAATTGCTTAGTACATTTCACTGATCTTTATATCCTCTCCAGCTCTTAGCACAGGATCTGTTACATGAACAAATAAATATGCTAAATTTATTTACCTCAGCTCAGTTTGCATTTATTGAAGAAATTGATTTGCAAGTATACTAAACTGGAAATTGATCAGTGCATTTTCTGTGAGATTAACTTTTGAATAAACCAATGGAGCTAGATTTCAAAGTTTTTCAATTTTATGTTAATATGTAAATTCAGTCTATTTTTAGTATAACACTAACTGACATAACAAATAAACCTAAATATTTTTTGTTGGTTTAACACAACAGAAAGTTATTTTTGTCCGTGCTAATTGTGTGGTGAAGGTGTTCCTAAGTATCTCTCCCCTGCAAGATGATCAAGAAAACCAGGTGCTCTTTCTTGGTTTTTGTTGTTGTTTTTATTTTTAAGAGACATGGTCTTACACCGTGTCACCCGGGCTGGAGTGCAGTGTTGCAATCATAACTCCACTGCAGCCTCCAACTCCTGGGTTCAAGCCTCCTGCCCCAGCCCTCTGAGTAGCTGAGTGTACAGACACAGGCCACCATACCCAGCTAGTTTTTTATTTCTCTTTTTTGTGTAAAGACAGGGTCTCACTTTGTTTTCCAGGCTGGTCTTGAACTCCTGGCTTCAAGCAATCCTCCTGCTTGAAGGAGGACCTTTGACCTCCCAAAGTGCTGGGATTATAGACAGGCATGAGCCACCATGCTTGGCCCAGGCTCCCTCTTTCTTGTGGCTCTATCTGCCTGTTAGGCTCATTAGCACTTGGGGTGAAAGTGAAGAAAACCACGTGCTTCTGTTAATAATTGGTATGTCATATCAGCTTAAAAAGGCACACTGCATCAGTCAGTTTAGGCTAATTTATACTGCAGAATGAAACAGTCTCAATATATTAGTGGTTTACAATAATAAAGGTTTATTTCTTACTTGCACTCTCTACACTGAGGGTTGGCTATGACTCTGTTACATGTCATCTGCATTCTGAGACTCAGGCTTAAGGAGCAGTGCCTGTGTGGGACATATTTAGTCTCATGGCAGAAGGAAAAAAGAAACTGACTTAAAAAAAAGTGGCACAGGTCAGTTTCACTTTCTATGTATTCGAAATTACACAGAGAAGAATGACATTAGTAGGATGCAGGGGTATATTCCTCCCATAGGGGCACTACAAATTATATGGCCAAGTCTAACATCAGTAGCATAGGGATGTATAAACTGTCAACAGAAAGGAGCAGTGAATATTTCAAACGGTAAAACAATCTACCATACCATTTTTTCTCTTCACCTTTTAACATTTAAAAATTAAGATATTTCTCACAATCAGTGGTAAATTAAAATTACTTGGGAGATTTTTTTTTCTATTCAGAAATTTTTAAAATGTTAGTATATCCTAAAATCGATATCTTAGATTTAATGAAATTTGGCAGACTTCAGCTTTAAATGTCGTTGTCTAATTCACCTATTGTTTCCAAGTGTGTGGACAGCTTCAAAGAGTAATAAAGACTTAAAGAGCAAATAGATTTAAAGCCTATATGTTCAGATTCCTTACCTCTGATGTAAACCTGTGTTGGCATGCTTATTTTCATGCTATAAAAACATTAGTGTTTTTACAGCTATAAAAACATTAGGAAAATTGAATGAGAGAAATTTGCAAAGGGAGAAAAACAGAAAAAATCATCAATAGAATAGAAAGCTTAGAAATAAGCCATGTATAAGATAAGAATGGCACCATAAACCAATGGGTAGATAAGAAATATTATTTAATATATAGTATTTGGAAAACTGGGTCTCTGTATGCAAAAAAATAAAGCTAGATCCCTGTCTTATACCATGTGAAAATTGAACTCCATATAAAGATTTAAATAGAAAAGTTAATACCTATAGAAAAAAAATGCCCATTATTTAATGACATAGAAATAAGGAAAGCCTTCTTAAACAAGATCCAGAAAATACAAATCATAAGACTACATAAAAATTAAGGACTTCTTGTAAATGAAGGGTATCAAAAATAATCTTACAGGTGATTGATCGCAAGAAGGAATTTAGAACATCTAAAACCAATAAGGTTCGGGCACTGTGGCTCACACTTGTAAACCCAGCACTTTGGAAGGCCAAGGCAGGTGGATTACCTGAGGTCAGGAGTTTGAGACCAGCTTGGCCAACATGGTGACATGCTGTCTCTACTAAAAACTACCAAAATATTAACTGAACATCGTGGCACATGCCTGTAGTCCCAGCCACTCTGGAGGCTGAGGTGGGAGGATCAAGCTGAACTTAGGAGGTCAAGATTGCAGTGGGCCGAGATCACATCACTGCACTCCATCTCAAAAATAAATAAGAAAGTAAAACCAATAAGAAGGTTATACTTTAAATATATAAGAATTCCTGAAAATCACCAAGAAAATATAGGAAATCTTAATGGAAAAACTTGAGCAAAGGATGTGGATAAGAATTACACAGAAAAAGTCCAAAATGTGAACACATATATGAAGAGAAGTTCAGACTCACTAGTTATCAGAGAAAGTCAAAATAAAAAAATGAGCCACCACTCTATACACAGACATCAGCCCTTCTCCTAAAGTTGTGTATATTATTCCCATGTGCCTTATGCCACTAAGAAATTAGATTATTATTGTATGTGTTTTAAAATTTTATACAAAACACATGATGATATATCCTTTTGAAAAGGATTTATGCTGTTTTCTCACTCAAAATCATATTCCTAAAATGTTTATCTGTGTTGATACGTACAGACCTGGTCTATTAATTTTAGCTGGTGTTGAGGTTTTTGAGGTTTTTTCGTTTATTTGTTTCTCAATATTGGTCATTCAAGAGTTTTCTTTGTTGTATGAATACATTTCTGTTTATCTGTGTCCGTACTGATAATGCCAATGATTCTACCTTTGTACTTAAACAGTACAGCAATGACCATCTTTCTATATATCTTCTAGTACATACATGTGAAAGTAGAATTTGACGTCAACAACTAGAAGCGCTAAGTTGTAGATTAGGTGCATCTTCAATTTTACTATATGTAATAAATTGTTCTCCAAAGTGATTGTACCAATTTAAACTATTTCCTGCTATATATGTATGAATTCTTCTTTCCCTACATTCTAGCCAACACTGTGGTATTATCAGATTTGACATATGTTTTTGATTAGACTTTTTAAGGTACTGAAATAGTTTGGAGACAGGGTCTTGCTCTGTTACCCAGGCTTACTGCAGCCTCAACCTCCTGTCCAAGCAATCCTCCTTCCTCAGCTTCGTGAGTAGCTAGGACTGCAGGAACATGTCACCACCCCCAGCTAATTTTATTATTATTATGAATAGATTATTTATAGAGATGTGGTCTCCCTGTGTTGCCTAGGCTGTAAGGAAGCCATTTTTAATCTATGTTTTGTTAAAGATATCCCATGGGCATGGCTGGAAGCCTATGAACTATCTACTTTTTAGTAAGAACCTATATCTTCCAATTATGCCCTTTTGACTGACTGCACCTTATAATACTTACATGAAGTAAAAAACTCAGATGCCCTATTGGGACCAGGCATATAGTATAAGTAAGTAAAATGGGCCATATACAAGAGACAATAGTGTAGCGAAGTAAAGAGTGCACCTGGATGTAAACAGTACAAGAGTTACTTAGTTCTCTCCAATATTCGCCTTTGAGAATGTTTGTCCACATTTGCTAGGTCATCTGAAGCTAATAATTTTATAAATCTTTATATGTATTTATACATAAAATATACAGATTTTTAAATGTTTTTACCTAGTTCAGTTTAGTAAATGCTATAGGCTAAGCAGAATACTTTTGTAGATTAATTGTTCTAGTGCACATGGGATAAGCTAAATGACCCTACTCCATTCACTCCTCTAGATCACATGTCTTAGAAGGATTTTTCACTTTGGGAGGCCAAGGTGGGTAGATCACTTGAAGTCAGGAGTTCAAAACCAGCCTAGCCAACATGGCGAAACCCCATATCTGCTAAAAACAGAAAGATTAGCCGGGCATGGTGGCATGTGCCTGTAGTCCCAGCTACTCAGGAGGCTGAGGCAGGAGAAATGCATGAACCCCGGAGGCAGAAGTTGCAGTGAGCCAAGATCATGCCACTGCGCTACAGCCTGGGCAACAAAGCAAGATTTCGTCTCAAAAAAAAAAAAAAAAAAGAAAACGAAAAATGGTTTTTTTCCCTATAGATTGACTAGTCTGTGTTCAATTTCTGCTTTGTTTACTGTCTCACAACAGAGAGTTCTATTTCATTTTTCCTGCTCAGATTTGGTTGACCGTATTAGTTAGGGTTTTCCAGAGAAACAGAACCATCAAGATATAGCTATAGATATAGATAGATAAGGGAATGGCTCACATGATTGTGGAGGCTGAAAGAAAAAAATCCCACAATCTTCCATCTACAGACAGGAGATCCTAGAAATCCAGTATAGTTCCAGCCCAGGTTCAAAGGCCTGAGAACCAGAAAAATCATCAATGTAAGTTCTGTCAGAGTCCACAGGCCTGAGACCTGGAGCACTGATTATTTAAATTCTATTTCAAGTCCAAAGGCCTGTGAACTAGGGGCCAATGGTGTCCTAGAACAAAGGCAGGAGAAAACTGATGTCCTACCTTAAGCAGTCAGACAGATAGGAAATTTTCCTTTTCTTTCCTTTTCCTTTTTGTTTTATTCAGATCCTCAACAGATTGGCCAGTGCCCACCCACATTGGGGAAAGCAATCTGCTTTAGTCTGTGTACCTATGTAAATGCTAATCTCCACTAGAAACAACATACACTCAGAAATAATATTTAACCAAATATCTGAGCACTCTGTGACCCAGTGACCTTGACACATAAAATTAACCATGACAGCCCTCCCTATTGTCAAGTTGACACCCAAATGCATCTCTTTAAATCATACTTAACTTTCAATTAAAGACTATAACAAGGCCATAATTCTGCCTAACATATCATTATCCTGCATGTAACCAAAACTCTCTAACCTCTTTTCCAGAAGAGGACATAAAGTCCTTGAGTGATATTTACTTTTCTCCTTTATATCCTGTAACTTAAATATTATGATGTAAAATTAAATATTATGATGTTATAAGGTCAATACATCTTATATTATATGATAAAGAAATGAAAGGCCAGGAGCAGTGGCTTATACCTGTAATCCCAACACTTTGGGAGGCCAAGGTGAACAGATCACTTGAGGTCAAGAGTTTGAGATCAGTCTGTCCAAAATCATGAAACCCCGTCTCTACTGAAAATATAAAAATTAGCTAGGCATGGTGGCACACGCCTGTAATCCCAGCCATTCAGGAGGCTGAGGCAGGAGAATCACTTGAAGCCAGGAGGCAGAGGTTGCTGTGAGCCAGGATTGTGCCACTGCACTCTAGCCTGGACGACAGAGTAAGACTGTCTCAAACAAACAAACGAAATGAGAAGAAAAGAACCAAAGATATTTGCACACACACACACACACACACACACACACACACACATTCATGACAAAATAATGAAATACTCGTGACAATTATAGTCGTCATTTCTATAGCTGGTCACATGGTCATAGCTGGTATTTAAAACTACCTTCTTTACTACCCATTCTTTATTCCATTTGCCATCAGCAGCACTTCAGCTCGTTGGGATCTGTACCTGGTGGGGTATTATGAACTGAATGTTTTTATCCTCTGCAAAATTCATATGTTAAAATTCTAATTCTGATACGAAGTCATAGACTGCATAGCTATACAAGGAGGAATTTTACTCCAAGATAAAATTTAGGCTAAATTAGAAAGAGACATAGTGATTACAGGTGACTTAAGACCCAGGTACTACAATAGCAATGCAATATGTGTGTATTTTCTGTTTGTTTGTTTTTTTTCTTAAAGGGACCTGTTGGCTTACCTGGAGAAGTTGGGATGACTGGAAGCATTGGTGAAAAGGTAATTTTTTTATTGTTTTGTTTTATAGGAAGAATTCTAGGCTAAATTCAAAGGACAGACTTTCATATAATATTTTATGTTAATTAGAAATCACATATAGCTTTAGCACATTACTTATACTGACTCTCTTAAATATATTGAAATATAGCTAATAGCATGTATGTTTCTAATTTTTAAAGGGAAGAGTACCCTTTTGATTATAAAGATGTGATCTGAAGAGAAAAGATGAAACAGTCTAGATTTCTAACTAGAAAATATCTAAATCAACTTCATGAGAGCAAGCCTCCTATGAGAGGCTTGAGAGAAAGCAGTTTTGAAAGAGAAGAATAAGTTACCATTTACCTTTCTCTTTCCCCATCTTGTGCTTGTTCCTATTCCCATTCTTACTATTTTCTTGGCCTAAAATATCCTCTCTCTTCTTCCCTCTGTTTTTTCAAAACCAAACTGTTGGACTCAGCTGAATTTCCATCTCCTCTATGAAGTCCACAGACTCCTCTCATTCTTCCTAATTTTTTCACTTTTGGACTTAGAATAAGTATCACATAGTTTAAAATTTACTTCCCCTCTGGTTATTTCATCTCTGTTAATATCATGTCTGCAGTTACTGAGGGTAAAATTTAAGTTTTTCAAATATCTCTTCTAACTCTCATGTACTACAATCTTAATTACTTAAGTACTACATACTTAGTATACACTTATTGATTTTTTACTAACAATGTAACAAAATATGAGTGCAGTTAAAAATGTTTAGCTTTATAAACATTTTGACTCATTTAGTTATTTCTGTGCTGAGTTAAATCTTCTAAAATTTTGATACTCTTGAAAATTTTAATGTGAATCAGTTTAGTCTTTTTAAGCTGCTATGACAGATTTGATTATCATGATCTTTCAGAATTATTTCTTATGGCACTTAATTATGGTAGGCAGACTATAAAATAAAATTTTTTAATGGTTATCCAGATTTGTTAAATTTTAATATGCTTTGATACTTTTACTATTCTCATATTTTTATGCCTCATCAAATAGTAAGCATTTCTACTTACAAAACTTTAACATGATACGTGCTCACTTTTAAGTCTTATTTATCCATAATTTCTGTTTTCTTCATTTTAATATGGCCTTTAATATTTTTCTTCTGAAAAAAAATCTTAAGATAATTTTATTTTATTAAAAGTCTAACAATTTTTAAAAGTGCCACGTTTGTAAATTTAAAAGTTATTGAAAATAAGAATGAGGTATGCATGTAAGATATGATTCTGACTGACAGTTTTCCATTCTAGGCTTAGCTCAGTCATGACTAATTAATATGCCTCTATGTTACTCTTTTTTCTTTGTTCTCTTAAAAGGGAGAACGTGGAAGTCCAGGCCCACTAGGTCTCCAGGGGGAAAAGGGTGTTATGGTAAGAGCTCAGTGATTTGAAAAATATGTGTCCAAGAACTTAATAAAAGTAAGGCATTCCAGAGAGGGAATTGCCTGGGCTGGAATTTAACTGAGTGAAAAATGCTAAATTTCCCATAGAATTTTATTTTTAAATGAGTTATCTCCCAGAATGCTACGTGATACTAAGGTACTAAAAAGCATGTAAATGAGATGGCTTAGTCAAATGATTCTGGTTTTAGGAGAGGAATTTAACCACCACAATTTGCTAAAATGAATGAAGAAGAAAATTCGATTAGAATTCCACATACTCTGGTTTCTCTTCAGATTATATAAATCTTCCACCTTTTCCAATTAGAATTCTACTTATTCTTCTACAGCTTATAATTGATATGACACATACCATCATTGCCATTCTTCATGAGTTTGTGGTCATGATGTAGTTTTTTGACATGTGAGCGCTCAGAATCCAGAATTATTCTTGTTGTTTTATATTTTTAATATAGGAAATAGCTGAAAAATGTTATATCTGGGTTGCATCTTTTTAGCTTACTAAATAGTTTCTAAGTATGGCAGGAACTAGAGTGAATGGTTATTATCAATGAAAGGGTCTTCCATACAGAAAATACCATGCAATGGGTCTGGTAGCACATAGTACTATCCACAGATTGATTCTAACTAAGTTATTGTTCAGTTTTAAGTTCTATATTATGAGAAAAGTCCTGTAACTGTTTCGGTTTGTTTTTGTTTTTAGCTATTTCCAATTGCTGTCAGCTAGGAAATTTAGCATACCTATAAGACTAATTAACTTCAAGAATCATGACCTCCTAAGGCATTTCTGAATCAGTGTTAGCACCATAAAGTGTGTGATCCTTCTCAAGTTTGAAATGCTAGAGTGTTTGTCCACATTTACATTCCTTCATTGAGAGCTCCTAGACCTCTCTGAAAAGGATATGGTTTCATAACCTATATAACATAATATATATCCATGGATAAGATAACATAATCTTCAGAAAAATGAAATGAATATTCCCTTATCAATAGGCTGTAGTATGTGATTTGGCTAGCAATTTTCTTGTCTAGGCAAAAACCTTCTAATAAATGGATATATGGTTTCTATCTAAATAAAACTATATAAAAATATATATATTTTTTATCTCTATGGCCTATCTGCAGAACATTTCCCATAGCCTTTCATATCTTGGTTAGAAAAGAAACATTGTGTCAAATTATCCCTTTTTACTATTGTTTATAATTTACTGGTTTATCTTCAATGAAAGTAATTTAAAGTAATGAATATTTTATGTCTTTTATATTTTACTTAAATTATAGGGATATCCAGGTCCTCCTGGGGTTCCAGGACCTATTGGTCCATTGGGATTACCTGTAAGTACAGGAAAGACTTTATGATTCCTTCTAGAATGTTTATGTTAATTTAAACTCATCACTTGTCATGTTGTATTGTTGGTTTTTATGCAAAGTAAGTCATCTGAAAACTAGTTTTAAATCAGACTGCTTCTTTCCCAACTATACAAAACACTCTTGAATATGTCACGATATCTTGAACTTCCTCACCTCTACTTGGTATATAACCAATTTCAGTTCTGCAACCTAAACAAAAAATGCTTTAAAGTTTCTTTTGAATAACCACATATAAGGGAACAGGATTGGTAAGATTAGAATTTAGACAAATTGGATAAATAAGTCATAAGTTTAAGTTCCAACATATTTTCCTTAGAAATTTTAAAATATTATCACACAACCAGATAAAATTCATAAAATATATATTTATTAGACAAAAATTAGAGTATTGAAAATATTCCATTTGTTTGCAAAAAGATAATTAAATATTTCCCCTAAATTAATTTTGCTTATCAGAATCTGACAGCTGTTGTGAACTTATGAAAAAGATCAGTCATTAAGATCCCCTGAGCAGAACTTTTCTTATCTGTGAGAACTTGTATTATTTGTGAGGCTTCTGTTTTAAAAATAAGCCCGATTTTCTAGTATATTTGTAAATATGTTGTTGGGTTTTTAAATTAGGAAAACTAGTCTAAGGAAGAGTTATTGATCTCTTTAAAAAATAATAAATTTGAAAGCCTAGAGTTTACTTCATTTTCATCTACCTTAGGTTAATTGATAAATAAATTTTGTTTTCCAGTTGAATCTTAAAGACTATAGCTATAAAAATAATTCATTATAATTTACTTAATAATAAATAGCAACTTAATCTCCATTGCAGGCATTTTTATAGCATAGTAATTTGGAACATTTTGTGGCGTTTTTTATGGTAACAAAAGAAACCTACTTTTATGTGATGGGATTATCATAAATGTCTAGGATAATATTAAAGAAATATTACCGTGATAGCCATTGCTTTTTTGATGGGCTAGGAAGATTAGACCGGTCTGACTAGCTGAATGGATATCTCCTTCCTCCATCACACCGTATGTGTTCCTTCTGAAAACAACTTGGTCAGTGGATATTAAAAACTTCTCCATTCTTTTTTCAGGTTGTAAACACCCAGATATTAAACTTGCCCAAATAGTAGAATATTTCAAAAGCAGAATATTTGTAGAGGGCAGTATGATTAAAGCATATTTTTAAGGAAGACTGATCAATTTTAAGAATGTTTTAGGAGAATGATATATGTTATATGAAAGATTATGGCTGTTGTTCTGATAGTATTCCTGTGACTTCTACAACTGATTTTTAAATTTGCAATATGTAGGGTCATGTGGGGGCAAGAGGACCACCTGGGAGTCAAGGTCCTAAAGGACAAAGAGTAAGTAATCTAAGGAAAAAAGTACATTAAGCCCCCCAAAATTACTTCATAAATAGTGGTAAATGTGCAACAAAAATAGCATCATACCTTCTAGAATTTTGCTTAGATCTTGTCAGTTTTTTGTATTTTCATTATATTCTATGAATATCTTTATATTTTATATTTTCATTATATTAGCTGAATCCTAAATTAATTGAAATATGACTCATAATCATTTGTAGGTATAAAATCACACTTTTCCATTTTAACTTTTTACATATATCACTAACTCATACTTATTCCCAACCTCCAATTCTATTCTTTGAGAGAATGGTAAATGTGAAGATCTTTAAATGAATTATTTCTCTACAGAATTACATAGCAAGGAAAAGTAACATCATGACAAAACAAAAGCAGTAAGAAATGGAACAGAGATACATGAGATGAATAAGAACTTATTAATTGTAAATCAGAGTTATTATAATCATTGTCTAATAATTATGTATACAGAATTAAATAACATCTTCATCTCTTTAAGTTGTATCTTAAACATTAAATCCTTTTCAAAGAAATAAGAGCCACCATTTATTACATATCTGTCACATGCCAGGCACTTTTTCATATATTTCCTCAATACTCAAAACCACCCAAGAGGGAGAGATATCATATCTTTGATATTATAGTTGAGGTAACCAGGTCTCTCAAAGTTTAAGTATATGGCCTCTATAGACACACAGAGAAATGACACAACTAGTATTCAAGCTTTAGTGTGTCTGACTCCAAAGCCCATGCTATTCAGTACCACCTGGAATATCAGGGAGTATTTTTAAGTCAATTTGGATATGTGGGCTTTGAGGACTCTGTTATGCCTTGACCTTACCTTGATTTAAATTTTAGAACTTATGAAGAAAATATTTTAAAATTCTAAAAACATCCTTTACCTCGCAATGGTTAAAAAAAAAAAAAATACTGCAGTTTTCCTATTGGCAAATGGGAGAAGGGTGTTAATGAATTCCCAGTTTGAAGTAACGACTTTGAAGTTATGTCCTGTGTTTTTGGTGAAGCTTGAAGAAAGAGAGCAGATTTGCCTTTATTATTGTTTCTTTTTTGAAAAACGATTTTCCCTCCTGGATTACAGATTTATAGTCTGTGGTCACATCTATAATATATTAGCCCAAATGAGATTTAAAATAAAATAAAAAATGATCGATGATTTGTACTCAAACGGCCGTTTAGTGAATAGTACCCTGCCAGCACTCAGTATTTAGTTAGGTCAAATGTGTTTATTCAACTTCGTATTAGTCATAGTGGGAAAGCTCAACCAATTTGTGACAGATGAAAAAAAAGAAGAAATACTTATTTGTCCCTTTTGTTAATTAAGTAATTTGGGTCTTTAGTCAGAAGCTGTGTATCTAAGCACAGTGTTTTCCTGAACTCCTTTGTACTGTCTCATTAAGCCATATGGAAAGTTCGTTTGTTCTCCAGTTTTCTAAGTTCACCATGATCCTATTACCGTTTCCTGATTTGTCACTTTGTCATCAATTCCTACCTCCCCAAGGATCTATTTTTCTCACATACTTCAAACATATTTTACTGATTCTCTCCCCAAATGGCTCCTCGTCACTTTTAAACAGGAAAGCTTTGTTTAGAAATAAGGGCTTTTGTGCCACTGCACTCTAGCCTGGGCAACAGAGTGAGACTCTGTCTTAAAAAATATATAAAAATAAAAAGTAGAACTAGGACTTTTTTCTTCTTACAAGCTTTCTTTACTGGAAGACTATTTTATGTAAACAGTGAACATTGGGCATACATAAAAGGACTGAAGACCAGAATATTTCAGAATATTTGAGAAAGAAAATAGTATTGGGAAGTTCCCTTGTGGTAGCCACTGATATATTCCTATTTTTACCCTTTTCTCTCTTCAATCCATTCCCCTCTAGGACTGTAATCCCAGTTCTCTAGACCCATTCTTCCCAATGGTTTTCACTCACAAAAAAATGAGAATATTGGTCCAGCCTACTAAGAGAAATGAAAAGGGTACCTAGCTGCAGATTCCTGCGTCTGGCCTTTCCTTGCTACCCCAGAGGTTGAGGAGGGCACTATTTTCAGCACACCTGTAATCTCTTTGTGGCAAATATGTGTCATAGTATGTTGGAGGGAAGCTCTGCCCTAAGTACATTTGCACTGAGGCCACACAGAGAATTTTCATTATGGAACTAGTACTTATACTCTCTTACTGTTCTGTCTGTGATTTCTGCTGTTACCGAGTGGCCACATGATGATCATGAGTGGTAGGACTGCTCCCAGGAGTCTGCTTCTATCTGCTTCTCTCCTGCCCATCCATCCATCATACAGTTATCTAACATTTACTGATTCCCTGCAATTTGTCAAACACTATTAGTTGAGAAACATGGCATAAAATTTACAGTATTATTATTAATCCTACATACTCTAAGCTTTGTTTCTCCCTGCATATTTAGCTGAAGAATAATTAAAATGAAATATATGCCAAAGCTAATTAATATAATACACAAAATCATGTCCCTTATGTAGACAATTTAAGCTAGCAGATTCTCTAATACAGTACCAGAAAGATAGTGGTTGAGCCTATTGGTCACTAGAAATCAGCACAACATCAGCTGCACATTGAACTCTTCAGAGGTAGGCAGCTGATTCCTTGGTATTACTCCATTACATGCTTCTATGTCCAGCTGCCCAAACAGGAAGATGACATGGAACAAAGTTAACCTCATCTTCTTCTTGACCATGAATTGGCAATGATCATGAGACACGTTTAAGTTTACACTGTTTCTCTACAGGGGCAGTATAGAGGCGTACAACTTAGTATTTTTATTCAGACTATGCTGTTTAAGATTTAAATGGGAGGGAAAGATTAAAATAACTATATTAGAAATATATAATGTTTTAAGGCTTTTTATGGAGGAAGTAAAATTGATCTGCCTATAGAAATTTGGACATTTTTCCCTTTCAAGGAAATGCTTACCACATAGGGAGAAGTAGTCCTCAGGTTTTGCATTTAGATTCAAAGCTAGATTCACTAACTGAAGCACTCCGAATGATAAGGCAGAGCTTCCTCTGTGGTTCCTTCTGCTGAAATAGTTTACAACAAGAATAGAATCAAAAGATTTTTTTTCTTCAAATCACTGATAATGTTAGTTTTTGTTTAATAGAACGTTTTGTTTCAGCTGTGTAAATCAAGAACCAGAAAAGACTGCTAGGCCTAATAAGTTAGGTACGTAAGTGATTTGAAATTAATAAAGGGATCAAGCCAAGATACATAATGATTGGAAGAAAATATAAATATACTGAGTTCAAGTTACAGAGACATTTGTTTATGAACAAGAGCTGTTTTCTTCATTCATAGATGCCTAGCCTATCAAAATTAATTATAGGACTTATAAAGATGGACTTGGAGTTCTCATAAAAGTCTTCCTAAACAAAAGAGTGTGTAGTTTATGTTAATGTCTTAGTTAATATACTTTTTTAAATGTTAACATTTATGTGAAGTAGTGATTCTGTACATTGATCATTCGTGAATTTAGTTATTGCCTATAATTCAAATAGAATTTATTTTATAAAACATGCTTAGTTTACGTAACTGAGCTATCCAATTTTTATTTCTGCTATGAGAACTTACTAATACAGCTCAGTGCAGCCAACTTTAATTTTCCTAAGAGGGTAAATAGTAGATTTTCCCTTTAGCCAGTGTAGTTACTCCAAGAGAATATCCATGAGATATTTTTAAACAGTTATTTAAAAATGTAACTATGTCAGATTTAGGTGCCTATCGTAATGCTATTTGCCTTTCTTATAGCCTGTCCTAAAGCTTATTTTTTCTTAGAAGTCAAAGCAGACATATATACTAACCCACGGGATAACTTCTATAATCAATATCAGCATGAAACTTTATTTTATGATTTATTATTTATTATTTTATGATTTATTTTATTTTATGATTCTTTTATTTTTATCGATACATATTTGTATGTATTTATGGGGTAAGTGTGATTATTGTTACATACATAGAATGAACAGTGAATAAGTCAGGGTATTTAGGGTATTCCATTCATTACCTTTAGCATTTATCATTTCTATGTGTTAGGAGTATTTCAAGTCCACTCTTCTGGTTATTTTGAAATATACAATAAATTATTCCTAACTACAGTTGCCCTACTCTGTTATTGAACAAAGGAACTTATTTCTGTTTCATTGTATGTTTATACCCACTAACATCCCTTTATCTGCCTCTCCCACCTGTACACTCTTCGCAGACTCTGGTATCTATCGTCCTACTTTCTACTCCATGAGATGAACTTTTTTAACTCCCGTATATGAGTGTGTAGGGCAGCCAGAGATCACCTCTAGCCACCATTTTAGCCCTCAGTGGCTCTTCAGCAGGATCTGGAAACCAGATTGACACCAGGCAGATTAACAAGAGACAAGTATACAAATTATATGCGTTTTGTGTGTATATGGGAATCTTCACAAGAGAGTGTAGTCTGATGTGGCCAAAAGAAGATGCTTTTATACTTCTTAGACAAAGAGTGATAAATTTGAGAAAAAATGACAGGACAAAGAAAATCTGGCTAGAATGGTGAAAGTTTCTAGGGAAATCACTAGGAGATATATTGTGGGGTGCAGGGGAGCGTGTAAAACAGGTGGAAGATAAGAGTTATTAAGTACGTTTATTCAGGTCCATTGCAGACTTCAATTCTAAGTCTCTAGTGATAAGGGCTATTTACTGGTATGGAGAAAGTACCCCTCCCAGAGGAATTTTTATTGCTTGCTGCATGCAGGAAGAGACAGATCAGCTCGCCCTTTTGGAAACAATTTCTCCAGTGTTTTCATGACATATTTTGGGATGGCATGTCCTTCACTCCTTCAAGTGAGAACATGAAGTATCTGTCTTTCTGTGCCTGGGTTATTTCACTTAACGTAACGACCTCCAGTTCCATCCATGTTCCTAAAAATTAGCAAATGTCCCTTTGATATCTGATTTATTTTCCTTTGGATAAAATACCCAGTAGTGGGATTGCTGGATTGTATGGTAGTTCTATTTTTTTTTTTTTTTTAAAGCAGAGTCTCACACTGTTGCCCAGGCTGGAATGCAGTGGCCGGATCTCAGCTCACCACAACCTGCTCCTCCAAGATTCAAGCAATTCTCCTGTCTTAGCCTCCTGAGTAGCTGGGATTACAGGCATCAGCCGCCATGCCTAGCTAATTTTTAGTAGAGATGGGGTTTCACCATGTTGGCCAGGCTGTTCTCAAACTCCTAACCTGAGGTGATCCACCCGCCTTGGCTTTCCAAAGTACTGGGATTACAGGGATGAGCCATCACACCCAGCCTTTATTTTTAGTTTTATGAGAAATCCGCATACCCTTTTTCGATAGTGGCTTTACTAATTCACATTCTCACCAACAGTATGTAAGAGTTCCCTTTGCTCTGTAGCATGTCCAGGATCTATTGTTTTTTGTCTTTTTAATAATAGCCATTCTTACAGTGGTGAGATGATATCTCACTGTGGTTTTGATTTTCATTTTCCTGATAATTGGTGATGCTGAGCATTTTTTCATATATCTGTTGGCCATTGGTTTGTCTCTTAAGAAATGTCTGCTCAGGTCCTTTGCCCACTTTTTAATAGAATTGTTTTTTTAACTACTAAGTTGTTTGATTCCTCGTGCATTCTGGATATTAGTCCCCTGTCAGAGGAATAGTTTGCAGATATGTTCTGTCATTCAACAGATTGCCTCTTCACACTGTTGATTGTTTCTTATGCTGTATGGAAGCTTTTCAGTTTACCATTAGTCTCATTTGTCTATTTTCAGTTTTGTTTCCTGTGCTTTTGAGGTTTTATCCCCAAAATCATTGCCTAGACCAATGTCATGGAGCTTTCCCCCTGTTTTCTTCTAGAAGTTTTATAGTTTTGAGTTTTCATATTTAAGTCTGATCCATTTTGAGTTGATTTTTACATATGGTGAGAGATAAGGATTTAATTCTTCTACATCTGGATATACAGTTTTCCTAACAGTATTTATTGAAGAGATCATCCTTTCCCCATTGTGTGTTCTTGGCACCTTTGTCAAAAATCAGCTGGCTATAAATGTGTAGATTTATTTCTGGGCTCTCTTTTCTGTTCTGTTGGTCTGTGTGTCTGTTTTTATACTAGTACCGTGCTGGTTTGGTAACTATAGTTTTGTAGTATATTTTATTTTATCTTTTAAAGATGGGGTCTCACTCTGTCACCTAGGCTGGAGTGCAGTAATGTAATTATAGTTCGTTGCTGCCTCAAATTCCTGAGCTCACAGGAATCTACTGCCTCAACCTCCCAAGTAGCTGGTTCTGCAGGCATGTGCCACCATGCCTAGCTATATTTTAAATTTTCTGTAAACACAGGGTCTTGCCATCTTATCCAGGCTGATCTTGAGCTCCTGGGCTCAAGTGATCCTCCCTCCTTGGCTTCCCAAAATGTTAGGATTACAGGTATGATCTACCACACCCAGCCCAGTAGTATACTTTAAAGTCAAGTAGTGTGGTTCGTCTGGCTTTATTCTTTTTGCTTCAGATTACTTTGGCTGTGTGGGCTCTTTCTTGTGTTCCATGTGAATCTTAGGATTATTTTTTCTGTCTCTGCGAACTCCTTATCTTCTACCACACCTTCCTCTCCACTCCAAACAAACCTACGTTTCTAATTTGTTTTCTATTTATGCTGTTATCTTCTACCAATTAGTAATAAAATATCAAAGAAAGACATACAAATTCCAGGTTGTAAAGGAGTTTTAAGGGCCCAATTAATTATCAGTGGACACATTTTCAGTTTAGACCTTACTTGTTTTTTATAGCATTTTAGAATGTTAGCCACTCATTCCTTTTTACACTCTTTCAGCCTTCTTCTTTTGTTGCTCAAAAAAATTTAGCTGTGTTTCTTTTGAAGCAAAAAGAGAAGAATTAGGCATTGAAGGTGCTAGAGGAAAAGAATCAATACAGACTGCTGAAATTTCAAGGTGAGGGTTGAGGGTGATTATTAGAGCAAAGTCCTGAGGGACTTTCAGGCTTAAAACTTGAATCATCCTGGCCAGGTGTTGTGGCTCACGCGTGTAGTCTCAGCACTTTGGGTGGCTGAGGTGAGCAGATCGTGAGGTCAGGAGGTTGACACCAGCCTGGCCAATATGGCAAAACCCCGTCTCTACTAAAAATACAAAAATTAGCTGGGCGTGGTGGTGCACGCATGTAAACCCAGTTACTTGGGAGGCTGAGGTAGGAGAATTGCTTGAACCTGGGAGTTGGAGGTTGCAGTCAGCCGAGATCACACCATTGTGGTCCAGACTGGGCAAGATCAAAACTGTCTCAGAAAAAAAAAAACTTGAATCATACTTTGAACATTGTTCTGTTTTCAGTTTTAGTTACTCAGTTATTGAAATTCTAAGCATGCCCCCTCATCAGAACTTTGCTCTTGCTGTTTTTTCTGCTATAGTGATCTTCCCCAAACTATTCACTTAGCTTACAATCTTACCTCTTTTAGGTGTCTATCCACATGTCATTGTAGAGAGACTTTTTGGGCCACCCTATCTAAAATAGTCCTCCCCACCTTGGATACTTTTTAGTCCTTTATTTTTCTTCATTATACTTAACTACATATTTTCATTTTATAACTTAGTTTTACATACTTATTTGCTGGTTTATGAATTCAGGGATTTGTCTTTTCTCTCTACCATGTCCTCTGGGCCTAAAACAATGCCTGGCTTATAGTAGGCACTCAGTATACATCTGCTGAATGAATAACACATGTTAAAATTACTGATTGGTCCAGGCATGGTGGCTCATGCCTATAATCCCAGCACTTTGCAAGGCTGAGGTAGGCAGATCACCTGAGGTCAGGAGTTTGAGACCAGCCTTGCCAACATGGAAAAACCCCTTCTCTACTAAAAATACAAAAATTAGCCTGGTCTGGTGGCACGCAACTATAATCCCAGCTACATGGGAGGATGAGGCAAGAGAATTGCTTGAATCTGAGAGGTTAAAGTTGCAGTAAGCCCAGATCATGCCATTGTACTTCAGCCTGGGGGACAAGAGTGAGACTTCATCTCAAAAAGAAAAACAAAAAATTACTGATCTGTTAAATTAAGTCCATGCTCCTCAACTTGATCTTCAAGGTCTTGCACAATAAGGTTGTAGATCAGTTTTCCACTCTTTCATTGGAAAATAGAGCATAAAGGAAGTTGGGGACAGATTATGGAGTACCTTGAATATAGACTTAGAAATTGCAGGGCCGGAGCTATGGCTTTAACAGATCCTCATGAAGTGTGTGTCCTGTCCAAATCATGAATGTGCCTCAGAGGATCAAGGAATGCAGTTACCCTAAGAGTTCCCAAGAAGAGAGTCCTACTATAGTAAATATCTTTTAATAATGTAAAGCTAAACCAGAGCTTATCTCAGATGGGATACAAAAGAAGATGCTGAAACCTAAAGGGTTCCTTCAAATCTGCATGTTGTCCCTCAAGATTTGTATCACTGTTCCGTATGGAAATCTTTAGCATCAGTTTTCTGCCAAATGACTTAAGTGTAAACTTAAGTCTTTTACCTTATTAATCCCAGTCTTTTTTCCCACTTATGTCTTAATATTTCTCTATATGTAATCAATAGCCTAACCAAGAAACTACTTTTTTATTCTGAGTATCTTCTTTCATGCCTCTGTCTTTTTTTCTCATACTATCCCTCAATGTAGAGTTTCTTCTGTTTTGAATAAGTCTTTGAGAGCTTGACCCTAGCTGCTAAAAATATCTTCATTCCCATTATAAATGTGAAGGTTGTCTTCCTCTTTGAATTCTTCTTTTGGTCCTTGGATGTCTTATCTCTATATACATTATTGGCATTTGTATATTTGTATACTTTACCTTTTCATTCTATAAGCATCATAATAGAGAAACTTTCTCTCAATTAAAAATTACCATAACACTTAATATAATTTCTTTTCCATAGGTATTCAGTTAGAAGCTGTACAATTGAATCAAGTCCCTTTAAAAGGACTTTAAGACCTTCCAAAGAAAGTTATAGTTTAATGGAAGATTATTCTGCCATTTTATTAGAGAATGACTTTTGCAATGGCTTTTTTGCAACTAATTTTTGGATGAACACTGAGAAGTTTTAAATTTACACGAATATTTTCAGTAGTATTTTTCTATATCTTTTCTGTGCCCCTGCCATCTCCCAGTAACTAGTGGCAAGCAGTTGCATAGCAGATACAATGCAGTCAACACTCATTTTCTTTCATTCTTTTCTTTTTTTTCATTCCAGCTAAACTTTCTTTTTCTTCAATTTTTATTTTTAAGTTCAAGGTACACATGTGCAGGATGTGCAGGTTTGTCACACGGGTAGACATGTGACATGATGGTTTGCTGCAGAGATCATCCCATCACCTAGGTATTAAGCCCAGGATCCATTAGCTATTCTTCTTGATGCTCTTCCTCTCCCCAGGCCCAGTGTGTATTGTTCTCACCATGTGTACATGTGTTCTCAACATTCAGCTCCCACTTATAAGTGAGAAAATGCAGTGTTGGTTTTCTGTTCCTGCATTAGTATCATTTTCTAATAATGTGAAGAGAAGAGCACCATTTAAAAATATTAAACTTAAGGAGACTGTTTAGAGAAACAAATCCAGGAACGTTTAAGTTAGAGTTGGTTGAGAATAAATTGTGGCTTGCTGCTGAGTAAATTATAAAGTGAACAAAATACCCAAATAACACACCTATATTATAACCACCTCGACTACTGAGTCAGCTATTTTTGTGCTCATTTAACTTACTATTTGTCATTAAATCTTAAAAATATGGGCTGATCTCCCGTGCAGACAGATTGAGCCATATGCCCAGCTGTATTATTTTCTGTAGTCAGGGCATAAAAATAAGCAGAAGGAGTTATTAACTGAAAAAGGGCATAGCATCTTCATCTGCAAGGACACATAACAGTTAAAAAAAAAAAAAAGAACATTTCAAATTAACAACAGGATATTTTTTCCACCTCTAGGGACCAAGAGGACCAGATGGTCTCTTAGGAGAGCAAGGTATACAGGGTGCCAAGGTAATCATTGATTTTTCTCATTTCATATGCAGTTAAATTTTATTGAGCCCATATGTCCTACTGGCTTGAAAAATGATATATTTCCTTATAAAAGTATGGGTCTACATTTTCTCTTTGCCTAAGTATGAAAGACATAAAGTTTTTAGTACACACAGAGAGATGTTTTCTTTTCAGTTAAACTATATACTACTATCTTTTTTGTATGTTAGTATATGCATCTTTTTTGTACGTGAGCATATGTAAGACCATAATTCACATTCTTACTAACTTACCTGGCTTTAACACTTTGTTAGGGTGAAAAAGGAGTTCAAGGAAAAAGAGGGTCTCATGGTCTTACTGTAAGTAATCAGACATTTCACATTAAAGATGAACATTTTAAGTCTTTTTTTGTTTTTCTTACTATGATTTATATTTTCGGAGGGGACTACTTGACTCAAGCATTTTCTTTCTTGTGTAGGGTAAGACTGGAAACCCTGGAGAAAGAGGAGTTCAAGGGAAACCAGTAAGTAATTTTAAAAAATCATGCTATGAACAATTTTTATCTACTATTTTTGGGGGAGAGGGGCTGCTCAAACAATGTTCGGGGGAATTTTTTACAAATAAAAATTGTATATATTTGTAGTATACAATGTGATATTTTGATATATGTATAAGTTATGAACTGATTACCTCTATCTGCTTTATTCTCTGATACAACTATTATATAGTACTCAGTATATTGGAGTGAAAGAATGTAAGTTCTTGTTCTCCTTTAACCATTGGGTCATTGTTTTATTTGAGCAGGTTGCTTACCTATTCTGGGCCTGCTTTGCACCTGTCCATACTGGTGGTTAGAACTGTTACTTTTACTTTAGTTATGATAAATTAATTTTACTGTAAAACCCATTTCAAAATAAAATGGTGTGACATATAAATAATGAGGCATTAATAAAGCTAACATAATAAGTAACTTTTTTCAGGCCTCTTGCCTACTTTTCTTTTAACTCAACTTGAATTCTTTTCAGGCCTTTGGAGTGTAGAGCTGTGTGTGTCATCATACCTTCCCATGGCACTGCTTAAGAGTTGTTAATATTTTATAACACTAGTTATTTTCCTACCGTTAAAAATCTTACCAGGATTATACATTTTTTCCCTGAGAGGCAACAAGTTCTGTGGTTATCATCACTAAGTAAGAGGGAAAAAATGTTAAATAAAGATTTACACATACATGCATACTTACACAAAGACACATTTTAAGCTTTAAGTATATGGGTATTTGTACTTTCATTCAGAATTTTGATTTTTAATGATGACATTTTAATTTGTTATATACACATATATGTATAATATAAAGTTATAAAAATAGATAATAATATAAATAGATTGCAGCTCAGGAGACAGAAAAGGATAGGATAAAAATGTTTTAGCTGCTATAGGATTAATAGTTGTCTATGTAGTAAATGTCACTGCATTTGCTTGTTCCTTTTTGAAATCCACTGCCCCCTGCCTGCAGCTTCCAACAATAGCATTGTATTTAACAGTGGTCCAACCTAAAATACCAGAGACCTAAGACAGAAAATAAATGACTATGTCTGGGAAAGAACTTGTGTGTGGCATTGTATTATGGATTAATGTTATCCTCAAACAATATTACTTGAGTTTTAATATTCATCATCTGAGTTTCTATTATATCAATGTAAATAATATTTGTATAGTTTATGACTACTTTACACGGTGCTGATAGATTACAGTGAGTGCAAAGTTTGGAGTTCAATTTCATTCCTCTTATTTAAAAAAAGAATGAAGCCTAGAGAAATAAAATTACTTATTCATTTTGTACGTTACTGACCTTCCCTAGAATTTTACCTTCATTTTCAGCCCATCAAAGTATGCTTGTATAAATGTGATATTTCATGTTTGACTTTCTCGATTAAATCAAAGTTACTAGAATCATTTTGTAACCTTACCCTATGGCAAGAATGTCTCATAGACTACTGGAAGAATTAAGTTCCTTAGTGAATGACATGGTTGGACATTAAATATGAGTTTATAATACTTATTGAGGTTTACTTAGCTCTATACCTACATTGTTTCCTTCTCCTTGATTGAATTGAGATCTTGGGGAAGCTGGGAACACTCAATTGAAAAAAGTCAAACAGGCCCCAAAGATTTATTTGATCTTTCAGCAGTCTTAGTGTCTCTTGTGTACTAAGTCATTTATGTACTATCAACACCAGGCAGTGCTGTTTAATAGAAAGATAAATTTGAAGTCAGATTGACTTTTGGTCTCGTGTATGCTCCTAAAACCCGTGTAACCTTGTATAAATTGGCTAGGGCTGAGCATGGTGGCTCATGTCTATAATCTCAGCACTTTGGGTGGTAGAGGCAGAAGGCTCTCTTGAGCCCAGGAGTTTGAGGCCAGCCAGGGCAATGTAGCGAGACCCCCCCCATCTCTAAAAATACATGGTTTTTATTTGTAAAATGAATTTTTAAAAACGGTTAGGGTAAGAGTTCTGTGACCCCCTCCATCTCTAAATTATCATAATTTTAAGCCAGGAATTAAATGAAAACTGGCAACACACAATGCTCTGGTAATCCAGGTAACTAGTAAAAGTGTATTTGTCTGTGGGCCCGCACCGCTTCCTGTATGGTATTGCCTCCCATATCTCTGACTCAAAAGAAAATCAGGAAGAAAGACCACAATCCATTGTGTTATTAAGGTGTTAAGGCCTGGATCACTATTTTAAGTTCTCTAAATAATATAAAAGCTATCATACATAACTCATATATTACTGAGTTTTTTATCTAGGTATTTTATCAGTTTATGAGATAGAGGTGTAAAAATTCTCCAACTATAATTTTTGTATTTCTCTATTTCTTCCTTTTATTCTTTCCAATTTTGCTTTATGTATTTTTAAATTCTATTGTAAGTGTATTCACATTTATAATTATTATGTCCTCCTGATCAACTGATCCTCTTTTTGTTAAAAAATATTCTTCTCTATTTATCTTCTGGTATTATTTTTACTCCTAGTAATACTATTTATTGTGAAGTATCTGATATTAATACTAATATAAAGTTTCTCCAACCTTCTTATGCTTGCTGCTTACATGGCATATCTTTTTCCTTAATTAATATAAAAAAAAAAGAAAGAAAATATTGTGGCCAAGGATGTGGAGGAAGTGGAACCCTTGTGCATTACTGGTGCAGATATAAAATAGGGGGTCTGCTATGGAAAACAGTTTAGTGGTTTGTCAAGAAGTTGAACAGAGAATTACCATATGATCTATCAGTCCCACTTCTAGGTAAATACCTAAATAATTGAAAAAGGGGACTCATACAGATACTCGCATACCCATGTTCATAGCTGCATTATTCACAATAGCCAAAAGTTGAAAGTAATCCATATTCCTTGATAGGTGAATAGATAAACAAAATGTGGGATATGTATACAATGGACTCAGCCTTAAAAAGCAGGAAGTTTTGACACATGCTGCAGAAGGGATGAACCTAAAGACATTATGCTAAGTGAAATAAGCCAGTCACAGAAAGGCAGATATTGTTATGATCTCACTGATATGAGGTACTTAGGGTAATCGAATTCATAGAGACAGAAAATAGAATGGTAGTTGCCAGGGAATAGGAAAAACGGGGTGATGGGAATTAATGTTTAATCGGTACCAAGTTTCAGCTTGGGAAGATGAAAAAGTTCTGGTGATGATTGTACAACGTTGTGAATGTACTTAGTGCCACATAACTGTACATTTAAAAAGTGGTTAAAATAGTAAGTTTTATGTTATGTGTATTTTACCACAAAAGCAAAAAAAAAAAAAGAAAGAAAAGTTGGGTGGAAGGATCCATAAGGAAAGCTAAGGTAAGGAAACTGTCTAAAACATCTTCACACACCACATTTCCTACAAGTTTTGCCTTTATTTGTCCAGGGTTTACAGGGACTGCCTGGAAGTACAGGTGGCAGAGGACTTGCAGGAGAACCAGTAAGTTTATCCTTACACTTTTCTAATTGTGTGTTTCTCATAATGTACATTTACTTTTATATTATTGCTCTGTTGTGCTGTAACTGGTGTTTTAGAAAGCAACATTTATCAAAGACACCATAGACTAATTACATAGAATGAAAATTAATGGTTTTTCGTGCCTTTCTGGTTTCATATAGTCAAATATGGTACTGTTTTTCTGGAGCTGTTAAATCTGAGCATATTTCAGTTTTCAACAAAGAAAATTCTGTTTTACTGAATCTCAGAAATTCTCTTTCTGAATGGCTTGCTGTTCTTATAATTATTACGTTGCCACACACGTACAGTCACATTTATGAGGCAATTTCTATAATTAGAAGACCATACAGAGAGAAGCCAAATTCTACATCTGGTGGGCCAAAATGTGCAAACATGACAGAAATGCTGTTACATCAACACTACAAAAACTTACATCAATATATAAACTTATGAAATTGTTATGAAACAGTTTCATAAATATGATTCAATTATAGAGTTTCCATGGAAGGTAAGTTGTGACAAGGAAAGACCTTGTCACACCTAGTTTCTTACAATTTATTCTTTATTGCCAATGAAGTCATTCTTCTGGCTAATGGTGTTAGATGTAATGTGCTTCTAAGATACACAATACAATATAGCCTTTCAAACCATTTCATAGATTTTACCATCAGTTCACACAAAGGTTTACAGGTGGCCTTTGTATAATTCATTTAGTTTGTAGCAAATGGATAATTCTAACAGTTAAAGAGCTATTTTTACCATAGCTTTTCTTCATTTTTATACTTAACCTATGATATAAGCTCTCAAAACAATAAGTAAAGATTTGACGGTACATACAGTTCTTTCCAAATAAAGAATCTTAGATATGTTGTTGCTTTTTTTTTTAAGCTAAATCCTTCTTGGTTTTCTCTCCATTATGTATGTCGTAACCTGCCATTCCAATTCTGATATTTATCTGACCTAAAATAATGCAACTTTCTTCAGCATTATTTATTTAAGTATACTCCCTAAAAAGTCTGTAACTTGCTTGAAATTCAATTTCTTACAATTTCTTACATATTTATAAGCCACTTTCCTGGTATAATGTCTGATATATATATGTATATGTATGTGTGTATATACACACATACATATACATATATACATATACATATACATCTGATATATATATATGTGTATATATATCAGACATTATATATATAAAATGTATATATACATTATAATGTATGTACACATTATATACATTATAATGTGTGTATACACATAATAATGTATATAATGTGTATATGTATCAGACATTATATATATATATAATGTGTATAACATTTTATATATATAATGTATATATATATCAGACACACACACACACACACACACACACATATATATATATATCAGGTGATATATATATATAATGTCTGATATATATATCAGACATTATACCAGGAAAGTGGATTGTACATATGTGTGTGTGTGTGTGTGTGTGTGTGTGTGTGTGTGTGTGTGTTTATATATATATATGTAAGTACAAGGTGGGAATAGAAAGGAGGCAGGTGACAAAACACACACAACTTTATGAGGGCTATTGTCAACAATTTTTATTTTCATCCTTAGAACAAAGAATGTTATTAAAAGGCTGGGGCTAGCTTTATTATCAGATTATTTAGTTTGTTATCTGATATCTATTTTGTAAATATCAGTCGAATCACAAAATGGAAGGAGCCAAGAATGGTTGGCTATTGTAATAATCCAGATAAGAAACAGCACTACCTTTTTTATGATTAAAGAAGTGGACGGAATGGTTCAAAAGGAGATAATATCAATAGGAGAAAAAGATTCTGTATGTGACGTATAATTCTTAAATTTCCAGCTTATTAAAGAGTTGATGATGCTATTCACTGAAACAGGAAAAAAAAAAAAAAACACAGAAAAACAGGCTTGAGAATGGAAGATTATAAAATCAGTTTAACTATGTTGAATTTGAAGTGTCTTTGAGAAACATGAAATTGGCAGTTGGATTCAGAGCAGAGGAATGACTGAAGTTAGAAAACATTGGATTCATTGCCTGTAGGAAGAGTATAGAAGACAGAAAAGAAAAAGATGTAAGGCTGAGGCTTGAAGAACTACATCATTTACAAAATACTGTCAGAAAAGGATGAAACTATACAAGAAACTAAGAGAATAAGAGGAAAATCAGATAGGAGTTTCAGCCATAACCATAACCCATCTTAAAATCTTCATGATAATATTAGATCCCCTTAGAAGTATGTCGGCATAAGGTAGGATAGGCAAGCTACAGCCCTCAGTCCAGTTATGCTTCTGTAAATCAAGTTTTATTGAAACACAGCCATAACCATTCCCTTATATTACAATAGCAAAGTTAAAAAGTTGTTTTTGTTGTTGTTGTTGTTTTTTTCGAGACGGAGTTTCGCTCTTGTTAGCCAGGCTGGGGTGCAATGGCGCGATCTCGGCTCACCGCAACCTCCGCCTCCTGGGTTCAGGCAATTCTCCTGCCTCAGCCTCCCGAGTAGCTGGGATTACAGGCACGCGCCACCGTGCCCAGCTAATTTTTTTGTAATTTTAGTAGAGGCGGGGTTTCACCATGTTGACCAGGATGGTCTCGATCTCTTGAACTCGTGATCCACCCGCCTCGGCCTCCCAAAGTGCTGGGATTACAGGAAGTTAAAAAGTTTTGACAGAGACCGCATGATCCACAAGTCTAAAATACTTACTGTCTGGCCCTTTGGGAAAGAAAAAAAGTTTGCTGACCCCAGATGTACATTTTAACCACATATGTACAAAAAGAAAATGTCTAATCAATGCAAACCTGATAACAAATAATGTCCCTTGGTTTATGTTGTGTACAACCTGCACAACTGTACCCAATCACCCTCAGTAAGAGGAGAATGGTGGCATTTGTTTATTCTTTCTTTCTTTTATTATTTTGTTCATTTATTCTTCCATTTCAGAAAACAATTTGAAAAAAAATCTCCTGAGCTGAATACTGTTAATATCTCAAAGTATTGAAAACTGCCTTTAAAGAAGCAACGAGGGGAGTGCTGTACTCTAAAATTAATTCTTCATAAGCTTGCTTTATAATGTCCCCTGTAAATTTAAAAATATTATTTTCTAGCTACTCTTTCTTAGATTCCAGAAGTCATTTCCACTTACCTCAAAAAATAATAAGACTCTCATGTTAACTAAATGTGTATAATAAAACTTCACTCACTTTCCCATTAGATAACTTTTAAAGGTAAACAAAGTGGCAACAGTCTTAGAGACAAAAGATAAGAGTACCCTATATTAGCATCTCAGTAGAATTTTGACAATAACAAAGTCAAAGAGAGCACCAAAATAGAGCTAAAGATGAATTTCACTGACAAATAATTGTAAAAATCTAGACAAAAAATTAAGTAAAATTTTATCACAGATATAAAGAATTATCCACCTCAGTGAAGTAAAAGGAAGATTACAATCAAGGAAAAGTTAGTTATTATTAAGAAATCTATTAATATATCACAGATATAATGAGAAATACAAAAATAAGTCATCTAAAATTCAACAACCATTTTTGATTCTTTAAAAATCATAGTATGAAGTTCTTAAGTTTAATTAGATCCCATTTATCTATTTTGGCTTTTGTTGCTATTGCTTGTAGTGTTTTAGTCATGAAGTCCTTACCTATGCCTATGTCTTGAATGGTATTGCCTAGGTTTTCTTCTAGGGTTTTTATGGTGTTAGGTCTTATGTTTAAAACTTTAATCCAGCTGGAAATAATTTTTGTATAAGGCATAAGGAAGGGAACCAGTTTCAGCTTTCTGCATATGGCTAGCCAGTTTTCCCAACACCATTTATTAAACAGGGAATCCTTTCCTTACTGCTTGTTTTTGTCTGGTTTGTCAAAGATCAGATGGTTGTAGATGTGCGGCATTACTTCCGAGGCCTCTGTTCTGTTTCATTGGTCTATATCTCTGTTTTGGTACCAGTACCATGCTGTTTTGATTACTGTCGTCTCATAGTATAGTTTGAAGTTGAAGGGCTAATATCCAGAATCTATAAAGAAAAAAAAAAAAAAAAAAAAAAAAAAAAAAAAACATCAGAAAGTGGGCAAAGTTTATGAACAGACACTTCTCAAAAGAAGACATGAATGCAACCAACAATCATAAGAAAAAATGCTCATCATCACTGATCATTAGAGAAATGCAAATCAAATCCACATCGAGATACCATCTTACACCAGGTCTGGTGGATCATGTGATTAGAATGGCAATCATTAAAAAATCTGGAGACAACAGATGCTGGAGAGGATGCAGAGAAATAGGAATGCTATTACACTGTTGGTAGGAGTGTAAATTAGTTCCACTATTGTGGAAGACACATGTAGTAATTCCTCAAGGATCTATAAGTAGAAATACAATTTGACCCAGTAATCCCATTACTGGGTATATATCCAAAGGATTATAAATCATTCTATTATAAGACACATGCACACGTATGTTCAGTGCAGCACTGTTTACAATAGCAAAGACTTGGAAACAACCCAGATGTCCATCAATGATAGACTGGATAAAGAAAATGTGGCACATATACACCATGAAGTACTATGCAGCCATAAAAATGGATGAGTTCATGTCCTTTGCAGGGACATGGATGAACCTGGAAACCATCATTCTCAGCAAACTCGACACAAGAACAGAAAACCAAACACCATATGTTCTCACTCATAGATGGTTGTTGAACAATAAGAACACATGGATACAGGGAGGGGAATATCACACACTGGGGCCTGTTGGAGGGTGGGGGGGGATAGGGGAGGGATATCAGGGAGGGGGGATTCGGGAGGGATAAAAGGAGAAATACCTAATGTAGGTGATGTGGGGATGGATTTAGCAAACCACCATGGCATGTGTATACTTATGTAACGATCCTGCATCATCTGCACATGTACCCCAGAACTTAAAATATAATATAAAAAAAAAAAATTGTATGGGGGATGGGTATGGTGGCTCATGCGTGTAATCCCAGCACCTTGGGAGGCTGAGGCAGATAGATCACTTGAAGTCATGAGTTCAGGACCAGGCTTGCCAATATAGTGAAACTGCACCTCTACTAAAAATACAAAAAAAAATAGCCAGATGTGGTGGTGCATACCTGTAGTCCCAGTTACTCAAGAGACTGAGGCAGGAGAATTGCTTGAACCTGGGAGGTAAAGGCTGCAGTGAGCCGAGACCACTGCACTCCAGCCTGGGTAACAGAGCAAGACTCCGTCTCAAAAACAAAAAAAAATTATGGTGTGTGAAACACAATTTGGCTTGTAGCTGAATCCAGTCTCCCCCCCAAAAAAAGACTGAAAAAATAATAGTGTGAAAGTTGTCAGAATCAAAATGGAGTCACTGATGTTAAGAAAATAAAAGCCTGACAAATAGAGCTGAAGGCCATAAAGAGAGAATTCTCATTCTTAGATGCCTGATAACACAAACTATCACAAAAAATTACAAAACCGCAACCTTGCACAAAGGACATTTACACCTATATACAAAAAATACTTCTGAAAAGACATCTACCCAGCAACTGCCTGTCCAGCCTTGGACTGGTGTCACTATTGTTCTTCATATTTATATCCAAGGATAATCATTTCAAAACAATTATATAATCCTTCTCATTTTTCCTTTAAAAGCCATTGGCTTCCTTTATCTCCCTGAATATGTACATAGCTTACTAGGGCATGCATATCCCCATTGCAATGATCTATTTAAAAATAACTACCTTATTTCTTTTAGAGAGCCTCTTTCTCTTTGTTATTTAGGTTAACAACAGTAAAGTGTTTTCTGGGCTGGGTCTGGTGGCTCACACCTGTAAACCCAGCACTTTGGGAGGCCATGACTGGTGGATCACATGAGGTCAGGAGTTTGAGACCAGCTGGGCCAACGTGGTGAAACTGGTCTCTATTAAAAAAGAAATTAAAAAATTAGCTGGGTGTAGTGTCTCATGCCTGTAATCCCAGCTATTCAAGAGTCTGAGACAGGAGAATTACTTGAACCTGGGAGGTGGAGGTTGCAGTAAGCAGAGATCATGCCGCTGCACTCCAGTCTGGGTGACAGAATAAATAAGTAAATAATGAAGTGTTTTCTGGTCTGAAATGTATGGAGCTTGGAAGTCATCACTCCCATCCTCACTACAAGAAAAAAGATGAACACACTGAAAATCAACAACTCTTCTTAAATCTGTCAGAGAATTAAGGTCACAAGACAGACTACTGCCCCCAAAATGGAGAGACAGACAGGTGAACACATAGCCCACATCTGGACAGTAGGGACACTTTAAGCTGTAATTAGCAAGTTACTAGAGACTCAGTGTAGACCAGCTTGAGTGTTAAAAAAACTCAGAAAGGGCCCAGTCTTTGGGAGGCCCCTACATGTTCAACAAGTTTTACTTCCTCCAGGAGCCCTAACAGGTTCTCACTTTAAAGTCAGAGAAAAATACCTCCTGCTTCCAGCAGAGGGAGAGAGATAGTATGATTTTGAAACATACCTAGAATTCTCTGATCTCCTAACAGTGCTTGCCCTCCAGGGAAATTATTTATCACAGAGTAAACTGGTGTTTTACCAAAGACCAACTGACCTTTGCAAAAGGAAAACCTAATTTCACCTCCCTCTAGCCTTTAGTTAAAGGAAGAGAAATACTCCACTCCAGCCCTCTCTAGCCTTTGACATGGGAGAAGGGAAATGTCTAACTCAGACTCGCTAAAAGACTGAGACCAAATCATAGAACTGTAGAATGTTCCTGATACACTCATAACTTACAATCAGATCAGTGGGGCTACTCTGCACTAACAGATTATAGCTAAAGGAACTGTGCTACCAACCCATTTAAAGAGTCCCTTGAAAGGTTAAAGAAAACAGGGGAGTCAAAAACAGTGACATTAGAGGACATTTTTGCCTCAGGCACCGCAACTACAACAACCAGTAAACACAGCCTAACCCCCAGCCAGATAACAAAATATCACATTAAAGGCCTATTCACCTTGGCTTTATTTACATTTACATCATGTCTGGCTTTCAAAAAAAGTTATAAAGCAAGCTAAAAGGCAAAAACAGTCTGCAGGACAAATAAGCAGAAACAGACTCAAAGATAGCAGACATTTTAGAATTATCAAACTGGGAATTTCAAAGTGAAAGAGAAATAAAGTTTTTCTCAAACAAAAATTTAAGGAGTTTATCACTAGCAGACCATCAAGAAGTGTTAAAGAAGTTCTTCAGAGAGAAGAAAAGTGACATAGGTAAGAAACTCATCTAGGAAAGAAGAGTGTTAGAGAAGGAATAAATGAAAGTAAAATATTTTTATAATTCTTAATTGATCTAACAGATAATTTGTACAAAATATTAATAGCACCAGTATATTTGGTATTACATCTCATGGATAAGTCAAATGTTACAAGGAACCAGGGGGAGGAATTGTTATAAAGTACTAGCACTACTCATGAAGTAGTATAGTGTTATTCTAAAATGGACTTGATCAATGACCATAGCACCCTGAATTACTCAATCTTGTCTGATCTTGGATGACCCTAAACAGGGTCAGGACTGGTTAGTACTGGGATTGGAGATGACCTAGGAATACCAGGTGCTGTAGGGTTTTTTTAAAAAGGAAGAAAATGGACCTGGGTTAACTGTAAATATGTATTGCAAACTCTATAGTGTCCACTTTAAAAAGCTTTAAAAGTAGTATAGTTTGTATACTAAGCCAGGAAGGAAAATTAAATCATATAAAATGCTTAATTAAAATGAGAGGCCAGGCTAGGCACAGTGACTCATGCCTATAATCCCAGTACTTTGGGAGGCTGAGGCAGGTGGATCGCTTGTGGTCAGGAGCTCGAGACCAGCCTGGACAACATGGTAAAACCCCATCTCTACCAAAAATACAAAAATTAGGTGGATGTGGTGGGATGCACCTGTAGTCCCAGCTACTCAGCAGGCTGAAGTAGGAGAATCACTTGAACCCAGGAGACAGAATTTGCAGTGAGCCAATATATGCCACTACACTCTAGCCTGGGTGACAGAGTGAGACTCCATCTCAAAATTAATTAATTAAAATAAAATGAAATTGGAAGCCAAAAAAATAAACAGAAGAAGACCAAAGAAGCAGCAGCAATAAAGAACAAAGACAACAAACGAAAACTAACAACTATGGTATATACTAACTCAACTATATCATAGTCACTTAAATGTCAATGGTCTAAGTGAAGCAGGAGCGACTGCCAGAGACAGACCTCTCGGACACCGGACTAGGAAGGAAGAGGTTATTTATTTTGGCCGAGAGCAAGGCAACATGTTTGTCTAACAGCCAAGCTCTTCTAACAAAGAGAAGCTCTGCCTTTAATAGGCTTACAAGTCTAGATATTACACGTGAAAGGGTTTTGTGTTTACAGCCTTAGAAATTACATGTGAAAGTGTCTTGGGTTTACAGCCTTAGATATTACATGTGAAAGGGTCTTGGGGTTACAGTTTTAGAAATTACATGTGAAAGGGTCTTGGGGTTACAGTTTTAGAATTTACATGTGAAAGAGTATTGGTCGATGGAGGAGTGTGGTGGGGGTTTGATTTTGTTTAAGTAAAAACAATGCCTTCAAGAGAGATTCCCCATACTATGTCTGCTATCTATAGGAAGGCGATTTATACATAATAACAAAACCAGGCAAACACATCACAAGGAAGGAAAACTGTAGACTGATATCATTCATGAACATAGACGTAAAATCCTCAACAAAATATTAGCAAATTTAATCAAACAATGTATAAATTGAATTATAACCAAGTGGAATTTTTTTCAGGTATACAAGGCTGGTTTAACCATTAGAAGGTCAATTAACATAACCCATCACCTCAATAGGCTAAATAAGAAAATATGATATGAAAAGATGCAGAAAAATCATTTGACAAAATCCAGCACCCATTTATGATAAAAAAAACTCTCAAACTTGGAATAAAGGGAAACTTCCTCAGCTTTTTGAAAAACATATTTTTCTAAAAACCTTATAGCCAGTACTATACTTACTGATGAGAAAACTAGATACTTTTCCATTAAGAACAAGAGAATAGGAAAACACGTTCCTCCTTTTTTCAATTTTAACTCCTATTCAGCATTGTACTGGAAGTCCTAGCTTGCGCAATAAGAAAAAAAAATAAAAAGTATACAAATTGGGAAAGAAGAAATAAATCTTTCTTTGTAGATGGCATAGCTGTCTGTGTAAAAAATCTTCAAGGACTGATTTTTTAAACTCCCAGAAGTAATAAGCAGTTATAATGAGATTATAGCATAACAGGGTATAAGTTAATATACACAAGTCAATTGCTTTTCTATATTACCAGCAATGGATAATTGGAATTTAAAATGAAAAACATAATCCCATTTACATTAACACCAAAAAGGAAAGAAAGAAATAGGTATAAGTCTAACAAAATATAAACAAGACCTATATGAGGAAAACTTTGATCAAAGAAATTAAAGATCTGTATAAATGGAAGGATATTTCATGTACATGGCTAGGAAGATCAACATTGTTAACACCAATTGATCTATCAAATCGGTGAAATGCTCATCAAAATCCAAGCAAGTTATGTTGTAGAAATGAACAGATTCTAAAGTTTATATGGAAAGCCAAAAGACCCAGAATAACCAATGCAATATCAAAGAACAAAGTTGGAGAACAGACACTGACTTCAAGATTTACTGTAAAACTGCAGTAATCAAGACAATATAATATTGGCAAAAGAATAGACAAGTACAATTGACCCTTAAACAACACAGGTTTGAACTGCAAAGGTCTTCTTATTTGTGGATTTTCTTTCACCTGTACTACCTCTGAGACAGCAAGACCAACCCCACCTCGTCTTCCTCCTCCTCAGCCTACTCAGCCTGGAGACAATAAGGATGAAGACCTTGATGATGCCCTACTTCCATTTAAGAATACAGTATTCTTTATTCTAACTTACTTTAAGATTTATTTTAAGACTATACTATATAATAATATAACATATAAAATATGTGTTAAACAACTGCTTATGTTATTAGTAAGATGTCCAGTCAACAGTAGGCTATAAGTGGTTAATTTTGGGGGAGTCAAAAGTTGAACTCATATTTTTAACTGTGCAGGAGGTTGGCACTGTAACCCTTATGTTGTTTTAAGTGTCAACTGTAGATCACTGGAACAGAATGGTGAGCCTAGAAATAGAACACAGATACACTCTTTGTTCTACACAATATATAGTCACAAATAAAGTCAAGTGATCTGTGGCAAAGGAGCAAAGGCAATACAATTGATAGTCTTTTCAACAAATTATGCTGAAACAAATAGATATCAACATGCAAAACATGAATCTAGATGTAGATCTTACACCTTACACACACACACACACACACACACACACACACACACACACACAACCTCAAAATGAATCCTAGACTTAATGATAAAAAACAAAACCATAAAACTCCTAAAATATAAACGTAGAAGAAAATCTATGTGACCTGAGATTTATTGATGAATTTTTATGATGAGTATTTAGCTACATCACCAAAAGCACAACCTGTGAAACAAAAAGTTGAAAGTTGGACTTCATTAATGTCTTTTTTAAAATCTGCATTGAAAAGACGCCATTAAGAGAATGAAAAGATAGTCCACAGACTGGAAGAAAATATTTGTAAAGCGTGCATCTGATAAAAAACTTGTATCCAAAATATAGAAAAAAAAATTTTTAAGTCAACAATTTTCTTAAAAAAAATTAAAATGTTGACAAAAGATGTGAACCGACACCACACCAAAGAAGATATAGAAATAGGATAGAACCATGTAAAACTATGCTCAACATCATATGACATTAGTGAATTGCAAATTAAAACAATGATGATGTACCACTGTCCACCTGTAACTTTGATAATATCAAAGGTTGACAAGGAGCTCTCATTCATTGCTGGTGGGAGTGCAAAATGGTGCAGCCACTTGGGAAGACAGTATGGCAGTTTTTTACAAAGGTTTTTACAAAGCTAGGCCCACAGTGATCACACTCCTTCGTGTTTACCCAAATGAGTTGAAAACCTATGTCCACACAAAAACCTGTACAAGCATGTTTATAGCAGCTTTATTTATACGTGCAAAAACTTTGAAGCAACCAGTGTGAACCAATATGTCTGCTATAATTGGACCATGTTTCCCCAAAATTCATATGTTGAAATCCCAATCCCCAAGGTAATAGTATTACAGGGCAGGATCTTTGGGATGCCGTGCCCTGGTAATTGGGATTAGTGCCTTTATAAAAGAGGCACGAGAGAGCTAGCTCACCCCTTCTAACAAGCGAGGACACAACTAGAAAGTGCCATCTATGAAGCAGAAAGTGGACCTTCACCAGACACTGAACTTCCCAGCAACTTGGTCTTGGAAGAAAGTCCATTTCTACCCTCCAGAACTGTGTGAAATAAATGTCTGTTGTTTATAAGCTATTAATTCATACTATTTTGTTATAGAATCCTGAGTGAACTAAAACAGTGTCCAATGAATAAATGAATAAACAAACTGTGGTATACCCATACAGTGGAATATTATTCAGCAATAAAAAATAAATGAACTATCAAACCACAAAAATTTATAAAGGAAGCTTAAATGCATACTGCTAAGTTAAAGAAGTCAGTATGAAAAGGTTACATGCTATATGATTTTAACTATATGACATTCTTGAGGGGTAAAACTAGAGTCAGTAAAAAAATCGCACATTTACTTCTTTAAGGTGCAATTTTGTTTGTCACATATTTACTAAGAATTTTAAGTAGATGAATCACGTTTACTTCTTTAAGATGCAATTTTGTTTGTCACATATTTACTAAGAATTTTAAGTAGATGAATGACTATCACATGAATTAAATAAGATACCTTGTCAAAATGCTTAGCACAATGTATGATACTTAGAAAGTGCTTAATAAATGTTGAATGAATGAGTAAATTAGAGAATAAAAGAATGAATACCACTCTTTTCTTTTTAATACAAGGATAGCTTAGTAAATTTATTTTAAAAAGCACACATGAGGCTGGGCGCAATTACTCAAACGCCTGTAATCCTAGCACTTTGGGAAGTTGAGGCACGTGGATCACCTGAGGTCAGGAGTTCATGACTAGCCTGGCCAACATAGTGAAACCTCGTCTTTACTGAAAATATGAAAACTAGCTGGGCATGGTGGCAGGTGCCTGTAATACCAGCTACTTGGGAGGCTGAGGCAGGAGAATCGCTTGAACTCAGGAGGCAGAGGTTGCAGTGAGCAGAGACTGTGCCACTGCACTCCAGCCTGGGCAACAAGAGCAAAACTCTGTCTCAAAACACACACACACACAGACACACACAGACACACACACACACACACGAATCAACTAAAGATATAATTTTGTTTATACAGAGTAAAGTAATATCTTGATAAATGTATTATGTATTTATATAATTATGTATTATGCAAATCTGTGTTATAAAACTCCTATCTAGTTGCATACATTTACTGACATAGAGTAAATTTTTATTCTCATGTCTTAAATTTTATTTTAATATAGGGACTGCGAGGACTGCAAGGTGATGTTGGACCTCCTGGAGAAATGGGCGTTGAGGTAAATTTTTTGTGGCTCTTCCTCATAAATACTCTACTTTTTTTTAAGACTCTAAGATAAAATTAATAATTAGATATATCTTATGAAGAATAATTCTATAGTACTGTTTCATATTCAGAAAAAGCCTAAAGTTTCATTAAAAGCAGAGATGATTATTATATGTCTAATTTTATACATATGAAGTTCTCCTCTAATAATTACGTAATTGAAATGACAGAACAGAAAGTAGATAGAGCTTTCCCTTCACTGATTTAAAGTTGACTTGATAACCTTTCATTCTAGGATGTTATATACCCTGTATAGAAGAATACTGAGACATTACCCAATATAGGATATATTTTGGAATTATAAGCCAAATTTGTTATAAATATCCAATCATTTTATTTCTATTGTTTATAACTTTAGCACTAAATAAATTAAACAAATTCTTTCCTTCCTTGGCTGCTGTGAAACTGCTCTCTCTTGATTTGCCACTTCACCTTCTCATTAGCCTTTCTCAGTCTTGACATAAAGTTGCCCTTTTACTTCCTTGGCTTAGTGATCCTATATCACAGTGACTTTAATTACCAATATCACTCTGATAGCTCTCAGCTTGCTAGCTCCATTGTATGCCTCTCCCCTCAGATTCAATTACTGATTTCCTGTTATCTTTTTAAATATCCACCTAGATATCCCACAGACATCTAAAATTCAAAATATCTAAACCAAATTCATTACTTTCTCACGGTTCTTCCTCTTTTTATTCATATCTCAATGAAAGATATCCCTTTTACCCAATAACACAAAACTGAGAGTCATCCTGGACTCCTTCTTCTACCTAATATTCTCTAATCAGCCATCTTTTTATTTTGAATGGGCCTCTCCCTGCCCATTCTCTCTTAAGTCTATCCTTTCCTTTTTATCCCTATTGCCGGTGCACTAGCCCCACACTCTTATACCATGTCTCCTCCAACTCCCAATATTCCATCATCTTACTTGCTGCCAGTTTATCTTTTTATATCATTCATTTCCTTTAAATGTTTCAAGAGCTCTCATGGCCTTTAGGATAAAATGCCAATTTCCTAACATGATAAGTAATGGTTTTCATGATCTAATTTCTGCAGACCTGTTCACCTGTGACGCCAATAAAACTCTTCTCCCCAAAGGGAAGGGGGGGCACACATAGCATGCTCACAAATAAAGTAAATATGTCTAGGAGACAAAAGTAGTTGTAACATCAGCAATTGTAGGAACTTTAGGCCTGGAAATAGCCAGAGGTTGCAAGAAGTTACATGTTCTGAAAGTAAAGAAAATTGAAAGCTTCCCAACAAAAATGAACCCACCACGAAAGAAGGCTGGAAAAGAAGCTCAGAGAGAGAGAAAGGGAGAGTTTTATAATATGAAAAAATTAATCTCTTATTTGCATATTTTTTATGAAACCAATAAGAAAAAATGAATTTTTTTAAGGAAGTAGATTCCTAAAGGCACAACAGAAAGGGAAAAGAAGAACAAATCCCTTTGGATGAGGTTTAAAGAATGAGAGAAAGGATTAGAAAAAACAGGTCTTAAAATTCTTAACCTTAAGTGAAGTTGTTTTGACATTTGTACTATTAAAGGGTGTCAGAAACTATCAATTCTTATGCTATGAAGTTTATAAGGGGACAGCAATTATGCCCTTTTGGACACAGATAGCTCACCCTTGAGTTCAGTGTTACCACCATCTTCTTAGGAGATTGTTATTGCCTTTGTAATGTGTCAAATTATTCTCTTGTAGGGACCTCCAGGCATTGAGGGAGAGTCTGGTCTGCAAGGCGAGCCAGGTGCAAAGGTAATCTTCTAAAAAATAAAGAAGAGTCTCTAAACTTTCACTATTGAATCCCCAACATTTGCCATCATTGAATTCCCTACATTTGCCAACTTGAAAGCAGGTGGGAGCCCCCAGATAAAAAACAAGAAGTGTTTTGGAATTTCTATTCCTTATGACAGCAGTCCCCAACCTATTTGGCACCAGGGACCAGTTTCGTGGAAGACAGTTTTTCCACAGATAGTGGCAGAGCAGGAGATTGTTTGGGGATGAAACTGTCCCACCTCGAATCATCAGGCATTAGATTCTTATAAGGAATGATCTAACCCAGATCCCTCGAATGCACAGTTCACAATAGGGTTTGTGCTTCTATGAGAATCTAATGCTGCCACTGATCTGACAGAAGGTGGAGCTCAGGCATTAGTGCTGGCCCACCAGCTGCTCACCTCCTGTTGTGTAGCACAGTTCTTAACAGGCCTTGGACAGGTATCCTCTACAGCTCAGGCACCATGCCTTATCACATGCCCTCCATAATTAGACATGCAGTCTTAGTAGAAAAGAGTTTAATCTTTCCCTTTGTTTATTCAGGGAGATACTGGACCTGCAGGCAGTGTTGGAGGAACTGGGGAACCAGGGTTATGGGTGAGTACCCTTTGGAAACCTTTTTAATACACTAACTTGCTTCTTTCAGAGACTCAAAACTTATTTGTCTAAGTACTTTAAAAAATAGCAGAATAAACCTTTCTGATACATTATAGAAAATGTTTGGTTTTATTTCATAATTTCAAATGCTGCATGCCAAACCTTGTCCCTATTCTAATTCAGTGGCATTTAGAATTAACCTCGTATCTCCTTTTCTCAAAATCAGGTATACTCTGTAGAACCCTTGCCAAAAATGCAAGGTCACAGTGATTGTCACTAATGTTAGCATTAAGAAGAAATTAATAAATACCAGTGATCAACTCTCAGGATAGTTCCTGACCTAACAAGACAGATAAAAGATTGAAATATAACTTATGGATTTAATTTAGTCTAAAAAACCCAAACCTTTTAGCACAGTGGTTAGGTGGAGAAAAAAAACACTTTAATAAAAAATAAGAAAAATAAAAAATGAAAAATAAACTTATAATCATGCAAAGCTAACAAGATGCAAGGACGTAATTGTAAATTATTGCAATTAGATAGCTTTGAGAAGTTATGCTAATATAGACAGGCTTTATTTTGAGCTGTGGTAAGGAGTTTTTTCCTAAGGTAATTTTAAGAGACATTTGTTCACTAAAAGGCAAAGTAGGGAGATAGGTTTTGTATCTGGCTTTTTCCTTTTTACTTTCTTTTTTTGTGTATGTGGGATGGGGTGATTGGGAGGTGAGGATAATAGAAATGTCAATGACAGTAAAGATGGAGCAACTATAAATAAGTACTAATTAATTTACTTTTAAATAATTTCAGTATCAAGAGAGCCAGTCTTACTTTAATAGCTTCATAAAGAATGGCTCTACATTTCTGCAAGTTCCATATCTAAAAAACAACTAATTAATGTACCAGAGCGTTAATCTTTATCTCTCTAGTGAAAGGGAGAAAATACAGAAACTCTAAAAATCTGGTAGAGTGGTCATAACTGAATCAAGTTATATTAACCTATGTAAATTCAATACAGCAAAGTACCATAACTTTATGACATGCAGTATTTACATTTCTTGAACTCAGAAACACAAGCCTAGCTGTATAAAACTCTAGAGCTACCAAATGGATATATATCACCTTTAATTATCTAAAATTTTTTAATATTCTGGGATCATTTTATATTTGAATTTACAAAACTCTGAATCATGAAATCACCTTCAGAGCTATCTAAGGCAAGCTAAATCATGCTCATTATACTGTCAAATTCTCTTTAGAAATAAAGTAGTAGAAATAAATGAACACAAATTTGCTATTTTCCATACATGCTACAGGCTAAAAATAAAATAAGATAAATTATATAGCAAAAAAAAATTTAATTATAGTGTTTCTGCTACAAAACAGGGTGAGCCAGGAGCTCCTGGAGAAGAAGGTCTCCAAGGAAAAGATGGGTTAAAGGTAAGTTATACTTTTGACATTATATATAAAATAGATGTTTGGTAAAATCTTTAAAATATTAGACATCATTATTTTTGTGTGCCAAACAAAAACCTGCTTATTGTGTAGCATAATTATTTTACTGCATTCCTTTATGAAAATTTTTTTATTGCATTACAGGGAGTTCCAGGAGGAAGGGGAATTCCTGGAGAGAATGGAGAAAAAGGAGAGATGGGCTTACCAGGAATTATAGGGCCCTTGGGTAGATCAGGCCAAATGGGCCTTCCGGTAAGTACTGCTGTGTTCATTCTCAAATACTAAGTGAATTCACTGCCTGTATGTGTACACAAGCACACACCTACACACACTCTGACCTCCTTATATATCCAGTGGGTAATTGTATATGTGGAACTGTGGCTTGAGAGAGGACAAGTCAAGAACTGGTTATCAGCCCTCCTAAGATTCAAAGAGGAAAGATACTTTTTCCATAAGCCATGGAACTTTTGTCATAAAGTATTTATAAAGCAATCTTTTATGTTGTCTCAAACTTAGTTTTATAAAATATTTTGGATCTTTATTCATATAACTGACATTATGGAGTAATATCCCAAGGATGAAACAAGAAATTCTTTGCAAGCATAATATGAGCTATCATATCTGATCCTAAATTTTGGTATTACTTCAAGGGAAATTCTAAACATTGTGTTGAACAAATTCTCTTACCTCAAGGCAAATGGAAGATGTGAATAAATAATGAGATTTGCGGCTTAGCAAGATGGCTCACACCTGTAATCTCAGCACTTTGAGAAGCCAAGGCAGGTAGATCACCTGAGGTCAGGAGTTTGAGACCAGCCTGGCCAATATGATGAAACCCCTGCTTCACTATAAATACAAAAATTAGCCAGGCACCATGGTGTGCAACTGTAATCCCAGCTACTTGGGAGGCTGAGGCAGGAGAATTGCTTGAACCTGGAAGGCAGAGGTTGTAGTGAGCCAAGATCGTGCCACTGCACTCCAGCCTGGGAGACAGAGTGAGACTCCATCTCAAAAAAAAAAAAAAAAAAAAAAAAAAATATATATATATATATATATATATATATACACACACACATACATGGAGAGAGAGAGAGAGAGAGAGAAAATAGCATCTTTTTTGCTTAAATGCTTAATTTATATTTGTTATGTTCTTCCAGATATAGCCTCTCTGGTCATTCTGCTGTTTCATCTGACTGTTCACTTTTTCTTATATCCTATCTTTAAACATGGATTATCCTCAAAGTTATTGTCTTTACTTCTTTAAATGTTCATGACTTTGGAGATATTCTCCTATCTTGGAAGTCTTCCCTTTTGATGCTACCAGAAAATGGATTCTCTTTCCTCTGGACTCTGGCAGTTTTATTCTGCCTTTTGAAGATTGCAACATTTAAGCATATGGGTCTTTTCGCCAAGAGGAAACAGAGTTCTTCAAAACCAGATGCTGTGTCTTTACTCCTTTCCATAAACCACAGTACTCTGTGCACCAGTATTTCCACATGGGGGCTAGTAAAGACTGAGGAACTAATTAGAAGTAAACTGATCATACGGGTAGACTGGAAGACAAAGTAGTGGTTTACAGAGTTTATAGTTTTCAGCTTTTTTTCTGTCCTTCTCTTTTCCTTTGGTTTCTAACCTGAAGATGACTGAATGGGCCCTGTCCCAGTGAGCTCAGTTAGGTTTGTAAGACTAAGAGGAGAGCTCTGTCTGGAAGAATACAACAAATATCGTAAATGAAACACAAACTACCTGTCTTAACCATTCACATTTATCAATGACTATAATTTCTTTAGCAGCAATTAAACTAATATTATAACACATCTACCCCAAAATAATAGCAAAATAACATTTGAAGAATGAAGATAAACCAGAAGTATCAGATATTTTTGAGCACTGGCAAATGGAATCTCTTTTCTCTTCAGTTTTATTATAGTGGGTGCCCATTTCTTCTCTGTCCTGCCCTCTCAGTCCTGGAGAACTGTGGTGGGTGTTCCACCACAGCAAATACAAAATATTTAGAAGTTCTTCCAAAAATTATCTTCCGTTTTTTTTTTTTTTTTTTTTTGAGACGGAATCTCACTCTGTTGCCCAGGCTGGAGTGCAATGGCATGAGCTAAGTTCACTGCAACCTCTGCCTCCTGGGTTCAAGTGATTCTCCTGCCTCAGCCTCCCGAGTAGCTGGGACTACAATTGCATGCCACCATACCAGGCTAATTTTTGTATTTTTAGTAGAGATGGGGTTTTACATGTTGGCCAGGCTGGTCTTAAACTCCTGACCACTTTGTCCAAAGTGCTAAGATTACCATGCCCAGCCCCCACAATTATCTTAAACATCATTAGTCCAAACACTAAACAATGTAATTTCACTTATATATCATCATAGAATCCTCCCAAGAGCCCATAGTTGTTGTTATTCCCTATTTTACAACTGGGAAAAAAAACTTTAAAAAAGCTAAGAGATTTGTACAAGATAATATAGCAGATGGCACCTGCTTTAAAATAATAAAGAAATAAACAAATTATTAATAAAGAATTTTTTTTACACAGAGTCTCACTCTGTCACCCAGGCTGGAGTGCAGTGGCATGATCTTGGCTCACTGCAACCTCTGCCTCCCGAGTTCAAGTGATTCTCCTACCTCAGCCTCCCAAGTAGCTGGGCGTACAGGTACCCACCACCACACCCACCTAATTTTTGTATTTTTAGTAGAGATGGGGTTTCACCATATTGTCCAGGCTGGTCTCAAACCCCTGAACTCAAGTGTTCCCCCCGCTTTGGCATCCCAAAGTGCTGGGATTATAGACGTGAGCTACTACACCACCTGGGCAATAAAGAAATTTCTTTATAATTTCTCTATTTTCTGGCCTTGTATCTCTAAGCCTCCCTTGCCCATGTGGTAACCAGCTTTGGCCGTATATTTTGCCTTTCTAGAGTTCTTAATAATTTTCATCTTTGTTAGAAGACTCACCCTTCTTCCATTAGCATCAGGCCTGGACTCACAGAGAAACCAAGTAACAAATGCCAAGAAAGTGTGATTATCTTCCTGATAACTCTTGTCAAATTTGTTTTTATGTTAAAAAACCATCAACAGTTATGCATACTTTAGCATGTATTTCTTAAAAAACCAACTGGCATAGTTCCCTAGCAGAATCCTAAGAGTTCATAGGAAGGGAAAAAAACAAAAAGAAAAGGGAAGGTCTGAACGTATACCATAGGCTAACACATCAAGGAATCCCGAAGAGGAATGATACAGTATGACAGCTGGTGATGGGCAGAGCAGTGATGAAAAAGGGGCTCAAAACAAGGCATGGAAAAATGATAAACACAGGTTTCTTCTGCTTCATAGTGTTTCCCAGGAAAAATCATGCCTTGTACACATTTTTGGTGCCTTTTTTTAGTAACACCACATGTGTGTGTTTTTTATTCTTTTTGTTGTTCTCCTTGGAATTTTAAATGGTTTTCAGCTTATAAACACAGTAAAAATACCATGGCATATTTTTTCAAAAGAGTTTTGCGATCCAGGGAACTATTGCTTAATCAGACAGCCTGATGCTGGATTTATTTTTGCACTTTAAAAATTCTTCCTTAGGCAGTGTCACAAAGATGCTACCTTGGATTCATACAAAGCAAACAAGAAAGAGAGTAAGAAAAAGAAATAAAACCTTTTTTTTTTTTTCAAGAAAAGAAAAGATCTTACCTCCTAGAAGATTGAGGAATGAGATCTGGATTGAAAAATAAAGCAAGGGAAGCATCAGTGTGAATTCCAAATCCAGGAGTTAGATTTCTTTAAACAGAAAAAAAAATTGTATATTTTATGCTTGAATCTTGTGCTAAAATGTTCAGTTGCCTAAATACATAACTGTGTGAGAAAAGAATTGGGAAGCATCTGAAAAGAAACATCTGCCTGACTTATGGTCTGTTATCTATGCTAAAAAATCTACCACTGTGTTATCTAAGATCTGAACAGATGTGCAACCATAAACTCCTAAGTTGGATGTATTCATATGAAATTGTCCTGTTTTTTATGTTTAGGACAAAATTTGGTTGGATTTATTGAAATGTAGTTTTACTGTCTGTTTAAGGTGGTGTGATATTAGGTAGAGGTGACTATCTTAAGAGAAGATAAAAGGAAATAAAGTGCCCTTCTCAAATAAGTTTTTTAAATAAGATCTTAAAAGTGAAGTCATAAGATGAGAAGAATATCAATAGTTAGAAAAGAATGATAAGATATACCTGTCTCTTATTTCTAACAGTTTCCTTGGAAATAATCAGTTGGGTTAATGGCATTAAATGACATCCTGGAGTAAATGGTTATCTAAATCTTTATCATCGGAATGGTTTCTGTGACTCTGGTGTTAAGCTTGTTTATTCTGAACAGCCTAACACCATTTTGTAACATACATTATAAAGCAACACAAATAGCAAGCCTTGCACTGACCACTGTGTCCCTGATATCCCACTATACATTGTTGAGTGAGTCATTCTTTGGTTTATATATTCACACATGATACAAAATAAAGGGGTTGGCGCTATGCAGAACTTCCCGAGATGGTTGTGTCAGGAGGGATGCTCAGTTAGCAGGGCCCTGTTTTTTCTATTCCTTTATCAGTCAGGAAAGAACCTTGTATGTCTTTTTAACATAGATTTTCTTTGGAAGTAAAAATTCCATGGCTTTTTAAAAAGCATTATCTTACACTTTCTAAATTTTTATTCAGCCTTACAGACTGTGATTTTATAAAATGTTTTTGTTCATTCATGAATTTGGTAAAGTTTTTGAGTACCTTCTATGAGCCAAGAACTCTACTAAACATTTGGGATACAGTGGGGAACAAGACTGCCAAGTTTCCTGATCCTCAGATGTTATAATCTAATGAAGAAGACTGACAGATTAAAAGATCATTGCAATGCCTGTAATCCTAGTACTTCGGGAGGCCTAGGTGGGCAGATCACGAGGTCAATAGATTGAGACCATCCTGGCCAACATGGTGAAACAACGTCTCTACTAAAACACAAAAATTAGTTGGGTGTGGTGGCACACGCCAGTAGTCCCAGCTACTCGGGAGGCTGAGGCAGGAGAATTGCATGAACCCAAGAGGTGGAAGTAGCAGTGAGCCCAGATTGTGCCACTGCACTCTAGCCTGGCGCCTGGCGACAAAGCAAGACTCTGTCTCAAAAAAAAAAAAAAAAATCATTACAGATTGTGATAATGCAATAATGGAAATAAACATAATAATGAAAGAGAATAACTTATGGGTTGAAAAGCCAACTAGTTAGAGAACATAGTTTAGCTAGGGTAGTGAGAGAAGTCTTCTCTGGATAGGGGACAATTACATTGAGACCTAAAGAATAAAAAGGAGCCTATCATGCAAAGAACTGTGGGAGGATCCTTCAAGATAGATAAAGCAGCAAGGGCTGAGACAGAGAGGTGAGAATGAGCTAAGTATTTTTAGAAAACTAAATGAAAGCTATTATAGCTGCAGCATATTAAATAGTGAAAAGTTGTTTGAGATGAGCTTGAAGAAATAGGTAGGGAGTAGATCATGAAGGACTTTTTAAGCCATAAGAAATTTGAGTTTTATTCAAAGTGTGGTTATTGTCTATCTCAAGAAATAAAGCAAATTACAGGAAAAGAACAAAATAAATTTCATTTAGGAAAGCACATCGTATGCCAAAACAATTCAGTGAGAGAAAGAATTGTCTTTTCACCAAATAGTGCTGGAACAACTGGATAGCCACATGCAAAAGAGTAAGTTGAACCCTTCCTTATACTACAGAAAAAAAATGAATTCAAAATGAGTCATAGGCCTAAATGTAAAAGCTAAAACGGTAAACGTCTTAGAAGAAAACATAGGCATACATCTTCTACGATAAATTGAGCTTCATTAAAATTAAAATTTTTTGATTCAAAGGACGTAATCAAGAAGGTAAAAGGTCAACTCACATAATGGGAGAAATACTTGAAAATATCATATATGATAAGGGACTTGTGTGAAGAATATATTAACAGTCTGATAATAAGATCATTAACATAAATGAAAAATTGACAGACTTAAATCTCTCCAAAGAAGATATACAAATGGCTAATAAGTACATGAAAAGATGCTCAATATCATTGCAAATATCAGAAAAATGCAAATCAAAACTGCAATGAGATACTACTTCATACCTACTAGAGTAGTTAGTGTTCATGAGGATATAGAGAAATTGGAACCCTTATACATTGCTGATAAGATATAAAACCTGCAGTTTCTTTGTAAACCAGTTTGGCATTTCCACAAAATGTCAAACATGGACTTACCTTATGACCCAGCAGTTCCATTTCTAGGTATATATGTCCAAGAGAGTTGCATTCAAACAAAAACTTCTATGTGAATTTTCACAGCACATGGTTTGTAATAGCTAAAAAGTAGAAGCCCAAATGGGTAACACCTGATGAATTAATAAATAACATGTTAAATATTGTTTGACAATAAAAAGGAATGGTGTATAAGTACATAGTACAACATTGATAAACCTTAAAAACAGTATGCTAAATGAAAGAAGCAATTCACAAGAAATCACATATTGTACTTTTATATGAAATGTCCTAAATTGGCAAACCTATACATACAGAAAGTGGATTAGCGATTGCCTAGAGCTAGAGAGGTTAGGAAGAAATGGGGAATGACTTCTTATGACTATGAGATTTTGGGGGGGAGTGATGAAAATGTTCTAAAATTGATTTTGGTGATAGTTGCATGACTATGTGAATATGTTAAAAATAATTGAATTGTGCACATTAAATGGGCACATAATTCATATACATGATATGTGGATATCATGTATGAATATACATGTATCATGTAGCTGTCACATATGTAAGTGTAAATTATTCCTCAGTAAAGCTGTTTTAAAAAACGGATATAATGTGATACTTCTGAGACAAAACAGCTACTTTCACAGAGTCTAGAATAGGGAATCCCAATTGGTTCCTCTATTTCGTCAGTAAGCAGCATCAAGCTGACTATTCTCAATCAACAGGACATAGATAAATGACATACACAAATTGTATAAAATAGCATTTTTTAAAGAGATGGGATTCTTGCTAGGTTGCCCAGGCTAGACTTAAACTCCTGGGCTTAAGGAATTCTCCTGCCTCAGCCTCCCAAGTAGCTAGGACTATAGACACACACCAAAAAAATAGTGTTCTTATTTCTATAATTATTGAATAAATCCTACACTGTAAAAAGAAAAAGTTGCTATTTTTCCTATATGCCCTGCAAGCCTCTAGATACACAAATGGGTTGCGGTGGGTAGCGTTAACTTTTAAAAGCCAACATTTTGGAGCAAAATATTACTTATACATTTCAGGGAAAGCACTAAAATAAACCAATCTACCAGCAGTAAATATTGACATCTCCCCCCAAAACTATAATAACAACATATCCTTGAAGAGAAAAATAGTGAACAAATACTCAGGGGAGACCTTTCTGATTATAATAGCAACAAAATACAATATGGAATAAGACAACCCCTTTTCTCACACATAATGGGTTCTTTATGTGTAGAAATTTACTGTGCAAAAGTTCCTAATAGATTCATATACATTGTTCCCTAAAAGCTAAAAAAAAATTAGAAAAATCTCACTATACTTTACCTTTTATTCACAAACCTTGGTTTTACTTTCAATATTTAGTGCATGTTCTTTAAAATGTTATTTTCTTACCAGTGAATACCTAATAGATTAGCTTACTGTCTAATTAGGGTTAATTATTTTCATCTTTAGGCATACATTCTGTCATTCATTTATTCATTCATTAAATGTTTATTAAGCCAAACGCAATTATGAATGTTAATGTTACAGTGGTGAACAAAACAGACAAGGTTCATGCTGTCATAATGAAATTTATCAGAATCTATATTCTAATGTGGGAAGACAATGTAAGCATGAATGATAATTTTGGTAGTGATAAATGCTGTGAAGGAAATAAAAGATTGGGTGCAGTGGTTCATGCCTATTATCCCAGCACTTTGGAAAGCTGAGACAGGAGGATTACTTGAGCCCTGGAGTTCAAAACCAGCCTGAGCAACATAAAGAGACCCCTATATCCACCAAAACTTTTTAAAATTTTGTTGGTATGGTGGCTTACACCTGTGGTCCCTGCTGCTTGAGAGGCTGGCGTTGGAGGATCTGCTTGAGACTACTGGGAGGTCAGGGCTGCAGTAAGCCATGATCACAGAGAAAGATGGATGGATGGATGGATGGATGGATGGATGAGTGGGTAGAAGGAAGGAAGGAAAGAAGAAAGGAAGGAGGAGGGAGGGAAGGAGGGAGGGATGGAGGGAGGGAAAGGAAGGGAGGGAGGGAAAGAAAAAGGAAGGAAGGAAAGGAGAAAGAAAGGGAGAGAAAGAAAAAAGAGAAAGGAGAGAGAAAAAGAGAAAAAGAAGAAAAAGAGGAAGGAAGGAAGGGGAAGGGAAGAAAGGAAAGAACGGGAAAGAAGAGAAAAGAGAAGAAAACAAAGAAAGGAGAGAGAAAGAAAAAAGAAAATATGTTGTTGGGATGTGGAGTGACTAGGTAAAGGGGCGGCCTACTTAGGGTGGTCACAGAAGTACTATCTGACACTGCATTGAGCCAGACACCTAAGCATGGAGAAAGCCAGCTATGTGATTATCTGAGGAAAAGAGATTTCTAAGCAGTGGGAATATCTAAATACCTAATGCAAAGGCCCTAAGAGAGAAGGGATCTTGATCTATTTTTAAAAAGAGAAAAGAAAAAAATGGAAAAAATCCCTATATCTGGAGTATAGTAAATAATTGGAAAACATGATGCCAGAGAAATGTAGGAGCCAGATCATAAGGTATTATAGACCATGATAAGAGGTTTGGCGATTATTCTCATTGCAATGGACAGTCATTTGGAAGGTTTTGAACTGGGAGAAGGGTGTGATTAAAATGGCTAGTGATTATTTGGGCTTTTGTGAAGAAGAGGATTATGGGGGGTAAAAGTGGACCAAATTACTTAGAAAGCTTTGGCAGTAGTATAGATGAAAAATGATGGCAGCTTGGAATATGAGAAAAGACAGTATAAATGAATAATTATCAGATTCAAGACATATTTTAAAAGCATAGCTGACTGAATTTGCTCCTGGTTTAGATTTTGAGATGATAGGATAAAGTAATAAATAACAAACCCTATTTTAGCCTAGGTAACTGAGTGGATGATCATGTCATTAAATGAGTAACAGAGCGACAAATTTGTACTTTGAGATGTACAAATATATAACTGCTTTATTTCTGGCTCATCTGGTTTTCCTCGCAAGCTCCTACTTACTGATTAGTGGAATGCAGTGGGGGCAGGGGAAATGGCAGCAGGCAAAAAGAAAATTTAAAATCTGATTTAGTTGAACGCTTAAACTTACTCTAATCATATAAAGTTGTTTCTTCAGGTGCACAGCCTATCAACATGCTTAGTCTCACAAACATATCCGTCCTTGACCTCTCTCTTTTACTCCTTTCCAACAATTGAGTCTGTGTATCTTGTGACCAAGGATGAGGATGCTCTGAATATTGGTGCAGGTGTTGTTCATGCTCATTGGACATGGTAATCTTCCCTCAGTACCTACCTTGCCGGTTTCTGGTGATGATGTTTGCGTCTAGTAATTTTCTTTTTTTTTTTTTTTGGAGAAGAGGATTCCCTTGCTGAACTGGCCTCATGTCAGGTCCCACTAATTGCTATAGATATCTCTGAGGTCTGCTGTAGTTCTTATTCAGTACTAGTCAAGGAAACCTGCTTCTCAGCCCTTATTGTAGTGCTGCATATTCCTAGAGTAGTGATCACTCCATCCCTGCCACAAATTCACCAGCTGTTTATGAGTTGCCATCTATATCATATAGGAATTGAAAAGTAGCTCAGGAAATTTAAGCACATGGTCTTCCTCATTTTGACTTGATTGAATAGCCATATTGATAGGGCTGCATATCAGATGATATCTATATAAGATACCTTTCCAAATTCCAAAAAAGTAGTTGGGAACAAAGATCTCTCTCTGACAAAACTCAAAAAAGGGAAAATATTTCTCTCTCTCTCTCCTCCTTTGCCTTCCCACATTCTCTTGTAGCCAAAACAATCAAAAACCTCTATGTTTCTCTTTGCTTTCCCTATGTCATATCCTCATCCTTCTATCATCAAGTAAAAGCCTTATAGTAATACATGGAAAGTGTCTTCTCTATCAAAGGACAGCTTTGTGTGACAGGTATTCCAGATTCAACTTGTGAAATGTGAAAAATTGGAAACAAAAAAATAGGAACATCTTCTTTTAAGGCATTCAGGCTTTGGGCATACAGACACCTGAGGCTGAATAGGCAAAGTCCTCATATTCCAAGAGGCAAGAAAGAAAACCATTTTACTCTTTTTCAAATTATTGCCTCATTATAGTGAAGGTGGAGAAGAGTAGAAGGAAAGCATTTTAGGGATAGAAAGACGGATTTTGAGACTTTGGTTTTGGACCATGAAGTTTAAGATACCTAATTGAAATGCAAAGAGCTCTCATTAGGTAGAGTAATAAGAGGGTCAGTGATACAGTGAGAATAGGTGATACAACTGAGGAATCCTTAGAATACAGGTCTCTCAAAACCATACCATTAAATGTAAATGAATCAGTCTGCTTCTGAAAGACTTTTGAGTGCACAATGAAGTTAAGGCAGAAATCAAGGAATTCTTTGAAACTAATGAAAACAATGATACAACATACAAGAATCTCTGGGACACAGCTAAAGCAATGTTAAGAGCAAAGTTTAAAGAACTAAATACCTACATTAAAAAGTTAGAAAAATATCTAATTAACAGTATAACATCACACCTAGAAGAACTAGAAAAATGGGAGCGAAACAACCCCAAAGCTGAAATAACCAAAATCAGAGCTGAACTGAACAAAATGGAGATGAGAATAAAACATACAAAAGATTGACAAAACTAAAACTTCATTTATTGAAAGAATAAATAAGATTTATAGACCACAAGCTAGAATAATAAAGAAAAAAGGGGAGATGATCCAAATAAACAAAATTGGAAATGACAAAGGGGACATTATCATTAATGCCACAGAAATACAAAAAAACCCTCAAAGATTATTATGAACACCTCTCTGCCACAAACTAGAAAACCTAGAAAAAAAATTAATAAATTCCTGGAAATATACAACCTCCCAAGATTGAACCAGAAATAAACTGAAACTCTGAACAGACCAATAATGAATTCTGAAATTGAATCAGTAATATAAAAACCTACCAATCAGAGAAATTCCAGGACCAGACAGATTGACAGCTGAATTCTAACAGAGACGTAAAAAAGAGTTCGTATAAGTCCTACTGAAATCATTCCAAAAAACTGAGTTGGAGGGATTCCTCCCTAACTCATTGTATGAGGTCATCATCATTCTGATACACAACAAAAAAGAACACTTCAGGCCAATATCCCTGTTGAACATAGATGCAAACATTTATAACAAAATACTAGCAAACTCAATTTAACAGCACATCAAAAAGCAAATCTATCACAAACAAGTAGGCTTTATTCCTGGGATGTAAGGTTGGTTCAACATATGCAAATCAATAAACGTGATTAATCACAAAATAGAACTAAAAACAAGAAACATATGATTATCTCAATAGGTAGAGAAAAAGCTTTTGATAAAATTCGATATGTCTTCATGTTAACCCTCAACAAACTTGACCTTGAAAGTACATACCTCAAAATAATATAAATATATAATATTTATAATATAAATTATATATATATATATAACCTAGGAATACAGTTAACCAGGGAGGTGAAAGATCTCTACAATGAGAATTAGAAGACACTGCTGAAAGAAATCAGAGACAGAACGAACAAATGTAAAAACATTCTATGCTCATGGGTAGGAAGAATCAATATTGTTAAAATGGCCATACTTTCCAAAGTGATTTAAAGACTCAATGCCATTTCTACCAAATTACCAAGAACGTTTTTCACAGAACTAGCAAAAGCCATTCTAAATATATATATAAAACCTAGGAATACAGTTAACCAGGGAGGTGAAAGATCTCTACAATGAGAATTAGAAGACACTCCTGAAAGAAATCAGAGACAGCACGAACAAATGTAAAAACATTCTATGCTCATGGGTAGGAAGAATCAATATTGTTAAAATGGCCATACTTTCCAAAGTGATTTAAAGACTCAATGCCATTTGTTGCATCCAACAAAGATCTAATATCCGGAATCTATAAAGACCTTAAATCAATAAGCGAAAAACAAACAACTCCATTAAAAATGGGTAAAGGGCTTGAACATACACTTCTCAGAAGACATACATGTGACCATCAAGTATATGAAAAAATGCTCGGTGTCACTAATCATTAGGGAAGTGCAAATCAAAACCACAATGAGATACCACCTCACACCAGTCAAAATGGCTGTTATTAAAAAGTCAAAAAATAACTGATACTGGTGAGGTTGCAGAGAAAAGCAAACACACTGCCTGTGGGAATGTGAATTAGCTCAGCCACTGTGGAAAATAGTCTAGAGATTTCTCAAAGGATTTAGAAAGAGCTACCATTCAACCCAGCAATCCTATTACTGGGTATATACCCAAAGGAATATAACCCATTCTTCCATAAAGACGCATGCACATTTATGTTCATTGCAGCACCATTCACAATAGCAAAGACATGGGATCAACCTAAATCTCCATCAACAGTGGACTGGATGAAGAATATGTGGTATGTATACACCATGGAATCCTATGCAGTCATAAAAAAGAACAAGATCATGTCCTTAACAGCAACATGGTTGCAGCTGGAGGCCATTATCCTAAGCAAATTAATGCAGGAACAGAAAACCAAATACCACAAGTTCTCACTTATAAGTTGGAGCTAAACCTTGAGTACACATGGACACAAAGAAGGGAACAATAAACATCAGGGCCTACTTGAGAGTGAAGGGTGGGAGGAAGGTGAAGATTGAAAAACTGCCTATTCAGTTTTATGCTGCTTACCTAGGTGACAAAATTATCTGTACACCAAGTCCGTGTAACACATAATATACCCACATAACAAACCTGCACATTTACCCCTTGAACCTAAAATAAAAGTTAGACAGAAAAAAAAAAATAATACTCTGGTTTCTGTGGCATGTGACTGTACTTCCAGTAACTCGAGACTGAGGTGACTGGATTGCTTGATCCTAGGAGTTCAAGTCCTGCCTGGGCAACATAGCAAGACAGTGTTTCTAAAATAAATAAAAGTAATATTTGAAAATAGATTCCATTGTTTTTCACCAACAATGAGCAATTAGATATTTTGCAATGCAATTTCCAACACAATTAGCCACAAAATTAAGTACCTCGCAATACATCTAAACAAAATATTTGTAAAAATTATATTCATGATAGGAAAACTCAATAATATAAAATTATCAATCTTCCCCTAAATTAGTCAATACATTTAATATAATTTCAGTCAAAATCCTGATGGGATTTTAATAAAACTTGATTGATAAGAAGTGTTTTTAAAATTTGCATGGAAAATCAAAGGGCCAATATTAAGACAATTTTAAAGAATAAGTTGTGCAGAGGTCGGATGGTTGTGGAGGAGGTGGGAGGAAGAACTTGACCTATCTGATATAACTCATTATTGAAGCTAGAGTAATTAAGTTAGTGGCATATTCATTCACAAATAAACAAACCAATGGAAATTGAAGATAAGGTAGAATCAGATATATTTTGAAACTTGATTTTTGATAAATTTATTGTGCACTACAGATCTATAAGGAAATGATGAACTATTAATAAATGGTACAACTGGTTATCCAAATGGAAAAAAAAATGCTCTCCCTCACACAAATGCACACATGCATGCACACACACAAACACATAACCTGCGAAATTAAATTCCAATTTGATTAAAGGCTTAACTGTTAAAATCAAAATCTTAAAACTTTAGGAGACCATTTAAGATAATATTTTATGATCTTATAAGGAAAGGGGAAGCAGTAAAGATTTCTTAAGACAAAACACTAGAAAAGAAACAGAGAAAAATGATCACTTTGACTGCATTAAAATTGCAAACGTGTTAGTCCAAAGTCATAAGAAACAAGGTGAGAAAATAAGATACAGGCTGGGAAAAGAGATATGTGATATATAGAATGAACAAAATGTAAGTATGTATAAAAATGCATACAAATAACTCAATAAGGACAGCCCAGTAGAATAATGGGCACAAGATAGGAACCAGAAATTCACATGTAGATATAGATGTCTAATAACTTTATGAGTATCTATTCATTTTTCCATAATAATCAATAATATAAATTGAAATGATAAATAACATCCTGCACCCATTTTAAGTCTCATACAATCAAGCATTGTAGGAAATAAGGAGTAAGTGGAACTCTTAAACACTGCCATTGAGAATGTAAATTGGCAAATCACTTTGGAGAACAATTTGACAAACATCTGATGATATGCTTGAAGATGTATATATCCTATAACCCAGCAATTCAATTTTAGTACATACTCTATAAAAACTCTTGACATGAGCACGTAGAGACATGTACAGGGTGTTTATTCCAACATTGTCTGTAATAGCAAAAGAAAGCCACCAAAACAACCAACAGGAAAAATGCATAAATAAGTTGTGGTTTGATAATAACATGGAATCCTGTAGCAGTTAAAAAAAAATGAATTAAAGACACAGTAATTTGAAAACCAAAATGTGTGAAAAAGAAGTTTCAGGAGGACACACAAAGCATGATACTGCTTTTTTAAAATTTTAAAAGATGCAAAATAACTACATATTGCTTGGGGATACGAATGGAACAAAATAAGAAATGTGTGGGAACAATAAAATTCAAGATAATGGTTGCACCTGAGTAGGGAAGAAGGGTGATGTGTTTGGAAAAGTATATGTTTAATGTGGTGCTTCAATTATATATATGTATACATATACACACACTCACACACACACACACACACACACACACATATAGGTGATATTTCTTAAAGTAGTTGGTAGGTAAATGGGCTTTCATTGTACTTTTTAACATCTTTACATGTACTTAAATACTGTGTAATACACTTTTAGTAAACAGCAGAGGCTAATAACGACTAACATTTTTAAGCTCTTTATTACTCCTTTCTAAACTTTACATGCAGTAAGATATTTACTCTTAATAAGTCTTTGTAAAGGTTTTCTTATACCTCTTTTATTTAATAGGAATCTGAGGCCTTTACAAATTAAATAATCTACCTATGGCCATATAGCTGTTAGGTGCCAGAGACAGAATATGAAATGGGAGCAGTCTGACTTTTAAAAGCCCACACCTTTAATCTCTATGAAGTTTAATCAGCCTCTTTTTAAAAGGCCTCCTTAACTTCAAAGAAATCCTCAGGCTAGTGCAACTACCATTTCTACCTCTGGATGCAGCTATAACTACAGCAATAGAGCACAACAGCTTTGGACTCTAAATTCAGTGGTTTTCTGAGACTAGAAGAACATTTGCTCAGGAGCATAGTGTATGAGTCATTTCCTTAGGTATCTGTTTATTCGTTCAACAAATATTTATCTAGAGCCTACATAGCACAGTGGTAAACCACAAGTTATTTCTTGTCTACATCATTTTTGCAATTTGCCAAGATTTTGGGACACAAATTTGAGATTTCCATTTTCATTTCCAGCAAATGCAGGGAATGTTGTGATTAATAACCATTTTAGAACTTGCAATCTGGCTTACTGTGGAACTCACTTAAGTCTGACCATTGTTTACCTGAAATTTCTTATGGTGCCCCACTTTTTACTTTAAAAAAAAAAAGTGTATATTGAAAACTTTTAAACTACTTTTAGCTAAACAAAGGACAAACAAATGAAAAATTATTTTTAAGTTTTATATGACTACCTCCTTTTTCTCTCCATATTTCCTTCTTTTTTTTTTTTCACAGATCAAAGAATATCTCTTTAACTTTCTACTCCAGTGAGATTTTGAGATTTCCCTTGACCCTATATTAGATATATTGAAATTTTCCTTGACCATGTACTAGATGTATTTTATACTCTGTACTTTGTTTTGTATGTGTGTGGAGACTTCCTCGGATAGGCAGCAGTCCTGTACTTTCCACAAGATGCTGAGCTCCCAGTAGCTGATAGAAATGCTGAAATGGATGCATTTGGGTTTATGTTTTTTATTTCTATAAACATTTTTTTACAGCCTTTGACATAGAAGTCATGAGTTAACTTTAATTTCATTCTTTCTAATTAAAATGGGTATATTGAATCTGAGTAATATTCCACCTAGAATAATGAACAGTGTAATTTTGTCTGTCTTGGCCAGCTTGTGTGTGTGAACTTTATACCTAGTAACAGCTGTACCTCTAAGTCATTGTGACCTCTTTTTAAATGATTACACAAACCTAGTAATGTGAAAAGTAACCCTCATTTTTACTTCTTGTCTAATCCAGTGATTATCTGATAGAAGTATTCAAATACTTCATCTCATCTTTTCTTTAACCGTTTATTTCTTTTTTTATATTGAATATTTTAGGGGCCTGAAGGAATTGTGGGGATTCCAGGGCAAAGAGGTCGTCCAGGGAAAAAGGTAATTTTTTACACCTTTTTATAAAGGTTTTCTTTCTTCTGATGTGCCTAGCACTCCATAGACTGCTCTAATGTTTTTATTTGTACTAGATAGTAAAGTATTAAAGAATTATAAATGTCGCTTTAAAAGATACATTTTTATAAATTAATATTTAATTTCAGTTAGGAGTACTTATTATCTTGATTATTTGAAGGCAAATTTTCCATTTTGTAGTTTGTAAAAAAAATCTTGGCTTTTTCTTCTTTCCCTTATGTGCCAAAAATTCTTTTAGTAGACCATGGGCAAGAAGAAAGATAAAAGGAAAATACTATACCATTTGTGCTATTCAATAGCAACTTTAGTAAAGTATTTGAGACAAAAGAATGTAACTATAATTATTTGTTGTTAATGTGTTTTTCTAAGTTGATTTTATTTTTTCCATGTGTTAAGAACTACAAGAATATTTTTACTTGCTTACTTTATATTTTACTAAAACATAGTTGTATTTATGATTTATATTTATAAATTTACATTTCTATAAATGTGGAATCAATAATCTATTCAAATGTTGATGAAACCTAGGAATGGTTTTCCCTTTGGACTGTGACAGTTTAGAATTATTTATTATAATTAACTTCAAATCACACCATAATTTGATTTCAAGAATCCAATTCCAGCATTTCTGCTAACATATGCCTAGTCAGTCTTTTTCAGAATTTTTAGACAGTCGATGGGGAATAAATAATAAAGAGAAGTGAATGAGGTAACATTTAGTTGCCATGCTTATTCATTTAAAATAATTCCAATATTGAAGTTTCTTTCATCCCACATAGTATTATGTCTAAAATCAACATTAGTAGTGAGACAGTGCAAGTCTTTGTATAATAACAATCTGCACCTCTGGAAAAATAAAATAAATCCTTTTAACTGTTATGAATCCCCAAAATTTCCTGACCAACTGTGTTCACAGTAGTTTTTCTTTGTGTCTTCTTGTTTATCAATAATAGAATAGGTTGGTTCTCACTTAAGAAAATGAAGAATAATGCAACGTTGTTTAAGAGCGCTATATTTTGGTGCTCAAGAGGGGTCAGTTTGTTGGCCGGGAGCAGTGGCTCACGCCTGTAATCCTAGCACTTTGGGAGGCCGAAGTGGTTGGATTGTTTGAGGTCAGGAGTTCGAGACCAGCCTGGCCAACTTGGTAAAACTCTGTCTCTACTAAAAATACAAAACTTAGCCAGGCATGGTGATGGGCTCCTGTAATCCCAGTTACTTGGGAGGCTGAGGCAGGAGAATCTCTTGAACCTGGGATGCAGAGGTTGTAGTAAACCAAGATCACACCACTGCATTCCAGCCTGGGCAATAAAGTGAGTCAGTTTCTCTAATAGAAAGCAGAAGATAATTAGTTTTCAGAAAGATGTAAAATGATATAAAAATGTTACCGATTTTTCAAGGCATACTCCAAGCCAATGAGTGATGATCCTGAATGTACAGAACTGTACACTTGAGCTCTTTTTGTATTTGGACAGACTTGCATAGAAATTCTCTATAGAAACAGACATTTCAAAGAGCTTATGTTTTCTTATAGTAACAGTACATACATGCATACTTACATACGTATATAGCAAAATTCAAAATTAAAAATGGTTATTTGGAACTCAACATGAGCACCAGATACCCCCTGCTTGTTTGGTCAAAATTATTTTTTTAATCCTTTTCCAAAATTACTTTTATTTTTAAAGTAACTTATGTGGTGATGGTCTGTTATTATTGTTAGTGGTGGTCTGTAATATTGTTAACTAAATATTCCTCAGGAGCTGTTCAGGAATATCATATAGTTAATTAATATAAGTATAAACTTTTTTTTCTTACTTGTCTCTCTTACTAATGTCATTCACAGGGTGATAAGGGACAAGTAGGACCCGTGGGAGAAGTTGGAAGCAAAGGTTTCCCTGGAAAAATTGGGAAAAGTGGTCCTAAGGGTGCCAGAGGAACAAGAGGTGCTCTGGTCAGTATTTGATTTGCTTCCAGAACTGAGTCACTGTGGATGGGAAAGAAATGTATCCATGCCCTTAAAGTTTCATCCCTTGATTAGCTTTACAGAAAAGCCAATAGTTCCATTGAAAATAATCTACCTCCATGGGATGTGGAGAATTGTAAGCATTCCACAGTACTTAAATGGCTTAGTGGTTTCTGGACATGACAAGAAGAGGGAAAAAAAAAAAAAACTGAAAATGGAAATAAAATATGAAATGAGGTTTTAAAAAATAAGACTATAACTCCTAACCGAAGTAGGAAATTTTATATGGCCAGCTCTTAAAATTGGGATTTAATATCTGTATAAAACTATGCCGTCATGGTTGACAAATTGCTTTGAAAATTAGGTTTACTTGAAATGGATTTTCTTTCTCTGGTTGGAAACAAACCTGCTTTATCTGGATATTATTTTTCTAACCAATTGTAATAAATCTAATATCTAATTCTATCTTTAATCTTAGGAACTTTGTATGATGTTAGGAACAAGTATAGCATGATACTTGTGAACTCATATATTATCAAAATTATATTGTGAATATATTTAGACCTGTTCAGAAAGTCACAGCATGAAAGAGATGTAAAATATTTAAAAGATTATCTAATTGAGTCTTCTGTTTCATAAGCTTTTTTACAAAATACCTGTGTATTTCCAGGTAGTGTAGTCTCCATTTAAGTGTCACAAATGCTAGGCTTTTCACTATAAAGCTTCTTAGATATCATTGCATAATCCATTTGTTGTCTGAGGTAAGTTTGCTTCAGGCTCATTTTCAGTATTCCATTCCTTACTGTGATCTAGGCCTTTCTTACTTTCTTTTATTTAAATTACTAGTATTTCTCTGTCTTTCACCTGTGTGTAGGTTGATAAGTTCCCAACCTACCTTCCCAAGAGGTTTCACCAAATTTACATTCCCATCATCAACATTTCATATTACTTCTGTTGATGTTTGCCAATTTGATAAGTGAAAATTTGTATCTTATTTTTCTTTCTATTTACACTTTCCCAGTTGCACTAATTCTTATGAAAGTTGCCTATTCATATATACTGCACATCGATTTGTTGTCTTTTTCTTATTGATTTGCAGTCACTCCTTAGATGCTTAAAATATTTATATAATTTTATTAAATATGTTACAAAATATATTACAAATGTTTTTTTCTTTCTGTAATTTATCTTTTAATTTTATATATCTTTTGCTGTATAGAACATGTTAATTTTTATATAATCAGACTCGTCAGTCTTTTCCCTTATAGTTTCTGTGTTTTATTCTATTAGAAATGCCTTCTCTACCTAAAGTATATAAGAATATTCTTCCATATTGTTCTAATACTTTTATAACTTTATTTTTACTCTTAAGTCTTAAAGATGTATAGAGATTTTCTTGGTTTTTGTGTTTTTGTTTTTTTGGTTTTTTGGTATATGAGGTGTAGAAGACTAATTTTATTTTTTCCAAACTGATAGACAGTTGTCCCAATTCCATTTATTGAGTGGCCAGTCTGTTTTCTGCTTTTTTGAAATGCTATTGTTACCATAATCTGAATTCTCAAATATTTATTCGTCTGTTTTTATTCTGTTTTATTTTTATTTTATTTTATTTCCAAACTGATAGACAGTTGTCCCAATTCCATTTATTGAGTGGCCAGTCTGTTTTCTGCTTTTTTGAAATGCTATCGTTACCATAATCTGAATTCTCAAATATTTATTCGTCTGTTTTTATTCTGTTTTATTCTCTGAATCTGGTAGTCGATTTCTGGGTCAATACAACACTATTTTACTTACTATACTATTGTGATATCTTCTGTTAGGGAAAATACTTAATAACTCGTCTTACAAAATAGTTTGATTCTTGCTATGACTTCCTCTCATGTGAACTTTCAATTTTCTGCAATGCTGAATCTTTCTATAAACACCGTATGTCTTTTTATTTACTCATATCTGCTTACATATTCTTCAGTAAAATATTTCCCTTATCTCTGTTCTTTAATCTGTCTTGTTAGGTTTATTCTTAGGTTTTGTTTTTTGTTTTTTGTTTTGTTTTGCTTTGCTTTGCTTTTGAGTTTTATTGTCAGTGTCAATGTAATCCTGTCTCTGTCACATTAACTTAGTGATGCTGTTGGTACTATTACATTTTGACCTTAGAGCCTCTTTAAGGAATGTAGAAGATTCTCATTGATTCTTTAGGTAATTAATATTGCCTCCCCTTATTTGCTTCCCTGAATTACTACGTTGATTAGAACTTCTACTATAGCAGTGAATAGAAGTTATGATGAGGAAAACCTTGTCTTGTGGGCCCGTCTTTAGTGAAAATGCTTATAATGTCAAGTGTTGTTTACAATTGCTTTTTAGACATACCATTTATTTGTTTAAAGAAATTTCTTTTTATTCTTTTTTTTTTTTATTTTATGGAGTTTTTGCTCTTATTGCCCAGGCTGTAGTGCAATGGTGTGATCTTGGCTCACCACGACATCCGCCTCCCAGGTTCAAGTGATTCTCCTGCCTCAGCCTCCTGAATAGCTGGGATTACAGGCATGCGCCACCACGCCCAGCTAATTTTGTATTTTTAGTCGAGATGGGGTTTCTCCATGTTGGTCAGGCTAGTCTCGACCTCCCCATCTCAGGCGATCTGCTTGTCTTGACCTTCCAAAGTTCTGGGATTACAGGTGTGAGCCACCACACCTGGCCCTCTTTTCATTCTTAAATGAGAGTTTTGACAAACAGTAGATGATGAATTTTATTAAATACTTTTACAACATTTGTTTAGATAATCCCATGCTTTCTCTCCTTTGTTTGTAAATATAAGAAAATTCATTAGTAGATTTCCAAAAGTTGAACCAATCATGAGTTTCTAGGATAAATTTTACTTAGGTATAGTTATATTATTCTTTTAAAGCAAATGGATTCAATTTTTTAACATTTTATTTAAGAGTTTTATTTTAGCATATTGCATTTAGTTTATCTTAAAAATTTTGCATTTGTATTTGTAAGCAAAATAGACCTATGGGCTTTTATTTTTTTAATGTATACTATCCTTATTGGATTTAGGTATAAGTGTTACACAAGTCATATAAAATGGGTTGGTAAATTTTTCATATTTTTCTGTGCTCTGTAATAGTATGGAACATAGATATTTTCTGTTCTTCAAAGGTTTTATAAAACTTGCTGTTAAAACAACCTGAGCCTAATGTTATTTTATTAGCAGTAGATCTTTGGCTTTCTTTTCAAATTTTGTACCTTCTTGAATTTTGAAATTTTTAAAAAAATTGTTTTATCTAAATTTTCATATTTAGTAAGTGAAATTTGAAATTACCATTTTCTTATAATTAAAATTTCCTTTCTGTGGTTATGTCCTTTTTTCTAATGTTGTTTTATTGTGTCTACTCTTTTCCGTGATCAGATTTTCCAAATATTTTGCTATTTTATTAGTCAGTTCAAAGTGTCTACTTTGTTTTTCACTCAACTTTTTTTAAATGGTTTTCTGTTTCACTAATTTATGCTTTAATATTAATCTTTTCTTGAATTAAATGTCTGGCCCATTTATTTAATAAATGTGTTAAGAAGCTACCTGTTTTCTTTTGAGTGCTACTTTGGCCATACTTCCATATTTTTATGTTTGTGTTTTTACCATCATTTGCTTATAAATAGCTTGCAATTTTAGATTTTATTTTCTCCTGAAGAAGAGTTATCTTAAAGGATCTTTCTTTTTAAGTAGATTTTTTAATTTTTATCGCTCATTTTTAATTACGTTGCATTATAGCAACAGGATGTGACCTATATGATATCTGCTTTGAGGAAACTTAGTAAAATTTTATTTGAGGCCTACTATACTCAAGTTTTGTCAAAAGATTATGCATTCCTTTTTTTCTCTTCTTTTCTTTCTTTCTTTTTTGGGGGTGGCTAAAAAACAGTTCTAAGTATTTCTGTTAAATAGTTAGCTAAGTTACTTAAATCCTTATAGCTTTCTTACTGTTTTTTTCTTGCTATTCGATTCATTGATTTCTGAAAACAGTTTTTAAGGTCTGCCCGTCATATTTTCTCTTATTTTCACTTATTTTTGGGAGGTTACATATTTTGCATATATATCTTAGATACATTAAGGTTCATTTTTTCTTTTTTGAATTGCACATTTTATTACTTGTCATATTGGCTCCACGAGTCACTTGGAATCAGCAGCAGTCTTTAGCACTGCCTGCTTTTTGGGCAACATTTTCTACACTCATTCACCTATCCTCTAAGCAAATGCTGCCATCAGTTATCCAGCACAAGTAGAAGAATAGGAATACCTGACTGTTTTCCCCAATTAGTCACCTGAGCCTATCCTGCCCCTTCCATGTCTTGACTTCAGCATTTGAAATTTCCTTAAGACTGTCTGCACATCTGCAACAATTTTTTTCTTTGTGTATTTTCAGCCCTAGTTTTCTTCCTCAGATTACAAAATTTTGGTCCAATAATGACGTTTACTTATTTTCCAGTGTTGTTACCACAAATAAATAGCTTTTTTTCTCTCTCTCTCTTTTAGTTGGATGGGATTATTAAAACAAGCATATGTCATTCAGCCATCTTGAGCTAATGAATACTGAGTAGTTACATTCTAGTCTAGGTTATTTACCTAGGTAGTGGCTGAATTCTTATTAATGTTTTAAAATTAATTTTGTGCAATTTCTTTTTTAGACTGAAGCTTGTTCTTAATTTACTGATCAACTATTAACCGTTGATCAGTAAATTAAGACTCATTTACTAATCAATGAAAATTAAGACTCATTTACTGATCAGTGAAACCAACTATTAACCATTGATCAGTCTTAATTTACTGATCAATGGTTAATTGTTGCAATGTTAACTTTTTAGAACTGGGACTTTAAAGAAATCATCAAATATAGTGAAACCATATGATTAAAAGGGAAATACTGTATATAAAGAATCCAGTGACTTGGTTCTAGTGTGATATTTGGCAAGTCTCATGCCTATTCTGTGCCTTAATTTTCTCATCTTCTATTTGTTTTGAGACTCATATAGGAGAGTCAATATGGAATGTTTTTGATAATATGAAATATGGGACTTTTTCATTTTTTTTTTAACTTTTTTCAATTGTCTGAGCAATCTATTCATTAGGCTAAGGGCATTTGCTGATTAATCTTTGACTTCCATCTTTTCACCATCTATAAAACATTGATAATAAGAGTACTTTTAGGGTAACTATAACATGTAATTTGTCAACCACTTCTATTTTAACAACTTTGGCCATGACGAAAACAATATTCATCAAAGCATCTGAAACTAACAATGAGTATGGAGTTCTGGATCCCGTAGTGACAATGTCAAAAACTCTCAGGTTGCACTCTCTAATATTCAGTGACCCACAACTACCACAAACTTTGACAGATGTAAATCACACTTCCAATAATGTTGTCAGGGATCAGCAGGATTATGACAACTGAAAGTATTTTTTAGATATGATTAAGGATGTTTATATCAGAAATAAACCAAAAAGCCATTTGTTGTAGAACTTTTTGTTTTCAGAAAAAAAAAATAAAGACAAAAGTTATTTTTTGTCTTTTGAATGTTATTTTTTGCTTTCCCTTTTCAAACTAGACAAATTTCAACTATGAAAAAATCTAAAAGTAACAATTTAAAAAATAAGAGTACAAGTCTAATGATTTAAACAATTCTCTGCTTTCTCTATCTCACTAATATTTACTTTGTTTTTTAGGGACATTTAGGATTGATGGGACCTGAGGGAGACCCAGGAATTCCAGGGTACAGGGTAAATATTTATAATTGAAAAAGCATATTCTCATGAAAACATTTTTATTAAAGATGATATCCCAAATTTGCAAATTATCTCTGTTAAACCTTTCTAACATATTTAGGCCTCATCCTCCTAGACAGTGAATCCTATTTTTCATTTCAGAATAGTACAATATCTAATACCTAGGTAGAGCATGTTTAAATGTCTACTTGTCCTTTGTAGGGCCATCAGGGTCAACCAGGACTCCCTGGATTGCCAGGACCTAAAGGAGAAAAGGTTTGCGTATATATTGGCTTTCTAACACTAAGGTTAAACATTGAGTTTATGAATTATTCCTGAAAGACTGCATTGAGAAAATTTCAAGGAATAAAAGAAGCACTTTTAAAGTTGAAAATTTTACTAGTTCTGGAAGAAAAAAATAAATATGAAGGAGCTAAAATTTAAATAAATTATTAAAATATCTTCCATGGGTTGTCTCAAGACTGAGCTAAAATAATAATATTATGAAAATACTTTGCAATCTGTAGATCTTTGTAAAAGTAAAATTAATTAATTATGTAAATAAATTGTAAGGCTCTAGATTAAATCATTAATTATACCACATTTATATTAGGAGTCTTTGAGGCAGGAGAGTCAGGATCAAGCAATCTTGATTGTTGCCCAGGCTGAACTCAAACTGATCAAGTAATCCTCCCGCCCCAGGCTCCTAAGTACGACAAGTGTGTACCACCACATCTGGCTTATTTATATTAAAGATTAAAATTTTTTGATGATTTAGGAATAACTACAGCAGTACTTTTAATTTTTAATATCATTGAAAACCTGACATTTTAAGAATATTTCTGAGCTGCTTCTTACGTAATTAAAGCAGATTGATACTTCCAAGAAGAACTCTGTACAAATTACAACTCTGTATAAAATATCATATGCTTAGTTTCTTACATCAAAGTTTTCCACTTAAGATAAAATCAAACTGCTTTTCCTAATACATTAAAAAATAATAGGTTGTGTATTTTTGAAGGTTATTTTATTTATTGAGTTGTTTATAAATCATTATTTTCATTTTAGGGCTACCCAGGAGAAGATAGCACAGTCCTAGGACCACCTGGACCTCGAGGTGAACCAGTAGGTCTTTTTCTAAAATAATTCTGATTATTCAAGATAAAATAAAATTATATAATAGATTCACAACACCAATTACATCTTTTCAAGGAGTTTTCTTTTGTTAGTTTTATAACATGGTTTGATAGGAGAGCAATATTTATGGTCACAAAATCTAAATGATATGAAAGTCTTTAATATGAAAAATATTAAAGGTCAAAATTCTTAGCATAACATATAGGGTTAATATAGTGACTTCCCAAATCTAACTTTCTGCATTTAAGCCATGATAACTTTTACAAAGATTATCAGAAAACTTAAACACTCTAGACATTTTAGGCTACATATTTCTTTAATTATTATATTCAGATTTATTTCTAAATATTAAAAAATCTTATCTATATACTTCTTATATCAGTTTACACACAGTTGCCAAGTGATTTCTAAACTCCTCTAACCAGTTATTAGAACCAATAACCTTTAAATATCACTGCTCTGTAGTCTCACAATTAAAATCTTAAGGGCAACTATAACCATGGTTTCTAAAAAGTAGCTATTATAGCTTTGATTATCTGAATAACTGTCTCTGTGTTCATGTTTGACTAAAACAATGTCTAAAGACCATATGTAAATTAAATGGATTAAATGAAAATTCTTAGTTCATAGAAATAAATATTATATAATTGGCTATGTTTTCCATTTCTCTTATACCATTATATACAGTAAAAGAATCCTAAGGCACAAGGATCAAAACATGTAGTCACTCCTGATATTTTGATCTGGCTCTTTGAAGATGGTTGAAAGTTATACTTTGTTTTCAAAATAGGAAAGATTCTAAAATTTTCTAATTAAATCAGGCCATCTCATATAAAGGCAATAGGTATATAGATATCTAAAGGAATATGTAAGCTTCTTTATCAAATAATATTCTAGTCTCCCTAAACCACTAAGAGAGGGAAATATATGGAAATAATGTAAAAATGTTCAAGCAAATGGAAAAAACTTGGCAAAAGGAGTAGTAGTGGTTGTTTTCCCAGATTTAAGTATGCCAAAATCAAAGAATGTCAGCTAAAATGTAATATATATATATATATATATATATATATATATATAAACAGTCTAGCATAACAATAATAGTTTTATCCAGTAGACACGAGACAGGCATGAAACTTAAACCACAAAGATTCTAAATAATTAAAGCCGAGTCAGGGATTATGGTATTGACATTATGTCTCTTACCTTTCTCCACAAAAGAGTAAGTTAAAATTTGTCAATTAATGATCTATAATAAATTCTATGTTTTGCCAATTAATTTTTTTTTTTTTTTTTGAGACGGAGTCTTGCTCTGTTGCCAGGCTGGAGTGCAGTGGCACAATCTCTGCTCACTGCAACCTCTGCCTCCTGGGTTCAAGCGATTCTTCCGCCTCAGCCTCCCGAATAGCTGGGACTACAGGCTTGTGCCACCACACCCGGCTAATTTTTGTATTTTTAGTAGAGACAGGATTTCATCATGGCGAGAATGGTCTCGATCTGTTGACCTCGTGATCCGCCCGCCTCGGCCTCCCAAAGTGCTGGGATTACAGGTGTGAGCCACCACGCTCGGCTTTGCCAATTAATTTTAATGTAAATTTTTGCTCAGATGGAAGGTCTTAGTGGGTGCTGATATTCATTACTAGTAGATAATTTGATGATTTATTATATTAAATATTTTCTATTAGGAATGTTCAGGAAAAGTAAGTCTGAGTTTATTAGGTTAATTTCTGGCTTAAGGATTAAAATTAATAAGTGTAATTTTTTAGGTTAATTTATGTCTTGAGAATTAAACATTTTACAGATTAAATAGACTTTTATTCTGTGACTGTGTCTCCCTCTCTTGCCCAGGCTGGAGTGCAGTGGTGCAGTCATGGCTCACTGCAGCCTCGAATACCAGGACTAAGTGATCCTCTCACCTCCTAAGTGGCTAGGACTGCAGGCTCATGCCACCAGGGCCAGCTAATTTTTATTTATTATTTTTTAATTTTTTTAGAGACAGGATCTTGCTCTGTTGCCCAGGCTGGTCTCAAACCCTTGAGCCCAAGCGATCCTCCTACCTCGGCCTCCCAAACTACTGGAATTACAGGCATGAGCTATCACACCCAGCCAGCAATAGACTTTTTCATGAAGAATAGTAAAGTAGGATTTACAATATAAATATCTTTTAAAAGATCACTTAAACATAATCTTCCGTAATCATTGGAATTACATACTGAACTGTCCTACTCAAATCTTTTTCAATCATTTTAACGTTTAGTAAAAATGTAAATTATTTTAGCATCATTTATAACATACTGTACTCATTGAAACATTTTGTTGTTTTGTTGTTGCTGTTGCTGTTATTTGAGAGAGAGTCTCACTCTGTTGCCCAGGCTGGAGAGCAGTGGTGGAAACATGACTCACTGCAGCCCCGACCTCCTGGCCTCAAGTGATTCCCTGCTTCAGCCTCCCAGGTAGCTGGGGCTATAGTCACGTACCACCATGGCTAGCTAATTTTTAAATTATTTGTAGAAACAGGGTCTCACTTTATTGCCCAGGCTGGTCTCAAACCCCTGGGCTCGAGGGATCCTCCTGCCTCAGCCTCCCAAAGTGCTGGGACTACAGGTGTGAGCCACCACACTAGGTGAAAATATTCATATTTTTAATTGGGCCACATTTTTCAATAATTTTCATAGTAGAATCATTATAAGATTTCTTTATATAATTCAGTGGTTAGTGTATTTTGATGTTCTTATTGAAATTCAATATTTTGAAATTAATGGAGCTAAACAAATCATATATTTGTTTTTATTTTTTGACAAAAGAATAAACCACACTAATTGTATCACCTGCATTCACATATAGTTTGATCCATCTGTAAAAGTGATTGTTTTGTGTATGGTCTCTGTAGGGTCCAGTCGGGGAACAAGGAGAGAGAGGAGAGCCTGGAGCAGAGGGATTTAAGGTAATTTCAAGTTATACCCTTTGCTTCTAAATTTAAATAGTGTTCTCTGTGTTTCTATTCCATTTCAAATGAAAATAAGCATTACTGTATTGAGATAATTAGTAACGTCTTTTGTTTTTAATCCTAGCAGAAACATCTATTTTCTCCTCCTCCTTCCTAGAATCATCTTTGTCTTTTCCCAGTTGTGCTTTTTCTCATCATTCAGATCTCAACTGAAATGTTACCTCCTGAGAGGCCTTCTCTAACTTTATCTAAAAATAGATCTAGAACAATCACTCTGGACCATAATACTTGATTTCCTTCATGACATTTTATGCTATATTTTCTTGTCACTTTTTAAATATATTTGTTTCTTTATTGTTTGTCTTCCTCCACCAAAATGTATGATCCATGAAAATAAAATCTTGTCTCTCATATTTATCATTATATCCCCAATTTCTAAAACACAAAGTTCCTGGTGTTTAGTAGGAATTCAATAAAGAGGTGTCAAGTTAGTTATATAATATCCCTCTCAGGAATGGAAAAGGATAAGAATTGACTTAAGCCTTTATATTGACTTTTTATTGACTTAAGGCTTAAGTCAATTCTTATCGTTTTCCATTCCTGAGAGGGATATTATATGACTAACTTAATCAGCTAAAATTAGACTTTGTGTAGAACTTACTCAGTGTTATTTTTTAGAGTCACATTTGTTTTAAGAATGTTCTGTGTCCCTGCCTTATATCTCTTCCCTCTCTATTTACGTTGTCAATTGCTTTATAGAGTTAGAGGTTGCCTCCTGTCTCCCTATAGTTCCTGTCTTATTCCTTTGCTCAAAGCATTCTTTACTTGCCTGTAACATTATGTAATCTTTATATAAATCCCATCTGTCCTTCAGAATTTCGCTCAAATTCCCTTTTTCACTGATCCACTAACAGTAATCTTACCCTCTCCTGTAGTCCTGTAATAATATTATTATTTAAATCATTCAACACAAATATTATTCTTTTTTTGCTAATTGTTTATTTTATTTATTTACTTATTTTTTTGAGACAGAGTCTTGCTCTTTCACCAGGCTGGAGTGCAGTGGTGCAGTCTCAGCTCACTGCAATCTCAACTTCCTGGGTTCAAGCAATTCTCCTGCCTCAGCCCCCTGAGTAGCTGGGACTACAGTTGCACACCACCAGGCCCAGCTAAGTTTTGTATTTTTTAGTAGAGACGGGATTTCACCATGTTGGCCAGGATGGTCTCGATCTCTTAAACACATGATCCGCCCACCTTGGCCTCCCAAAGTGCTGGGATTACAGGAATGAGCCACCGCGCCTGGCCGCTAATTGTTTTTTTAATGTGTAGTGTCTTCGCTCTCCACTTTGCATATGTCTTCTTTCTTTCTTGTACAATGTCTGGGTCTGATCCCTGTACATAAGCTTTTAGTAATGAATTGATGAATTAATTGATCTGATACATCTCTCTGTCAAGGTAAAATTTCTGTGATCATGTCTGAAATTCAGATTTATATTAGCCAAACTAAATGGACAAAATGATGATAGATAGATAGATAGATAGATAGATAGATAGATAGATAATCATTGATTAGTTGATTTTTCTCAAGCCAGAGGAATCTAAAAAATTAACTTTCATTTCCGAAAACTCTCTTTGAAGCAGATGTTGAGAGTATTTCTAAATGTTTGTGAAATTATTGTGATGATCATTTTTTTTTCTGTTTTCAAAGAAACATTTTTAGTAGGTTATATGTGTTCTGTTTCCAATTTACATAGCATTTGTATCTACAAGAAAGTCCTTTCTGCACCTACCATTCCTCAGATTCTTGCAGCTTAAAATATTGAGTATTCCAGGATATCATATTTTGGTAGTGTGTCTTGAACCCCATCATGTGCAACGATCACCACTGTCTGGTTCCAAACATTTTCACCACTTCCAGAAGGAAGCCCCTACCCATTAACCAATCACTCCCTATTCCTCCCAGTTTCTGGAAACCACTTTTCTTTTTTTCTCTGCATTGCATATTCTGGATATTTCATATAAATAGAATCATACAACATATATCCTTTTGTGTCTGGTTTCTTTCACTTAGCATAATGTATTACAAGTTCATCCATATTATAAAATATATCAATATTTTATTCTCTTGTGTTACTGAATAATCACCTGGCTTTTACAAACACGTGTTTATAGTCACAAACATCTTTATAATCATGGTGAACTCATGATTATCCTGCAGGAGAAAAGAAATGGAATGAATAATGCATATTTTGCTTCTGTTTGGTTGTGACCTATTAGACATTTTTAAATTCTTCTCACTAACCTTTGTTCTTTTTTCCCCTTGAAGAAACTTAGAATGACAAAAATCAAGAGTTGTGCTCATTATTATTAATGCATACTTCTTTGTAGTGACATCCTTTATGTGTTATGTATGATAACCTTTCTAAAAACTTGTCTCTGGTCATTAAGCTTATATTTGAGTGTCTGCCATGGGCCAGGAGAAGAGCTAGGGGCCATGAAGATTACATTGGACATCCCAGACACAATCTCTGCCCCCATGGACATCACATAAATATATAAAAAATAAAGAATAAGAACATTTGATCAGTATAAAAATAGACATAGTGAATTTTAGCTTTAAAATGTATAAAGTTATTTCATGTTCTTTCATAAAAGGAAAAACAATTATAGCTGTCATCCTACAAACTAAAACTATACATCACATAGATCAAGATGAATTTATTTGAGGCTTGAGAGAGCCAGAGGGAATAAATGTATTATCCTGGCAACAGCCAATTTTTAAAGCTATAAATGGAAACATTTTATTTAAAGGTATAAATGGAAACATAAATATCTAAGATTAACTCAAGCTAAACTTAAGAGAGAAGAAGTCCAGAAAAACCTTGAATAAATTATGTTGTAGCTCAAAGTCTTTTTATTTGGGTTTGGCAATGGTCGTAGAATTTTTACACACAATGAAATAACTAAATCCCAACTAGGCCTTCACTCCTTAGCATCTGACATGCAGATCTAAATAGCTATTGGACATCATCACAGGCACCTCAAACTCAGTATATGCCAAACCATAATACCTCATCCTTTGCAAATCTGATCTGATCCTACTCTTGTTATGTCCTTATTTCCGTGATTAGTATCCAGTCATTCAGGTGTCCAGGCCAATAGATGAATATTCTTTCTCCCTTTCTCTGTCTCTGTCTGTCTCTCTCTCTGTCTCTCTCTCACTCACTCTATCTCTATCAATCTTTTTCTTCCCTATACCCCTACTCATCTCTCACATTCAGTCAACGACTTCTTTTGACTCTTAAATGTTTCTGAAATCTAGCTACTTTGTGCTACTTTAGTTCAGGCTCTCATCATTTTTCGCCAAAATTATTTCAGTAGCTTCCCAATTAGACTCCCTGTCCCCAGTCATAGCTCCCTCAGATCTGTTTTCTACCTAACATGTTCTGTCAGATGCATCCCTTTATTTCCCATGCTATTCCTTCTGCCAGAATGTCCTTAGTAACTCATTCTTCAAGATCGAACTTATCACTTCCCTTATAAAACTTCTGTAAGTTCCTTTGGCCATTCAACTTATCCCACCACTAATATTATCTGACAAATTCCATCACTTTCCTTAACCTCTCCTGCACAATTTTGTAATAACATTTACTATGGCATATTTAATTTTTACCATTACGGAAGAATGGTCATAGTCAATTTTCGGAGGGATAGAATGGACCAAAGTAATAGTAATGAAACCTTTAGAATGTAGGTTTATCTTGGTGAGATTTACATTCATACTTCACAAAGCCAGGAGAGGCAGTTGGTTATTCTATGATCATTCTGAAAATAGTTCTGTAAAACTACATATAGGGATGGTGGAAAAGCCATAATTTGGCGTGATAGTTCGGAGTTTTGTAGTTTGCTCATATTCTCACTCTCACTTCAGCTCCAGCTTTCACCAGCCACTGCTTTCCTGAATCCTGTTTGATAAGGGACCCTCAAGTAGTCATATTTACTTGTACCACACTCTCTCTTGATTGAGCAGATTCTGTTAATTGCTGGCTCTGCTCATGTTTTGCTAAGGGTCATGTGTGATCATGGTTTTCCCTTTAGTGTGGCCATGTGCTATATTGAAGCTTATAGAAGCTTTCCAGACCAGCCTTTCTCTCTTGCCACTGTTCTTTTTTTTTTGAGAGGGAGTCTCCCTCTGTCGCCAGGCTGACATTCAGTGGCGCAATCTTGGCTCACTGTAACACCACCTCCCAGTTTAAAGCGATTCTCCTGCCTCAGCCTCCTGAGTAGCTAGGACTACAGGTGCATGCCACCATGCCCAGCTAATTTTTTATATTTTTAGTAGAGACGGAGTTTCACCATGTTGGCAGAATGGTCTTGATCTTTGACATTGTGATCTGCCCACCTCAGCATCCCAAAGTGTAGGATTACAGGCATGAGCCACCACGCCCGGCCTGCCACTGTTCACTTCCTTAAACAGGTTTCATTTCCTTTATCAGGAAGTTGAAACTTAAACTATAAACATTTGCCTCGGAATACAAACAGAAGACTTCAACTGACCTTTCTGTAAGAATAAATATTGTAAGCCCATGTATGCAATCTCATCTTCTAGCGCAGGAGATGGGACTGATAACTCTTTCCTAAGGCATTCTTTCTGTAATATACAGAAAATAGGAAGAAAGAAATCTGATTGAGTAGAACAGCAGGAAAGGGGATAAAAAAGATTACACACAGAATTCTTCCTGCATAACTCTCATCTGAACACACTTCTGGGTTGTTGCTAGTTTCTATTTACACACTTGAAAAGGGAAATGTGGTAGGTCAGCATTCCGTCTTAGGAAAACTAAGGTGATGACAGATTGCCGAATGTCAGAGTCATGTGGTGTTTCTTGGTATTATATCAAGTAACTGCTCCCAGTCTTCAGCGCAGTAAATCTACTGTCCAAATAGCTGTGAACTTAGTTTCAGCTAAGTAAAATGGAGACTATAGTACACTTTCAGAGGAGGAAGAACTTGAAAAAGAAATGTATTCTCAAACTCTGTTCCTTTGGTTATTGACTCTATTAGTTTCCTGAGGCTGCTACAACAAATTACCACAAAATGGGTGGCTTACAACAATAGAAATGTAATTTTCTCAGTCCTAGAAACCAGAAATCCAAAATCAAGGGATCAGCAGAGCCACACTCCCTCTAGAGGCTCTAGGGCCACACTCTGCCTCCTCCAGTTTCTGGTGGCTGTCAGCATTTCTATGACTGCATGTCTCCAATCTCTGACTCTGTCTTCGCCTGGCCTTCTCCTCTGTTGTCCGTGTCAGTCTACCTCTGTGCACTTTTTAATGGATTTCGGGCCCACGTGGATAATGCAGGATAATCTTATCTTGAGATCCTTAACTTAACAACATCTACAAAGACCCTTTCTCCAAACAAGATCACATTCACAGGTTCTGGGGATTAGGACATAGACACACATTTGGGAGGCTACCATTCAACCTGCTACATTAATTCACATTTTAAAAAAACAAGAAGAAGAAAGAAAGAAAGAAAACCCTAACTTGTTCTTGGTCACCATAATATCCGACAGCTATTATGTTCTTTTCTATTTCCAAGAAGAATCATAATCTATATGACATTAAAATTGAGCTTTGCAACACTTTGCTACCATTTTAGGTAATAGTAACCTATTCTCTTAAATCACATGCCTCTACTTACTCTAATAATGTAATCTTTTCTATTACTAGGGACATGTGGGTGTGCCAGGACTAAGAGGTGCCACTGGACAACAAGGACCCCCAGTATGTTTTGAAAGCATTATTTCTAAAATTAACATTAATATAACTTATTTGGTTTCTGCTTCATATGTGATTTTTATTTTGGTTTCTACTAAAGGGCGAGCCAGGTGACCAGGGTGAACAAGGACTAAAAGGAGAGAGAGGATCTGAAGTAAGTTTAAATTATTTAAGACAATTTGAGATTTATAGTTAGCAGTTTTAGAAAGCAGGAGCACAAGAAGTTGCTATTTATTATAATTCAAATTATGTAGAATATGGATCACTGTAGGTCTCTAAATAAGGTGTTTTTCAATAATTATGCTAATACAAAATTATTGATTGAGTCCTTTGTTTTGACTATCATCCAAACTTTTCTTTACCAGAAGCCTATTCTGGCTTTGTGAAAATTGCCTAAGTTGTCTCAAATTAATAATATGTTCTTGAGGTTTCAAGCAGAAATACCAACAAGACTTTAAACTAATATTATAAGGTAAAGAAACATATCAGTCAAACCTATATGGTTGTTGTAGAAAGTATTAAAGAAGAAAATCATTAAATGATAATTGTTAAAGCATGGTAAGGAAGACTTGGTTTACGACCATTGCAATGGGTATAGTGCCCACTGCAATGGGATTTTGCAGCAGGGAGGAGAGATTGGACTCCGCTCCAAATATAACATGGGCAAGTAGGAATTCATAACAAAGGAAGAGATTGAGTATGAGTGAATGGAAAATTACTTAAGAGGAAACACCAGGGGCAAGGGGAATTTTGGTTAAACCAACCTAACAAGATTTTTGCTGAAGACAGGCCAAGTTCATCAGACATCAACTGCAGGATAATCAGACATCAGATGGGGGATGGTAGAGGATGAGGAATCCAATTAGATATCAAATATCAAGAGTGATCAGATATCAAGAGTGAAGGTTCTTGCCAACCTGACTTGGCAGAGTTTGTTGCTAAAACTGGATTTTACAAGGAAGTACATGGAGGGCCTAGAAGATTCAGAAGCCTGACTAAAGTTCAACCAATTAAAGAATCATTGTCATAAGAGTGGAAAAAGTTGTTTATGTGACACAGACTCATAATTGGTTTAAAAGATGTTTTTTCATAAGGCAAATCAAGTATCTGTCAAGCAAACTAAAAATCTGTTGGTTTACTGAATTTGGTCTTCTCTTTCCATGTGGCCAGATAGACATTTCCTCAATCTTACATAGCAAGCAGCTTTGTCATGTACACCTTCAATTCATTACTGCCCTGTTTTTCAGGCATTCTGACTTCACATGCTGTTGATTTCAGATTAAATTCTTAAGAAAGTGTGCTCTAGAGTTAATAATAAATTAGATGAGAATAGATAAAAGTGGCAAATTTGAGATTGTGTTTCTCCTGGTTTGTTAAGCAGTCTTCACCCATACTTGTGTTTTCCACTTATGGGAGTAAGTAATAAAATGGGGTTGAATCAATTATGTTAAATAAGCATTCACTTACCTAGAACCCATTTTGAATAGCCTTGGCATCTATTCAGTCACTTTCTGTTAGGTTCTCTAATAAATAATATTAAAAATAAAAATATCCTATCAAAGATAATCCTAAACAAGAAAAAAAGCAGAGAAAGAAGATAGTTAACTCATTCACTTGAATTTTTAATATCCAAATTGGAAAAAGTCATGGAAAACATTGGAAACCTGGAACACTGCTACTGCTGTCATGCTCATATTTGCAATAAGTGCCTAAGGATGCAAGTGCTATCCAGCATTTGATCCTAAAATGTCTACTTTTTTACAATTAATGTTTTCATATTTACAGGTTTTCTTTTTCCATCTTGAGATATCTCAGGAATAAGATATTTTCTGATGCTTATTAGCATATGTTAAAATTATGCTGATGAATATCAAATATTCTTACTAGTCAACTGCCTCTCTAGCCTAAATGGTCAGCTCTGCAAATTGGAGCTGAAAGATGCTAAGAAGCCATAGTTTAATTTCTGTATAATCCAGGTGAGCTAGTTCTTTCCTACTTTGGGGAATACTGGCATACAACCCAAGGACACATTAAAAAGCCTCTTAGAATTTAAAAAAGTATTAATTGCTATAAGAATAACAACTGACTGTGTATTATTTACTAGGGACACCTTCAGTGGCCAGATGGGTCCTGTCCAATTGCTGTCATCTTGTTTTTGCAAAGCTTTAAATTTATTTTTTAGATTGGAAATGGCCCTTTAAAATCATCTGGATAACCCTCTCAATTTTCAGACGAAGAAATTTAAATCCCAGATAGATTATGAGTTACCTAAAATCACAGAACCATTTAGCAACAGAAGCAATACTAGAAACTTTATTTCCTAGCTCCTGTTATTATGCAGAAGCCTATTACTTATAATCTTTTAAAAATTAAGTAAAATATGATTAATTTAACTTAACCATTCAATTCATTCATTGGACATAAGACTGTGGGCAGCTGTAAAGAAAAAGTTAGAGCAAGTCAAAACCAATTGCAGAACCACTATATTTTTAAAAAGATTTATAATGCAAATGTGAGCAAACTGTCCTATAATGACTCTCAAAGACCAAAACTCAAGCCAAAACCTTTTTTCTCCCAAAACAAAATTCCAGATTTCAATGAATTGAAATTTCTTGGTTAAAAAAGAGAAAATCATTTTTGCTTAACTTTCTAAATCTTTTTGCTTTATAAAGCTGCCTTCTCAAAGAGTATTAGAACTAGTGAAGTATCTAGGTAACTGTCCTTCAGCCTCATTTAAACAAAAAATAACAAGGGTTTGGATTGACATTGCATATTAAAAAGTATTTCCCTTATCAAAAGAATTAGATTGCTTTCTCTAGTAGTCTGTGAGCCAGTATAGTCTCAACGAACGGAAGCCTTTTAAAATGGATCCGATTTCAAATGGGCCACTATACATATTTTTTAGTGCTACCCAGGCAAAAAAGAAAGCACAATTTTATATGTACTGTATATCTAATCCATTGACTGCCTTTAACTCCATTCACTCAAATATCCTACATTTGATTGATTAGAGTTTTCTCCATTTGCTCACTTCTCAAATTTGGAGTTACAGATAGTAGGGAAGATGGGTGGAAAATAAGTTCAGTTTTCAGTCATCATCTGTTCACACTAGTGTCCCCTGAAATGCACATCATCCCTTTTGGCCCGCAGTTGCTATCATCACACCGTGTTGGCATCTACCTTGGCCCTCCTGGCAGAAGTACTTTGTCCTATGCTGGCATGTGCAGCTATTTTCTCATCTCAGGTACAAGACTTCCTCAGGCCTCTAACGGCCATCTTCTTCTGTTCTTGGTCACATATAAATAACATTCTCTGCTCCCCACACCATACAGGCTTCTTGGAGGACTCAGAAAGGCATTCTTAAGCCCACTGTTCTACACATCTCATGCAGAGATTTTTACTCTAATTATGACACTCAGTATACTTTATGTGGACTTCTCAATGAGAATTTTAGTCTTCCTAGGCATCACTTCTGCACCCAGATCCCCAAACTTATCTGAGAGCACAAGTGTTTCTCTCTACCCTTTGAAAGACTCAAGAGCAGGCAGGGCATGGTGGCTCACATCTGTAATTCCAGCACTTTGAGAGGCCGAGGTGAGCACATCACCCAAGGTCAGGAGTTTGAACCAGTCTGGCCAACATGGCAAAATTCTGTCTCTACTAAAAATACAAAAATTAGCCATGTGTGATGGCGCATGCCTGTGATCCCAGCCACTTGGAAAGCTGAGGCAGGAGAATCATTTGAACCTGGAAGGTGGAGGTTGCTGTGAGCTGAGACCATGCCACTGCACTCTAGCCTGGGTGTCAGAGTAAGACTCGGTCTCAAAAAAAAAAAGGGGAAAAAGAAAGGCTCAAGGACAGCATGAGGGACAAAGCGTTCTTTTCAGAGATCGCTATCAGTATCTAACAGTCTTGCTTCTCGTTTGCTGCTGCTTTTCTTTTTCCCTGACTTGAGGATATTTATTCCCTTATGTGAGAAAAACTGTTACTTTATTATTTTAAATCTATTCTTTACAGCATAATTTTATTATTTGAGTCCTTTCTAACAAACCTTGGTTTTTAACTTAAAGATAGACTTTTAATATTTAGGACTCAGGCTTTTGTATTTAAAAAACATGATTTTGAAAGTGAAAATATATTTTTTTCAAACTGTTACCTCTATTATGAGTTTTGCTGGACTATTTTGAAATTCATAAGCCAAGGAAAAGTCTATTTTGAAAATCAAAAGTATAGAACAGATATATCTCTTTGCATAAAAAGAAATACTATAAAGGAAAAAATACAATGATTAACATAATTGCATATTATCATGACTCATATGCTATTTAATAAGTATTATTTAAGATGACTGAAATTACAACTTTTTTCTAATATTTAAAGGAGTCTTTGTTTATTTTACTTTTTTATTGTGTTAGGAAAGACATGTTTTACTTATAGGGATCGTATGCTCTAGAAATGTGTATATTTTAATTAAACCTAGGCCACCAACTGTCCCACTTTCTGATTTCCTCATCTTTAGAAACATTTTGCATTAGTGACTTCTAAGACAAGTACAAGTTTTCAAAGTTGAAAGTACAACCCACAATCCTTATATCTTTCTGTTATCAAATCCTTAAAAAGTTAGATTTTTATCTCTTAGAGAAGATCCTCTTTGTCTCTGTGACAACATATACTATTTCTTCATAAAATGTTTAAGCTCATTGTCAAAAAACATAACATGTCTTAAAGTTGTTTGTTATTGTTGTTAAACTGAATCTTTAGCACAATTTGTCTTCAAAATTGAATAACTTAACGTCCTATTTTAGTGGGATTATCCTGTTTATGAGAACTTCTGATGATTTCTGAGAAATGTGTCTGGTAATGACAATGTGATTGTTTTTCTTATTTGTGAACCAAATCACTCTTTTCACATTTTCTTATTTAAATACTTTTAGAATATCATCAGAACAATGGCATGATTTGCAAAAGCAAAGTTCCTAACTATCCTGGCAGAGCTATTACTGCTGAATCAATTATGACTTAAAACATCTCACACATTGAAAAACAAACAGTTCCGTGGGAAATAAATATCTTTTCCTTGAATCACAAGTATGCTCTTCTCTGTTCTTCCAGAGAAGCACATTTTAGGCTATCAGTTCATGTTCCTCTTACCACACTATAAGTGCCTTGCAAGGAGGAACTTTGCCTTTGCCTTCCAAGCACGTAACAGAGTCCCTGATACATGATACTCAATAAATGTTTACTGAATTGAGTAAGTTAGTGGCCATTTTCAAAAGGAGGTCAAGGCCCTTCCTGAAATAGGGACATTTATTAAATAATCTTTTCAGTTCCTTTTAGAAGTACGATTTAAATTCTTAAATCATATAATTTAGATCTGCAAGGAAATTCCTAGATGATCTTGTCAAAGTTTCTCATTTTCAGATGAAGAAGCTGACTCCCAGGAAAATTAAATGGCCATCCCCATGATATACAACTAGTTTGTGCTAGTTCTTGCTGCAGCATCCAGGTCTCAGTGTTCTTTTCTATGGCTTCAGTTTAAGTAAGTTTATTATAGTCCATTGACAGCTGTTCTTTCCATTTTTAGGGTCATAAGGGGAAAAAAGGAGCTCCTGGTCCTTCTGGAAAACCTGGAATTCCTGTAAGTAACAGGACTCTTTTATCTTTCTTGCTTTTCTAAATGGAACTGGCAACTTTAGCAAGCAGAAGAGTTTGGGGCCAATTGTGTCATCATGTTGGATAAATCAGATTGTCTTTTTAAAAAAATTTAAACCCATGCTGGAACACGGAGGGAATAAAATATGACCATTAACTTAAAACCAAACTTACTGTTTAAATATAAGTCCCTGCAGTTGGAGGATGCTATTCTCCTGAAGCCCTCCCTGTTATGAAGCCCTCCCTGTGGACTCATGCTTCTGACAGTGAACCACTGAAAAACAGGGAACTTAGAATCATAACATGAATGGTGACAAAGGTCAGAGATCTTCAAGCATAATTAAAATGACATGAGCTAGATTTTAATTAGAGGACTCAGCCTCTCATTCTCTAGTCAAATAAAAAGTCTTTTAAAATGTTAATCTTTTCATCAAAGACAAAGATCAATTTTTACCTTGCCATCAATTTCCTCTTCTAGCCAGGCAGATATATATAGACTGTTTAGCAAAGACTTCTGATTTCTCCTAGCCAAGGATTAGATGACTGCTTTGGGTGACCTCTATTGCTTTGAAAAAAAAAAATTGAGAGAAAATGAATATAAATTATAAGCACACTCAGATCAGAGATACTTACATATAAAATTCAGTTGCCCAAGGGTAGAAACAAAATGTTCAGACCTTGCTTCAGTCATATAATTATCTGATTCAAAGTGGCAGCTAAAAAGCCATAATTTATTTATTGGGAAAATAACACAATTCAAGGTTTGGCAAATGGGGAATGATAGCCTGTATCCTAAGCTGACAGGTGCATATAGCTAACCTTTTCTCCACAGTTATATAAAATATTGGTTGACACAATGAGAAATAGCAGGGAATTACACTAAGGCCCATTAAGTTACACAGTAAATTGCTGATTATCTTGGCATTTTTGTTTGGGGAACTTTTAAAGACTTTTAAACTTTTAAAGGTATCTGTTGAATCCAAATAGTAAATTGTTAAAGAATCCAGGAAACAGGAAAATTTGTCCTAAAGCAGAATATGAAAATGTTAACTTCCCCAACTCAATAAATAAAAAAGTGTTTGTCATCTTAACATCTTTTCAGCATATCTACAATCCAAATAATTTTTAATTATCAAGGGACTTCAAGGCCCACCTGGACCAAAAGGCATACAAGGATACCATGGAGGAGATGGCATTTCAGGAAACCCTGGAAAAGTTGGGTCACCAGGAAAACAGGGACTTCCTGTGAGTAGTATGGATATCTCTTTGCTTATTACTTCTTATGTATGTGTCTCCTTGCTGACCATAGATATTTTGGCTATTTTAGTTTTGGCATTGGCTCTGATTAATCAATTCATTTCTTTAATAGTTATTTTTCAGTTCTATATAGGATTTCCAGGAAATGTCAATAGTTACATTCTCTTCAGTATTTTATATCTACTAACTCATGATATTAATATTTCCTGCCATTTTAAAAATATAAAAGCTGTTAAAGAAGAACTATAAAGAAACAAAAATTTAAGAACTACACAACCTGGCTGTACTTTGAGTTTATCAAATATTTTAAGCCACCTTTGGAACATTTAGGCCTGGACAGTAACTCAAGGCAGGTTCTTTGAAAAATCATTTTCCCTTTACTTTTATATCCTCAGTATTTTACAAGAATTGTGTGAATATTTTCTCTATGTTCATCTAATTCACTCATTGTGATAGGTCCATCAGCTGTTTCTCTTCTAACTGATGTGTAGGTCTTCATGCTATATATTAACTATATTTTAACTACCAGAAGAACTTTTGGTAGAATAGCAAATCCATGTCTAAAATATGCATCTATTCCTATGAGGACAATCACAGCTAGCTCTAACTGGTCCCCTAAGGAGCATTGCTGTGTTGGGAGCTCAGTGTTAGCCTCTACTTTTGGCAGGTTTGGCAGTCACCAGGGGTGGTAGCCAAATCAGCCTTGGTGAAGAAAAGTCCACATTGTTGGATTTGTGCTAGTGGGCCCATTGAGCAACCACCATGATTATTATGGAAAAAAGTAATGTGATAATGTAAATTCCCTCTTATTTTTATGCAGATTTCTATCTTATTTATTTGATGAGAAATTTAAAAATCATATTTTTGTTTTTGCTTAGCTATTTTCCTTCTTTCCTTCCCTAATGTCATCCTAATTAAGACATTTTTATTCCAGGTTGTTTTTATTTTAAACATTAGAAATAAACACATACTTTTAAGAATACAGTAAAACTTACCTTTTAAATTTCTATTTGGATATGACTATCTATTGATTTGTTGTTCTTTTCTTAGGTAATAAGTCAATCCTGTTGTTTATTCAAATCTAGAATGGTGCTATACCTAAACTCAAATACAAACTAATATTCTTTTTCACTACAATCAGTTATCTTATTTGTTTAAAAAAATGAAATGATGACTTATTATTTCACTAATAAACATATAGTCAGATTCTCTGAAAATATGACTACTGCTAGGAAGCCTTAACATGGTTTCTATTTGTTTTGGAAGAAACATATCAGAGCCTCACAGCATCAGGTTAAGGCCTAGAAAACTTAGCCAGGCTGAATTTTTAATTAAAATAAATATTGTATAGACTTTTGCTAGTAGTATCAGTCTAGTTAAAAGAGATTCATTTGCTATCCCAGTCTTAAAGGGAGTTCATGCACTGGGCTTCCATCTTGATGCTAATCTCCAGACTCACCATGTGATAGTCTTATAATGAGATTGTGAAATTTTTAAAATACAACAGTAAAACCCGTTGAATTGGTCTGACAGTCTATATTTTTGTGGATTAAGTTTTACTGGGAAATGTTATAGTGAATCTTTTCCTATTGCTTTGAGTAAGATTTTTGAGATTTCAAACAAGGAAAACCACATGTGAAAATATGTCATATTTGTTGCTGCTATACACAAGTATAATCATGGAGGTGGGGTGGATGGACCCAATAGTTTATAAGGCTAAATAGCAAATTGTAAGTACCAGTAGTAGTAAATACATTTATTTAATAATGCATTATTAGTAATTAACTTATTAATTAATAGGATCAGGAAGTCATTTGTTGTCAGGCTAAAATACTGCTAATCCAAATATTAATTCCCTATGTGGATAATAGAAACCAGTATCCTACATGTGAGTTTAAGAAAAATTTCAGCTGTTCTATTTATGAGATACTCATCAGAACATTAGTGACACATCAATGTCATTAATTACTTTTTACTTAGGTCATTTAACGGTTCATTGTGACAAATAACTTCTTTATAGCAATATGTAATACCTAGAGGTCCCTCAAGAAGGACTGAAAATTCCGTGGAATGAAAACATTGATATGGATTATAAAATTATGGGCCATTTTCTCTTGAGATCAGATATTGTGGAAATCTGAATGGCCTGTTTACACATTTTGTCTGTGCTTTCTGGACCTGCCAGGTAGCCTAGTCTCAATATATGCCATTTTTATCTAGGAAAATTGTAGCATGGCACTGATTATCTGTTGCTTGTTTCTAGCAAGAAAATACACATTTTCTAACAACTCTACATTTTTCTTCAATATTGAGGTAATACTTAAAGGACAGTAATTCAATGGCTAAGAGAAAGCCAATACAAAAAAATACTGAATTAACACAGATAAAATGTTGATTTCATTCAATGCCACTCTAAACCTTATTCCTAGAATCTGTCACACTAGTTTTATTTGCTGTGTAGGCAAAGGCTCATTTCTGAAATCAAAACACTGGCTCTATCTAGAATACACAAGAATGAGGGGGTCTTAAGGCCAGATAATGAGGCTGTTAGCATTCTAGAGCCCAATTAGGACTTTGGGATATTAGCCAAGCCTGTTTGGTTTAAACAAAAATCTACTCTAGCTAACCTAAGCAGAAAACAAATTATAAGATAGAAATTGGGTTGCTTAGAGAATCAGCTAAAAAGCTTGAAATCCAGGGTCAGAAAACAGTCTGAAATTAAGGATTTCTCACAACAGAACACCCCAGGCAAGAAGTAGTCTAGTTAGGATGCCACCAATGACATTGGCACCAGTCAACACCATTGGAATCTCGGTGCCAATGCTACTGTGCTATGAATAATTTCTAAACTGTCATGCCTCTTCATGCCACTTTTCAAGATTCAAAGACCTGAATGAGATTGTCTAGTAATTTGACCTATATCACCCACCAGAGTCCTGGATGCCAGAGGAGGCAAAAAAAAGTCCTTTGACTTTGGCTTCTTTTATTTTTAGGGTTTTCTACTCCCTCTGTTTGTCCTTTACCTTAGGTACAGAGTTGTTAGGATAATCATATTAATGATTTTATGGCATATTATTAAACTTCAGTTTTTGCATGGACCTACTCTTAGGCTGACTTCCTTTCATCCCCACTCTCATTGCCGTCTCCCTAAGATAGCCCACTATTTTGTAGGTTTTAATGTCTATTTTTATCTGTTATATGTTTTTCCAAAAATATACTACTGGTATTTATGCCTGTCTTTAATTATGGAAATGATATTAGGCCATTCTGCATCTTATTTTTTTCACTTACAACTGGGATTTAAAGATACATTCATATTGCTATAGGTATACCAGCTCTTTCTCTTCTGACTGACTATAATTCATGCTATGTATCAACTACACAAGAACTTTTGGTAGAATAGCAAATCCGTATCTAGAATATGTGTCTACTCCTATGAGGACAATTCCAGCTATTACAGCTCCAACTAATCTCCTAGGGAGCATTGCTCAGTGTTGGCCTCTACTTTTAGCAGGTTTGGCGTCACCAGGGGTGGTAGCCAGATCAACCATGGTGAAGAAAAGTCCACATAGTTGGATTTGTGCCAGTGGGCCCATTGAGCAATCTTATGATTATTACGGGAAAATGTTGACTGATATCCACTCAAGGTCCATCTTGTTTACCTGATTATTGAGAGCCTACTCTATGGAGGATGCTCTCTGTTAAACATTTACATGGAATATAATTATCTCCATATTGATTCCATTTTGAGAGGTTCATCTAAATTTATCTTCCTCAGACCTCCTTATCATTAGTCTTTCAAACCCATCATTTCCAAGTGCCTGGCCAGCTGGCCAACCTGTTATCCACTGCTCTCTGAATTAGTGTAGCTCCACAGTTCTAGACATCTCTCCTTCTAACTATATTGCCTCAAGTTCTACTTACTAGAAAGAGTTTGCTTTACTAACATCTTTCAAGCTGTAATGCAGCCTGCAACTATACGCTTCTGGCTGATGCTGACAATCAATGCAGATGTATCCATAAATCAGGCCTGAGCTTTTTTTTCCTTCATTAACTGATAAAGGGAATTCTCTAGGAAAGCTGAAGGAGCAATGTCAAAGCAATGGGAACAGGTGTCATGGAAATCTGAATTGCCTGCTTACACATTTTGTCTGTGCTTTCTAGACCTGCTAGGGCCACGTTTCAATATATGCCATTTTGATTTAAGAGTAGAATGTTGGGGTATACATTCAATTTTGCAGTTCAGTGGATTAGATTATCACACAGTTCATAATGTGCAAAACAGAGAACATAGCCATTTCGCATTTCAGGTTCATTCATTCAGTTTCAACCATGGCAAGTTCAGAGCTGCATTCCAAATGGTAAATTGCATTTGACAGAGAGGGCATGGCCTACCTCCAAAATCTTACAGATATAAGCAGGGTTTCTCTTATGGGAGATTATCAAAGGACCCATATAGCATCTCTACCAGTTACAGAGCCTTCTGATATAATTAGAGTTGCTCAGTTATGAGGTACAAATATTAATAGCATTGTAATTTACATCCTGAATCTGCTACAGAGCCTTTTCTTACTTCAGGCTGCACTCAAAACTAGCAACCTGGCAAAAGACATGAATAGACATTTCTCCAAAGAAGATTTGTAAGTGATCAGTAATCCCATGGAAAGATGTACAGCATCACTACCATTAGGGAAATACAAATCAAAACCAAAATGAGATATCACATCACACATGTTAGGATGCTATTATAAGACAAAAAAAAAAAACAAACAAAAACAGAAAATAACAAGTGTTGGCAAGATGTCAGAGAAATTAGAACATAGTCACGTTACCGCTGGAAATGTAAAATGACACAATACTGTAAAAACCAATATGGTAGTTCCTCAGAAAATTAAATATTGAATTACCATGTAATCCAGCAAGTCCACTTCTGGGTATATATGCAAAAGAACTGAAAGCAGGGATGTAAAAGATTTTTAAAAATAAATTTTATTGTATGAATTGAAGATATGCAATAAGAATATATAGGATACCCATAGATAGTAAAAAGACTACTAGAGTGAATCAAATTAACATATTCATCATTAAAGATATTTTTACAACAATGTTCATAGCAGCATTATTCATAATAGCAAGTTAGTAGAAACCACCCAAATGTCTATCAATTATTGAATGAATAAACAAATTGTGACATGCAATGGAATATTTTTCAGCCTTAAAAAGGAATGAAAGTCTGACACACTAAAATGTGGATGAGACTTGAAGAACATTATGCTAAATTAAACAAATCAGACACAAAAGATGAATATTGTGATCTCACTTATATGAGAAATCTATGATACTGGCAAACCCCAAAACAGGGACTTAGTCAGGAAGGGTTCTTGTCTTCAAGGAATATAGGAAATAATTCAGGAGGGAGTTGACAGAATAAAGTGAAGGCAAAGAGTATTAGTTCATTCTTGCACTGCTGTAAAGAAATACCTGAGACTGGGTAATTTATAAAGAACAGAGGTTTAATTGACTTACAGTTCTTCAGGCTTTACAGGAAGCATGATGCTGGCATCTATTCAGCTTTTAGGGAGGCTAGAAGGTGAAGTGGGGGCAGACACATCACATGGTGAATGTAGGAACAAGCAAGAGAGAGAGAGAAAGAGTGAGAGTGGAAGGGGTGTTGCCATGCATTTTTAAATAACCACATATTGTGAGAACTCACTATCATAAAAACAGCACCAAGCCATGAGGGATCCAACCCCATGATCCAAACAACTCCCCCCCGGGCCCCACCTCCTGCTTTAGGGATTACGATTCAACATGAGATTTGGGCAGGGACAGATATCCAAACTATATTACAAAGCAAGTTTCTCAGAGCCACAGAGTATAGGAAAATAGCTCTTGCATAGATAGAGCAGGGCTAACTCATAAGCAGAGTATCCCTCATAGATTGCTGGCTAGCTTGCTTTATAGCTATTCCTTAATTATATGCTAAATAAGGAACAGGTTATTCATGAATTTTCTAAAAAGGGGATGGGGCATTCCCAGAACCAAGCAAGGGCTTCCCTCTGCTCTTAAACCATTGAAGGTAACTTCCAAGTATTGACATGGCATTTTTCAACTATCATGGTGCTGGTAGGAGTGTCTTTTAGCATGCTAATAATTTATAATTAGTGTATAATGAGCACTGAGGGCAACTAGAATTCACTTTTTTCACTATTTTGGTTTAAGCTGGTTTTGCTCAGTTTCTTTACTGTACCCTATTTTAACCAGATCCTGTTTTGATCACCAGGGTCATAACCAGTGCTTGGAAAACAAGTCCTGCTGACCTCCTACCTCACCTAGAATAATCAAATTCAGAGAGACAGAAAGTAGAATGGGGCTGCCAGGGTTTGGTGGAAGGGGTGATGGAGAGTTATTGTTTAATGAGTGTAGAGTTTCAGTTCAGGAAAATAAAAAGTTCTGTAGATAAATGGTAGTGACAGTTGTACAGCAATGTAAATGTACTAGTGCCACTGAAATGCATACCTAATAATGTTTAAAATGATTTTTTAATATATATGTATTTCTTTAATAGATATAAGCATATATATTTATATATTAAATGATTGTATATATATCTCCACAATTTAAAAAAACCAGCATCCTTACAGGTTGCTCAGAAAATGGATTAGAGCAAAACACCCGAATCTGGTATAAGTTGACTCCAAAGTCACAGAGGCTCACCAGAACTATATCTCTTTTATTGTGATGGTCAGTCAGTGCAAAGTACAACTTTTATCTCTACTTTAGAGGAGGTATCCTGATGTGCCCCCAAATCATTATTCCTGGAACTTCACCCATGAAACTGCCTTTTCAACATTATGGCAGTCAGAGGATCTTGCTTCCGACCTCCAAGCTGTCCTTGATCAAGGCCAAGCTAACTTTGGGAATAATTTATAGTTTAACTTGAAAGCAAGGATGACAATAGTCCCACCTTAAAAGTATCCCCTTCCTTGCTCAGGGAATGAAAACTGCCTATGTACAACTAATTAAAGCCCACAAGAATAGGATTATGGGAGAGACCTGAGCTCCACTAAGACGTAGGCATAGTTTCTATAATTCCTTGCTGCTCGGGAGTCATATGGCCAGAGATTACAAAATAGGTATAGTTTCTATAATCCCAACTGCTCAGGAGTTATATGGCCAGAGGTCACAAGATTTGTGACTTCCCCAATTGCTTCTATAAATAATATCACTATTATAGAACCTAAAACTGGTTTTTCTGAGATATCTTTTTGACTGACTCCACCAGACTCCTGAAACCTGACTCAACTGATCCTGTGTCCCCATCCAGAGGGAAACTCAGCACACAAGGACAGTTTTCCACACTCCTGTGATTTCCCCAACCCATCAGCAGCACCAATTCCCTAGCTGCCTGCCCACCAAATTGTCTATTAAAACCCTAACCTTTAAGCCGTCAGGGAGATTGATTTGAATGAACACTCCAGTTCTCCCATGTGGGCCAGCCTTGCATCAATTAAACTCTACCACAGTGCTGTAGTCTCAATGAATTTATTTTTGTCTGTGCAATAGGCAGGAAGAACCCATTAGGCCCATTTATCAGGCCCCTGAACTTTTAAATTCTATCCTCTGGTACACCTTTAGGGTGCTTGTTCTTTTCTACTCTCCAAGTCTAGTTTAATAGACCCGAATGATATTTTGTGAGTTATCCAGACTATAAAGATATCTGCTTAGTCTGTTTTGTGACAGAGAAGCAAATTGAGTTGCGTAGCACAAGGTAAGACAGGGAAGGGATACTGCTTTTCTTGACACATGAAGACAAGAAAACTGCTTCTGATTATCTTTACTGATAAGAATGCAGATAGGAAATATTTTTGCCAGGTTAGTAGCTGCTCTTGCCAGTGGCTATATTGTTTAATAAAGATACCATATCAGAACCTTCAGCTGTAATTGGCATCATCTCCCAACCCATTAAGTTTGTAAAACACTACCAGTTTCTTCAAGGTTTATCTGTTGTTTGCTATAGCCAAACACATGAGTTAAATGGATATGGAATATAGTATGAATTACTACTCCTGTATCTTTCAGGTCTTTACAGCAATAATACGTACAATTTTCCACAGGAATGGGAGTAAAATGTATAGTTTTTCACAAGAATGTATTATTACATTAGATTTATTAATGTAATAAATAATAAAGGGGACAGGAAGGGACAGTTGTAGGAACATTCATTTGTATCTTCCCATCATACCAAAATAGTAGGCTTTATAAGTTAGGAAGTTCCACTATGCTCTGAGATTGGAGGTAAGAAAAAAAGCTGAGCTTACAGTCCTTACTGGGCCCACTTGGAAAAGAAATTGGATCAAAACTCCATTTATCACTTGGCCCTCATAAGCTTCCATTCTGACCAGAGTGCCCTAATAATATTTCTTTTTTATTTCCAGGGATTGTCATCAGGTTATAGCTAGTATCTTAACAGCTGTAGAAAGGCTTGGAATTTGTCTTTTCCCAGTGTTCAGTCACCAAGTAAATGACCATAGGTCTCTCTTAAGAATACTTAGGGGATGAGTTATAACATACACCTCTGACCACATTCCAGTGTTTTTTCTCAAAAAGAACCTACCTTCTTCTCAATCAGGGGATTCTGATCTAGGAACTGGCTTGAGACTGAGAACTGAGTGAGAATTCATGAATCCCAAGCACAGGGGCTTAAGTAAAATTTATGTCTATAAGACCTACAATTTTTCTACCTATATGTTAATATATTCTAGTACACTATGATATATTCAGTTCCTATGGCTCCTGTGTTCAATTAACCATCTCCACAGATCTTTGCAGGTCAAAACAGTCTGATTCCAGTCCATCCTTATAGCTTATTGTGATAATGCTCCTACCTTCTCTCTGATGGCGAAGCACTGTAACCTGGATTCTACCACTCAGGGATTCCAGTGTTCCCATATATATCAGAGAACCTAATTCCAATGATATTTCTTAACTATGTGGTAAAGAATGTTCTTTGGGCCCTTCCAGGGGCTGTGGTTAGAGGCTAGCTGATCAGATTGCAGTAAGAATCATTTCCACATTTTCATCTTCCTGAGCTTTTGAATACCTTTCTATTATGAAGGAAGCTGTAGCATTTCAACCTCATTGACTATAGGCCACAATTGAGTCCAGGCTTCAAATTGCCAATCTACTGGACTATTAATGGTGTTCCCAGGCACTTGAGTAGGGGCTACCTCGACAAGCAAGGAAGATTGAGAGGGATTAGAGGTTCAGAGTTCTTAGTCTTGCCCATGTCTGTTCAAATGTCCCCATTTCTTGTCTTGGGGTTCTACTCTTTCTTTACCAGTGCTCTTATCTTAGCATAGAATCTAGCTAGTGAAGATGTATTAATATGCAAATTCTGCAAGCCTTACAGTGGGTTGGGTCCTCAGTCATAACTGCCTTGTGACTACAGGAGACTTTATTCCTGTTCATACCCGTTTGGTAAGGCACTGACCAACAGCTAGAGTAAAGGAGCCTGCTGGGTCGTAGAGTAGGATAGAGATTGGATTTCAAAAGGCAAACATATAAAATCCAGCCAACTTGTTTAAAAATTCTCATTTATGCTTGAGTCAATATCAGCAGTCCATTCCAGTATTAGCAAATCACATTTGGTGAACAAATCAGCCTGTTCTTTTTATATGGCCCATGAGCTAAAAATGGTTTTTACATTTTTTAATGGTAGAAAGTAAAAATCAAAAGAAGAATGTTTTGTGAAAAACATGAAATTTGAATTTTGGTTATTTATAAATTATTTTATTGGGACACAGCAACAGAAATTTATTTACATATGGCTACTTTTACACTACAACAGCAGACTTGAATAGTTCACACAGAGACCGTATGGCCCGCAAAGTCTAACAAATTTACTGTCTGGCCCTCTTACAGAAAACGTTGGCTGACCTCTGCTCTATTTGTACCATCACACTATTCTTATTACCATAGTTCTGTAGTATGTTCTTACATGTAGTGGGCAAGTCCTCTTTATTTAAACCTCTTTTCTTAAGGTTGATTAGCTAGTTACAGACTTTTATTCCACATAATTTGAGATTCACTTTGTTGAGTTTCTCTAAAAATAAAACAAAAACTGGAATTGTTGTTAGATTTGACTTGAATTTATAGATTTCTTTGGAGAAAATTTGTATCTTATAATTTTAGTTATCTAATATAAAAGCAGGAAATACCTATTTCTATCATTTTCTTACAGAATTTCTTCATAATAGTAATGGCAAAATTCATACAATACTTAGAACATGCCAGGTAACCTAAGTGTTTTAATGTATTAGCAAGTTTAATCCTTACAACCCTATGAGGTAGGCATAATTTTACTTCTTATTTTATAGATGCAGAAATTGAGGCACTGAGAGATTAAGTAATTTCCACAGTCACTAACTACAAAGGTGGTCTAAAACTCCATGTTGTTTGTCTTTATAAATTGGCAGTATTGCTACTCAATAAAGGCTTTGTATATTCTTATTTTTATTCTATTTTCTAGGTAGTTATTACTTATTTAAATAAACACTACTGATTTCTATCAGTTATAGTCTAATATGGCTGAATTTTTTATTTTGAATAATTTACTGTTATGATTCTATTGGGCTTTTAGGTAGATAATATCATCTTCAAATAATGGCAGATTTATCTCTTTCCTTAGATTCATTTATTTTTCTTTCCACATAAGTTGCAAGTAACCTTGAATATTATATTAAACAATAGCAGCAATCGTGCAAATTCTTCTACTGCTGCAGATGTTAGAGGGAATGCATCTAATTTGCCACGTAGGTGCAATGGCTCATACCTGTAATCCCTGGCTCTTTGGGAGACCAAGGCAGGAGGACCTCTTGAGGCCCGGAGTTCAAGACCAACCTGGGCAATATAGCAAGACCCTATCTCTACAAAACATTGTAGCATGTGCCTGAAGTTACTCAAGAGACTGAAGCATTGGATTGCTTCAGTCCAATTGGATTGCTTGAACCCAGGAGTTAGAGGCTACAGTGAAGTATGATCATGCCACTGCACTCCAGGCTGGGTAACAAAACAAGATCCTAAAAAAAAAAAAAAAAAAAAAGAATATTTGCTATCTGAAATCTGTATCTCCTTTGAGCTGTTGATATGGTTTGGCTCTGTATTCCCACCCAAATCTCATCTTGTAGCTCCCATAATTCCGACGTGTCACGGGAGGGACCTAGTAGGAGATGAGTGAATTATGCTATCCCCGTGATAGTAAATGGGTCTCACGAGATCTGATGGCTTTAAAAATGGGAGTTACCCTGTACCAGCTCTCTTCTTGTCTCCCTAACCATGTGGAACTGTAATAAACCTCTTTCTTTTGTAAATTGTTCAGTCTCAGGTATGTCATTATCAGCAGCATGAAAATGGACTAATACACCTGTCCTATCCTTTTTTTCTTCTTATTTCCTAATTTCCTTTGGATGACCAAAGTGTCTGCTGCTGGCTTAAAAATTACTTCTTTTGTTGTTCCTTTTGTGCAGTTGTGCTGAACGTAATAACCAAATGTGTATTTATTTAAATCTATTTATTTGTTTATCACTATCTGTATCTTCCCTCCAACAAAACAAATACTTTCACATATTCTCATGTCCCTTTGTTTTTATAGACCACCCCTCTCCTTCATCATGTTTGTATTTTGCCTCAATTTTTTACTTTTAGTCTTTATGCATTTACTTTCTTTTTATTTCTGTTATTTCTAGCCTCTTTTTTAAATAGTAAACTTAATAAGGCTATTTGATAACCATTACTTTCTCCTTTGCAGAATCTCCTGAATTTGTTTCTGTTATTTCAATGTTTTCTCCAAAAATTATTTTAATATAGGTCTTTGTGAGGCAAACCTTCTGATGTCTTGAATATGAATATTACCCCCTCATATTTATATGACATGTTCAATATTGTACTGGAAATTTGAGTCAATTCAGTGAGGTTCTAGCCAGTGTAATAATAAGAAATAAAAGATGTCTAGTTTGGAATAGAAGTAAAACTGTCTTTATTTGCAGACAACATGATTATCTACATAGAATATTCAAAATCTACAGAAAACTGAGTTTAGCAAAGTTGCAAGATGGAAGATTAATATACAAAAATTAATTGTATTTCTATGTACTATCAATTAACAATCAGAAATTGAAAATTTGAAAATTTGAAAGCAGTGCTATTTACAGTAGTGTCAGAGTGTGAAATATTAGGGGTAATTCTGACCAAAAAAAAGACTCATACCTATATTCTAAAAACTATAAAATATCACTGAGGGAAATTACAGAAGTCCTAAATAAACAGTTTATATACTATTTATTGGATCATAAGACTATATTGTTTTTTGGTTTTTTTTTTTTTGAGATGGAGTTTTGCTCTGTCACCCAGGCTGGAGTGCAGTGGCAGGATCTCAGCTCACTACAACCTCCACCACCTGAATTCAAGTGATTCTCCTGCCTCAGCCTCCAAGTAGCTAGGATTACAGGTGCATGCCACCACGCACAGCTAAAATTTTTAGTAGAGACCAGGTCACTATGTTGGCCAGGCTGGTCTCTAACTCCTGACCTTATAATCCACCTACCTGGGCCCCTCAAGGTGCTAAGATTGCAGGCGTTAGCCACTGCACCTTGCCTCTATATTGTTAAGATATCAGTTATCTTATATATTGGTAATATCTAAAAATGTTAAATATATTTCTAACATATAACCCAGCCATTCTATTCCTAGACAAGATAAATGAAAGCATACATTCACACAAAAACTTGCACATGAATGGTCATAGCAGCTTTCTTTGTAATAGCCCAAAACTGGAAACAAATCAAACATCCATCAAAAAGTGAATGGCTAAATAAATTCTAGTACATGTGTGCAATTAAATGTTAGTCTTAGTAAAAAAAGAATGATATACATACCACAGCATGGATGAATCTCAGAGTAATTATACGAGTAGGGGAAAAAAACAGACAAAGGATACATGCTGTTTGGTTCCACTTACATAAAATTCTAGAAATCTCAAAGTAATATGTACTGGCAAAAAGCAAATCAGGGGTTTTCAGGAGATAGGAGTGCATGTGGGAGGTGTGGAAAGGAGGGCTTACAAAAGAATAGGAAAAACTTCTAGGGGTAGTGAATATGTTATCTTGATAGTGGTGATGGTTTAATAGGTGTATTTATTATGCCAGTTTATCAAATTATATACTTTGAAGTTTACTTCATGTCAGTTATACTCAGTGAAATGGATATATAGAGATAAATATCTTGTCTACATATATATATATATTCATATGTTATATGAATGGGGAGGAGGAGAGAGATGACACTGAAAGATAACTGGAGTTAGTAAATTGGGAATAATAATTGTAGGTGGAAAAGCAGGAAAGAAACATTTTAGGCAGAGACAACAGCATATACAAAGCTAGGAAGAACAGGATATGCTTAAAGAATCAAAAAAAGTAAACTAGTTATTCTAGTTAGCAAAAAAAGAAAGAAAAAAAAATCAAAGACAAATATGACTAAAGTTTGGTGAGCAAGATGTAGAGTAATATGGTTTGATGCTGTTGAGGTATGCAATTACCATATCATGGAGGCTATTGAAGGACATATTAAGGTAATTGAGCATTATCTAAAGAGAGTAGACTCCATTGAGGTTTAAGATCAGGAGAGACGTTATCTGATTTTATATTTGTAATGGATTCCCTCTGGCTTCAATATAGTAAATTGATTAGAAGGTGGCAAGACAAGATGCAGGAGACTAATGAGACTATTTATTGCAGTACTCCAGGCTACAGGTGTTCTTGGTTTGAACTAGACTGATGAAGTGTAAATGTATAGAAGTGGATGGATTTAGGCAGTATTTAGGACGTGGCTTTAATAGGACTTGACATTTGATTGTGAGACATAAGGGAGAGGGAGATAGCAAGGGTGACTTCAAAATTTCTAACTTGCACAGGTTTCCAACTTAATACCTTGTGATGCCTGCCCATCACTGAAAAAGCAAATATTATATAGGAGACCTAATTTTTTTTTTTTTTTTTTTTTTTGAGACAGAGTCTCGCTCTCTCGCCAGGCACCAGGCTGGAGTGCAGTGGCGTGATCTCGGCTCACTGCAACCTCCGCCTCCCGGATTCAAGCAATTCTCTGCCTCAGCCAGGAGGCCTAAATTTTATGGGCAAGATTATGACATGCAAGTGGAGATATTAAGTCAGCAATTAAATATTCTCACCTGGAGCTGAGAAAGGATGTCACATATAAATTTGAGAGTCATCAGCATATACATAATGTTTCCGTCAGAGTCCTGTTAGGAAGCAGATGCTCAATTGGAATTTTGAGGAAACTACCTGCAGAAATGTAGACAGGGTGAAAAGAGTCAACAAAGGGTGCAGGGAAACCCAGAGACTATCAACAGTAGGAAGTCATTACTGTCCTTACAGCTGAAAGGGTAAAGGGAAGAAATGATATTATTAGAATCAAGTTGAGATCAGAAACTTGGAAAAGAGGTATCTGACAGGAGCTATAGTTGAGATTAATCTGGCCACTGACAGAATGCCAAAGACTGGAGGAAATGGGAGAAATAAATATATTCCTTTTCTCTCCTCTCACTTTTCAGTATCCTAGTGGTGCATCACATTGGCCAATCCCAACTGGAAGCCAGAGGGCAAGAGAATCCCAGTGATGCAGTCCATTGAAAGTCAGATTTCCAGGACAAGTTGCAAGATAGAGAAGGTGGGGGTAAATGGATCTGGGGAGCAAATGAAAGAAAACAAACACAAATTTTGTTAAATAAACAATGGGAAGGAGGTCCATAACCAAGCTGTGAGGAACTCTAACATTTAAAAGTCAGATAAAGGAGGAAAAAGACTGAAAGGCATGATTATAATAGGTAAGAAAAAATGAATGCGATGTCATGGAGATTTAAGAAAGCATATTTCAAAAAGGAGAATGTCGTCAACATATCTAATAATCTTGAAAAACTGTGTTTGACACTTGTATTAATAATTTTGTGGGTTTTTTGTGGGGGTTTGTCACTTGAAGCAAGGATGTATGCTCTGACCTAGGCCTGATCAATTAGTTATATTCACCTTCATATGGGGAGTTAGTGATACACAGAGGCGGAGACAGTGGAGAATCTGTTCTGGTGGCAGTGGCAGTAACATCAGCAGCTCCCAGTTTCCAGGGATGACAGCGGCATCAGTAATAGTGTTCAATGTCTAGCAGCAGATGTAGTACATGCTATAGTGTCCAAATTCTGGCTTCCTGACATCACTTTAATTCTGCCCATTTCCAAACCTGATTCTCCAGGTTTACTTGTGACTATATGAGCTACCAAATGTGTTTTCAATGTCTTTTCTGCCGTTGTTATCCAGAATTAGTTTCTGGTATTTGCAAGTAAAGACTCTCACTAGTACATAGATCTAATAAAGTGAAATTATGACCATGTATTTTAATAAATGGAGGTCATAGTACCTTTAGCAAGGAATCTTGTCAGGTTGGGGGAAGGAGTAGGATTGGAGTTCTTGAGGAGAGAGTGAACAGTGAGAAAATCAGGACATTCAAACCACTTAATGGAGAAGTTTGGTTCTGCAGGAGAAAATAGGGCAATGACCAGACAATAAACTTAAAGTAAAAAGTTATTTTTAAATGAGAGAATCCTGACCACATTTACATGTTCATCAGAAAGACCTAGCAGATATGGAGAAGTCGAAGACATAGTCAAGAGAAGGGAAAATCTGAGTATGAATTAGGCAACAAAACCTGCATATTCTAGCTCCACTTCCTAAGTTACTCTAATTGGGAACCATTAAAAAAAAAAAAAAAAAAAAAAAAAAAAAAAACCAGTCCTGAGCCACAGAACAGATCCTGTCCCTTTATGTATGACTGGTACAGAAAGCTGATTGTGCTTTGAAAGAAACAAATGAATTACAGTTATGTTAGATACGGCTCCAGTATACCTCCTAGGGTCATGAAGTTGAATGCTAATATTGCGATTAGTAAGCAATTAGCTACCAGATGATAAGTCATCATCTGCTACTTTTCAGCATTTTCACAGAACAAGTGAGGCAAATTTTACATGCATACTTAGGATATTAGGATATCATAAGTGTTGAAATGTTTTGTATCCATCAAAATTAAAATAACTGTTTCTTGAGGATCTCTTTGTAACTTCAAGGTTTGCACATGCTGTTGGTATTTATACACATGGTAATATTTTCTATAAATGTCTCTGCTCTCTGTAGAATCTTTGATATGGAATTAGAGTTATAATGCTTTATAAGGAATCATTCTGTTGTTCAGTGAAATAAGGTAGCAATGGCTAACTGGGAACTAACGAAAGTGATTTCTAAGAGAAATATTTCTCAAACCTACTGTGGTAATAGAAAAACTACTTAAGAGGAAATAAGGCCATTTGTAAATACTAGCAAGTTCCTTGAAATATTTTCAATGGAGGATAAGGACATCTTTCCATTTGTCTTTTTTTTTTTTTTT
>NW_016107576.1:2139744-2171275 GCF_001604975.1 Cebus imitator | reverse complement strand
TTGATGTGGCCAAGGAATTAAAGAATTCTTGACATATTCACTCTGCAGTTTCAATGTTTTTTCAAGGTCATGTGACTATAACTGACGGACAGTATTGGGGAGTCTCACCGTTGCCTGTGTGAATTTTCTTCTGTACAAATGAGTGTTTTGAGGCCAGTCAACTTAGCACATCTGTAGTAAATGAGTCTACCATGCTGTTTTCATCGAGTTGGACTTCTGTACAAGCATAGAACCTCAATCATTAGGAAAAAGCAAAACAACTTTTCCTTGCAAAGATCATAAATCCATTTGTCACCAAAAGGAATGCTTACCAGTCTTTTTATTTTTTTACTGCTGCAGCCAATAAAACTAGTCATTGGAAAAGAGAGAAAGAAATAAAACTAACGACTTGACTTAGGACAAATCAAGGCCTTTCAATCTTGACTTTGCAGTATGCCAGGTGAACACAGACCTAAGTGTTGCCTAAAATGGGTTTCTTGTCTTAAAGGAACTTTGAAAATCCTGAATTTTCCGTTTGTGGATTGTGTCCAGTATAAGGAGGAAAAACACACTTCATCAGCACCTTTGTAGTAGGACCACCATCAAAGCTTCTGTTAGGAAATCCAGCCACCCTGCCACCCATCTGGGCAGTATGTTCTCATAAGCTAGTCACACTAAAGAAACTTTTCTTTCTAAGAAAATACATTTTTTTCTTCACAGTGTTTCGGAGAAAGAGACATATCTTCATTGGCCAGATCTACATTTCTACATTTAGCAAATCCTGTCATCTCCTTATTAATAGGTTGATTATCCAGTTGTGGCTTATCCTGATTGCTACTTTTTCCCTCCTCCCCACTTCCTTCCCCAACCCTCACCCACCAGCTGCTTGTTTTGGCTCATTTTCTACTCATTAGGAACTCTTCCAGAGCAACAAAGCTCAGTGTATTTGGAAGCATATTGGCAACAAAATGAAATATCTGTTAAAGGATATAACTTTCTTAGTTGAATTTTCCATGACTCCCAATAAGATAAAGTTCATACTCTTTTTATTTTTTTTAATGGAGGCAGGTTATCTCTCTGTCATCCAGACTAAAGCACAGTGGTATTATCTTAGCTTACTGCAGCGTTGAACTCCTGGGCTCAAGTGATCCTCCTCCCTCAGGCTCCCAAGTAACTGGGACTGCTGGCATGCACCACCACACTTCACTAATTTATTATTTTTTTTTATTTTTGTAGAGATAAGGTTTCACCATCTTGCCTAGGCTATCCTTGAACTCCTGAGCTCAAGCAGTTCTCCCACCTCAGCCTCCCAAAGTGCTGGGATGACAGGCATGAGCTGGTTCATACTTTTTATGGAATGGTGTTGCTTCATGATCCAGCCTCTATTGACATTTCCGGACATATATTCTACCTTGCTTCTGATGTGTGCTGTGCATTTCAGTCATAATCATAGCTAATAATTATTAGACGCTTACTGTGTCCCAGGTGCTATTCCAGGTGCTGATATGTATTAAATGATTTAACCCTCACAAAACCTCCATGGAGTAGAGATAACTTTTATATCCAGCTTACAGAAAAGGAGACTGAGACCTACAGAGACTAAATAACTTCCCCAGGGTCAAACACACAACAAGTAATGCAATCAGAATTCAAACCAGGCATCTTAGTTTCAGAGCCATGCTTCTTCAAGTATGCCTATTTACTTAGCCCTCAAATCCTATTATTTCCCTCACTTTCTGGCCTTTGTATATGTAGTTTATTCTCACTGCTTAGAAAGCTCTTCCATCTTTCCCTCTAACTTTATGGTGATCTTTTAGGACTTAATTGAACTATTACCTCCTTCATGCACTTTTGTAGTCAGAGTTGAGCTTGTTTGCTCTGAAATTTTGTATGCTCCATATACTGCCTCTATCAGAGCACGGATGTTGTCTTCCTGTCTTTCTCTCCCAAGAGTCTTGTAGAATCACCTTGCACAGTGTGAGGCCCATAGGAGAAGTTCAATAAATATTTGGGAATTGAATGTTCTTTGCATAGTTGTTAGGACTGTGGAGACCTGGTTTTAAAATCCAGATGTAATTGCTATTTAACATCTTAAGTACCATTTATAAAATGAGTACAATAGTATTATACTTAATCCATATGGTTTTTATAAGAATCAAATGAAATATTGTATGTAAAGTGCATGGTATACTATATATGTACTTATTGGGTACCATCTTTTCACAATAATAAATATAAATAGTAAAGCTGACATGCATTCATTCAAAAATATTTGTTTAGTGCCAACTAAGAGCCAGTAATTAGGGAATATAGCAGTGAATAATGGGCAAAAAACTGCCCTCATGGAGTTTGGTGTGTTCATAGGGTTGTGGGGGAATCAAATAAGATAGTATGGGAAGATTATTTGTTATTTTTGAAATGAAAGGATAGACATTTATTTCTCCATAGTGGTCTGAACGTAGACATATCTAAGAGTCAAAGTATAGATGAAATGTCTTCTTTCCATCCCTGTTAGTCCTGCGATTGGATGTCGAGACCTGGGTAAAGGAAATTTCATAAAATACTCTTATTTTGTCAAATATCATAGTGGCATTTGCACTGTTTTTCAGAATTGATAAGCCATCAGTTGTAAATAACTTCTGTGAACTAAAACAATGTCAAAATACCAGTATTCATTAAGGTTGAGCAAGACGTTGTATATTCTTGGGCATAAATGTGAGTCAAACAGACCTGTCTTCACTACCTTAAGACCTGCCTCAACTGTGCTCTCAGCTCCATAAGCTTTAATATGTTTAGATATTCAAAACTAAAATTACCTCCTAACTTTAGTATACACCTCATTCATAAATCTTATTTCTAGCAATTGGCTACATTACTTATGATTGGCACTGCAGGAAAATGTTATGAATGCTACATTATTTATGTAAAATGTAGCCTTGTATATAATCACCTAATAATTATTATTCCACATGTTTAAACAGCCAGTCCTTTGCTAGGAGGGATATATTTAGCAAACCAAATAAAATTAGAAATTCCTACTTAAACAGAAGTGTTTTGAGTTGCTCAGAGTCAAGGAAGTAAAGTATTACTTATATAACTTCTGGGTTTGCTGGCTTAAGAAAAAAAATACAGTACTTACATTGCCTAATATTCCAGGATATTATACTTATTTTTGTACTACAGAAAGTAAATTAGTTTTAAATTAATTTTTCTTGCTATCATCTCACATAGTTAATAACCATATAAATGTAATGCTATGTGCACATAAAGTGCCTGGCAGAAGAGAAAGAAAAAAACTTAAAAAAAAAAATATTAACGTGGTACTTTAAAGAAAAATATCAATTAATATGAAGTTCAGTTTCATTTTAAGTTTATCATTCTACTATGAGAAATCAATAAAATTAATATTCAAAATATCTGTAGTGTCACTCAGCATAAATTTTAAAGATAATATTTTTAGTTATTTTTAAAATGTGGATTTTTATTGTTGCCTGGATTTAACAAATTTTATTTGTTGTTGCTTATTTTTTAATTTATTTTTTTCAATCCTAATGAGAATAAGACAGCTAAACCAAGGAGCTGGGGGAATAACAGGGTGACACTTTCTTTGGTGTGTTTCACTATTATATACACATAAATCATCATCATTCCATAATTTCTCTCTGTATCTTTCTTCTAAATGTGTGCATATAGCCCCCTTTTCCTTCCCAGATCTTTCCATTCAGTTTTAAAATGAAGGCAAACTTACACTAAAACTATTTCATCCTTTCCCCAGAGGAAAGTCAAAGTGAAAAGCAACGCTTTCTTTCCTTAACTGACACCAGATCAAATAAAATAATACAGACCATAATGCTATTCGTTTCTGACAGATGGAAGGCACTCAATAAAAAGCAACTCTTGTTGTTGTGGTTGATATTGTTTTTATCATTACTGATCCAAGTACTTTAGAGTCCAAAGGCTTAGGAAGCCGTGGGTTTCAGTCCTGTCAAAACTGACAGCACTTTCCTGCTAGATTTAAAACTTATTTCAGTAGAGAGACTGGCTCCTATCTGAGAATAAAGGAAGTCTGTGGTCATGAGACGTCATGTACTCTTATATTAATTTTTAATACACATGTAAGCTGTTCATTAATTTTTGGTGTCTCTGACCAAAGTTAATAATAATTATAGTTTTATTTACTTTTTAAAATTTGCCCAGAATGATTTACCATTTGCTGAATGGTTTTAGACAAATCATTTAGAAGATACTGGAAAGAATGCCTAGGGTTAGCATCTGTTTCTCTTGCAAACAGAATTAATCAGCCATCTGTGTATTCATAATAAGAAATGTTTGTTATTTACTTGTATAAAACATTGTTTGGAACTTTGGACAGAATGCTTTGCTGCCATCCCCAAATTTTTCTCTAAGAAACCAACGACCATAGTAAATGACTTGGAATATATTCATTCTACTGGACTAAATATCTGATAGCACTGCAAGTAAAATGAAGTTGCTAGTATACCATTAACCCTAATGACTAGTTTTGTGCTCATTATTCTCTCGACTTCAGGTGTGTTCAGTAGTATCTGAATGTCCATTTTTATCACCTGAAATATACTTTTTTAAATTAGAAAATAAAGATCTTTGAAATTGCCTAGAATTATAAGTTAGGCAGAGTGGTCCTATTTCAGAATTACGAAATTTTGAGGTATCTTAAAATCATCTAGGATAATCAGTTCAAATGATACATCTCCCTACAATATCTATTACCTCATATCTGGGGACAAGAGACTTATAAACTTGCAAGACAACCTAATGCTTTTTTAAAAAATTCTTATAGTGATCTACATCTATAACTTAACTTTTCAATTGGTTTAACTTTTCAACTGTTTTGTTACTTTATTTTTTCCTTGCTTACATACCCTTCCTTTCATTTTGCATATATGACCTTTTAAAATCTGCTCTCTCTTCAGGTTTCTTTAGGTCCTTCAATTATTTTTGTTTTTATTGGGGAGGGTGTTATTCATCCGAATTTTGTTTTTAAAATTCACCTTTCCTGTAAAGTTGTATCCCCATTAGAAACCTGGTCATTGGTATAACACCTGTGTCTTCTCTGAGCATTTTTGAAAATTTATATCCCAAAGTCTATCATCTGCATTGATGAACTCTAAAATGGCACCATCTCATGACCCCAGGGTTCTCATCACTCATGTGGAAAGTACGCTACCAGATAATCTATCCCATAGTTATGGAACAAAAAGGCTCATAGACAAAATTAAAACAAATATAAAACACATAGAAGCCAGGGGAAAGAAACAGGCTAATTTAATACAGTTAGGATGAGGCACAAGCAGCTTGGAAGAACCACATCACCTGAATCCTAAGTCCACAGTATGGATCTCTAGCTCTTGCTCTCTAGGTCTCTCCACTCTCTCTCCTTCCCTCCCCTTCTCTTTTTCTCTCTCTCTTTTTGTTTTCTTCTCTCTCTTTCTCGCTTTCTCTTTCACTTTCCCTTCCTCCCTCTTCCTCCCTTTCTCCTTCTGTGAGGATTTTGCGCTTGTAATGGTGGTCCCTTCAAAATATTGAGCATCACTAATGTAGGTAAATGGTGAGAGATCATTGGGATAAAAAAGACTTAAAGGTCAAGCTGAGAAACCAGAACCTATATCCCATAGGTGCCTCCCTGTAAGCACCCAGCATAGGGCATGAACCTAGTAGATATAAAATACATTATTTTAGTGAGTTTTGTGACCATGAAGAAAATCTACTTAGAAAGGGCAATTTTAAAATTACACTTAATTATTTTTTACCGTAAGGAAGAAAATAATAAAATATATGATGACATAATTTGAAGAAAATGTTATTTGAAAAAAAAGGAAAAATGATTTAGTACTAAATTCAAAATTGACTTTACTTTTTAAATCCCATTCTTTTAACCAGGACTTCCACAGAAATAACTTTAATCTATCTTGAGCCAGAACATCTCTCCCATCACATTTATAACTTTAAGGGCATTATCTTTGTATTGTGATCGTGATCCAGTTTTTTCTCACTAATTTCTTTTCTGATTACCACTAAAAGTAACTTCCTTCCTCAGAACCACTCAGAAATTTACTTTATATCTCTCTTCTCTAGAATTTTTTAACTTTGCTGTCATTATAATTATTTATATAGTACATTCCATCACATTTCATCTTTTTTGTTTTTCTTTTTCTTATTTATTTATTTATTTATTTATTTTGAGACAGGGTTTCACTCTGTTGCCCAGGCTCGAGTGCAGTGGCACAATCATGGCTCACTGCATCTTTGAACTCCTGGGCTCAAGTGATTCTCTCACCTCAGCTTCCCAAGTAGCTGGGACTGCAGATGCTCACAATACCATGCCCTGGTTATTTATTTGTTTGTTTGTAGAGATGGGGTATCACTGTGTTGCCCAGACTGGTTTCAAACTCCTGGGCTCAAGTAATCCTCCTACCTTAACCTCTACCAAAGTGCTGGAATTACAGGGATGAGCCACCACAGCTGGTCTCATCTTTTTTATTTAATCTTAAACTTCTTAAAAACAAGAACCATATGTTATTTATATCTATGTCTTTAAAGGCATTCCCATGGTACCTTCCTTACACATAGATCATGTTCAATAAATATTTGTTGAATACATGGAGAAACCATTTAATAACCCAATTTAATATCCTAGGAATCAAGTTGGAAAGTAAGTCATTTCTAGAAGAGAAGTCAGCAAACTTTTTCTGTAAATGTAAATAAATATTTCTGTAAATATTCATATAAATATGAATAAATTTTAGGCTTTGCAGGAAGAAAAATCAAAGGTATTACTTATGAACTTATGTAAGAAGAGAGAAATTTTTCATAAAATTTTTATTCATGAAATTAAAAATATAATTCAGTAAAAATTTTGTAATGCAAGACTAGTAATGAGAAAAATGGCAGAGTTTGTAGAGGATAACATTTAGCTTATTAAAATCTGCTTTTTCTGTGGGTTTCTTTAGGTTTTCAACTGTTGTTATTTTATTGGGGAAGATGCTATTCATCAGAATTTTGTTTTCAGAGCTTGCCTTTCCTGGGCAGATCATCTGAGGTCAGGAGTTTGAGACCAGCCTGACCAACATGGAGAAACACTGTTTCCACTAAAAATACAAAATTAGCCAGGTGTGGTGGCATATGCCTGTAATCTCACCTACTTGGGAGCTTGAAGGAGGAGAATTGATTGAAGCCGGGAGGTGGAGGTTGCAGTGAGCTGAGATCATGCCATTGTACCCCAGCTTGGGCAACAAGAGTGAAACTCCATCTCAAAAAAAAAAAAAAAATGCTTGCCTTTTTGCCTTTTAGCATGTCATTACATTGCAGATTAATAATTTCCAATTGAAAGGTAGGTAGAAACTCCTCAGGTGCACAGTCAAATGGATTTTGAAATATGGAAATGTATTGCATCTAGGTCTAAGATATGCTATTGAAACTGTTTGAGTTCAGAAAATCTACCCACCATAAGCTTTGCAAATTTGTCCAATAATTCTTTTTTAATACATAGTTGTCAGTTTTAGTGCATCTTAGCAGAATTCACTTCTGATTGTACTGATTTAATACTGGCCAGGGCAATCAGACAAGAAAAAGCATATTCAAATAGGAAGAGAGGAAGTCCAATTGTCTCTGTTTGCAGATGACATGATCCTATATCTAGAAAACCCCATCATCTTAGCCCAAAAGTTTCTTAAGCTGATAAGCAACTTCAGCAAAGTCTCAGGGTACAAAACCAATGTTCAGAAACTGCAAGCATTTCCATACACAAACAGCAGACAAGCAGAGAGCCAAATCATGAGTGGACTTCCATTCACAATTGCTACAAAGAGAATAAAATACCTAGGAATACAGCTAACAAGGGAAATGAAGGACCTCCTCAAGGAGAACTACAAAATACTGCTCAAGGAAATCAGGGAGGACATAAATGGAAAAGCATTCCATGCTCATGGATAAGAAGAAACAATACTGGGAAAACAAACATACTGCCCAAAGTAATTTATAGATTCAAAACTATGCCCATAAAACTACCATTGACATTCTTCACAGAATTAGAAACAACTATTTTAAAATTCATATGGAACCAAAAAAGAGGCCATATAGCCAAGACAATCTTAAGCAAAAGGAACAAAGCTGGAAGCATCATTCTGCCTGACTTCAAACTATGCTACAAAGCTACAGTAACCAAAGCAACATAGTATTGATAGAAAAATAGACCAATGGACCAAATAGAGAACTCAGAAATAAGACCACACATCTACAACCACCTGATCATTGACAAACCTGACAAAAACCATCAATGTGAAAAGGATTTCCTATTTAATAAATGGTGCTGGGAGAAATGGCTAACCATATGCAGAAAATGGAAACTGATACCCTTTCTTAAACCTTCTATAAAGATTGACTCATGATCAATTAAAGACTTAAATGTAAAACCCAAAACTGTGAAAACCCTAGAAGAAAATCTAGGCAATACTATTCAGGACATAGGCATGGGTAAAGATTTCATGGTGAAAACATCAAAAGCAATTGCAACAAAAGCAAAAATTGGCAAATGGGATCTAATTAAACTAAAGAGTTTCTGCACAGCAAAAGAAACTATCATCATAGTGAACAAACTACAGAATGGGAGAAAAATTTTGCAGTCTATCCATATGACAAATGTCTCATATCCAGAATCTACAAGGAGCTTAAGCAAATTTACAAGAAAGGAACACCCCATTTAAAAAATGGGCAAGGGATATGAACAGACACTTCTCAAAAGAAGACATTTATGCAGCCAACAAACATGAAAAAAAAAAAAGCTTAACATCACTGATTATTAGAGAAATGCAAATCAAAACCACAATGAGATACCATCTCACAATGGTCAGAATGGCGATTATTAAAAAGTCAAGAAACAACAGATACTTGCGAGGCTGTGGAGTAAGAGGAACACATTAACACTGTTAGTGGGAATGCAAATTAGTTCAACCATTGTGAGAGACAGTGTCATGATTCCTTGAAGACCTTGAGGAACCAAGGTCCAGAAATACCAGAAATACCATTTTACCCAGCAATCCCATTACTGTGTATGCACCCAAAGCAATGTAAATCATTCTTTCATAAAGATACATGCATGTGCATGTTCATTGCAGCACTATTCACAATAGCAGAGACATGGAATTAACCCAAATGCCCATCAATGATAGACAGTTAAAGAAAATGTGGTACATTTACAGCATGGAATACTGTGCAGCTATAAAAAGGAACAAGATCATGTCCTTTACTGGGACATGGATGGAGCTGGAAGCCATTATACTCAGCAAACTAATGCAGGAACAGAAAATCAAACAGCTCATAGTCTTATAAGTGGGAGCAGAACAGTGTGAACGCATGGACACAGGGAGGGGAATAATACCACTGGGGCCTGTTGATGGAGTCAGGGCACAGGGGAGGGAGAGCATTAGAAAAAATAGCTAATACATGCTGGGCTTAATGCCTAGGCAATGGGTTGATAGCTGCAGCACATCACCTTGGCACATGTTTACCTGTGTAACAAACCTGCACATCCTGCCCATGTACCCCAGAACTTAAAATGAAATTTAAAAAAAAAAGATCTCTGTCATAACTACTCCCCTCTGCTATTGTTATGCAAATACAGCCCTAAACAATATATAAATGAATGAATATGACTATCCAGTAAAACTTTACATATACTGAAATTTTAATTTCTTATAATTTTTCCAAGTCTTTAAATATTGTTATTCTTTTCAACATTTAGTAAGAACTATTCTTAGTTCATGATATCTACAGTAACAGGTGATCGACTCAATCTAGTTTGCAAACTATAGTTTGCCAACCTGATTTAGGATTTGCTTTTAAGGATATATTGTTTTTTTGCTTAACTTTATTTCCAGTTAAACCGTTTTTAGCAAATTTTCTGGAATCATGTATGGTTGAGGAATAGAATTTTCTTCTTAAGGAGACTTTCATCAGTTATTAGAGTTGTCATGTACACCAGAGTATAATATAAAATTAGAATACAGCAAACACACTTTACATCTTTGCTATATAAGTAAGAAGATACTGGTGGACTTTATATTGCTTCAGTGTTTTTATTTTAAAAGCCCACCAAGATCATTGCATGAACTATAGAAATTTCAAGTGAGTGGTGGGTGTTCCTAAAATAGTATATAAACATTTCATCTTTTGGGAAAGAAGCCCAGGATAACTCCTGGGCAGTATGCTAACAGCAGCCTTTCAGGACACAACTCTTGCTACATTTTATTGAGCCTCTAAATTGACATTTTAGAAACTTTCCCAGTTTTCATTTCTTAACTGTGTTATTTAGGGCATCAGAGGCAGCCCAGGAAGAACAGGCCTTGCCGGAGCTCCAGGTCTTCCAGGAGTAAAGGGTTCATCAGGCTTGCCAGGAAACCCAGGAGTTCAAGGCCCAAAGGTACTTTAATATTTTGTTCTGATGGTGAGTAGTATTGGCCATCCTTACAGGCCCTGAGTTCATTGGCTAGATCACAGGATGATAAGATTAGTAGTTTTTGATAGAATTTGGCTAAGATGAAAAGCACATTACAGAAAGAAAAAGTATGTGGCTTTGACATACCCAGCTCCCATGATAGCCTCGGTGCATGTTATTTAGCATAACAACTCTTTGACCCAGGACTAGTGATGCTTTTAAAAACACTCATTTTTGGTTCTTTTGCCTTCTTTGTCATCTGTCTTCTCCTCCAAAACAGAGAAATCTTATTTACTTCCAGATAAATACTTTCTCAAATACATTTCCTTTTCCTCTGATTCTGAACCTAACCAATCAATTAATAAACCTGATAACCATACAGACTGTTTCTTAGAGTCAATATGACAGTAATTAAGTCTTATATTGCATTTATTGTATGGAGTCTGTCACATGTCAATAGACTTTCCAAACAAAACTTCTCTTAGAAATATCTCATGCAGGATTGACTCAGACAACTTAGAAATTAGTCCAAAAGTCTTAGGCTTATAAGACATTGGCACCATTACCATTATTTCTTCTTAACCTGTTTTTCACAGTTCCATTTCTAAAGAATTTTCAGATTTCTGATTGATGTGGGTAAACTGAAAATCATGATCTACCTGCTTACTGTTTACAATATTAGTCTTCCGTTAATGTTTATGTCATGAATACCCCTTTGTACTAAAACCCAAACCAGGAAAAGAAATAGCCTTACCTTTTAGATTTGAATTTGTAATAAGAAGAATCCATATTTGTCAAGTCCAAAAGTTGTATAGCTTTGTCTCAAGACAGTGAGATAATCTGTTAATCTTAAAGAATCTTTGGCCAAGGTCTACCAAACATCATTTTTTATTAACATATTTCTAAAATCCACCTGATTTCTAAATTTACTTTCAGAAATGGTGTGAAAGATATTTCAACTCTCATTTCAAAAATAAAAATCAATGGAAAAAGACTTGAATTTTAAAAATTCAATAGTAATGGTGATTAAGTATATACTTAAAGTGAACTTTCAGAGTATAAAGACAGTTCATATCAAAAGAACCTAGGGAAACAGATAATGGAAATTTTTTATTAATGGAATTAAAAAGATAATTATGACTAAAACCAGGATTTACACTTCAGGAGACTACTCTTTTTCTGGTATTAGATAGCTGAATCATCTCTGGATGTTAGGGAAAACACAGAAAAATTATATCAATTCAAAATACAAGTTCTGGCCAGGCACAGTGGCTAACACTTATAATTCTACCACTTTGGGAAGCCAACGCAAGATTACTCGAGGCTAGTAGTTTAATACCAGCCTGGGCAACATAGTGATATCCTGTCTCTACAGAAAAATGAAAAATTAGCTCGGTGCAGTGATGTGTGCCTGTAGTCCCAGCTACTCAATAGACTGAGTTGGGAGAATCACTTGAGCCTAGGAGTTTAAGGCTGCAGTAAGCCATGATCACACAACTGCACTACAGCCTGGGCAGCAGAGCAAGACCACATCTCCAATAAAAAATAAAAAAGAAATAAAATATAAGTTCCATCACATATAAACACACTCACACATACCACACCCTCACTATCCTCTCTCAAGCCTTACTAATTTTATAGGTTGCCCCTTCCCTCTTCTTTCCACACATCACTACAGTCTCTGGAATTTCCTTTTCCCACTGCTACACTTCTGGTTCATTATAATTAAATATTACTTATGTGGAAAATATTGGTGAAGAGGATGATCATGCAAAATTTGATTTTCCCAGTGCCTAGTATTGTGCCTAAGGAAGGGCCTATATTTGTGTTTCATTCAAAAGCCAATATGTTTATATGTTTTAAAGTAAAGATCACTTTTCTTTGTTCTACTCGTAGGGTGAACAAGGGCTACATGGTCAACCTGGAATTCAAGGTAAAAGAGGTCGCCGAGGAGCACAAGGTGATCAAGGACCATGTGGAGAGCCTGGCCTGAAAGGGCAGCCTGTATGTCCCACCTCAGAAATTCACCAAGCACTTACTCTACAGAACAGGATACCATTGTACAATAATTATTATCATGTCAATTCACATTGCAGGGAGAATATGGTGTTCAAGGTTTGACAGGTTTCCAAGGATTCCCAGGCCCTAAAGTATGTTTACATATGTTCTTCTAGTCTTTTAGCTATCTAGAAATAAAAGAGATGTTGAAATATCAGTATAGCCTCTAACTTGAGCTTTTTAAAAAAATCTGTAAAATTTCAGTTGGTACATGTTTATATATTTAAGATTTGAATATGTTTGATTTTAAAATTATGTAACTATACATCTAGTATATTATATGCTTTTGTTTTCTTTCATTCCTTTTCCCAAGCAGTTTATTTTTAAAATTTTCAAACATACAGCAAGGTTGAGAAAGTTTTACAGTAAATGCCTATACTTATTACCTAAATTTTATTATTTACATTTTACCCTACTGGCATTATCATGCTTATCCATCTATGTATCCTTCTCTCCCTTTGTTGATGTATTTCCAAGTAAATTGTAGGCCTCAGTACACTTCTTTCTGAATACTTCACCATGTACAATGGTATTATATTCCATTTTTTAAAGAGCAATTCTTGATAGATGGATATGAAATCATTTTGTAAAATGTTCACGCAGACCTACAAATTTTATCTGTTTCTTATTTATGTCTAGGGTCCTGAAGGGGATGCTGGCATTGTTGGAATATCAGGCCCTAAAGGTCCTATTGGACAGAGAGTAAGTGTAAAGTCATTCTGCCTACCCAGAAATTGTGGTTCTTTGCTTACTGTAGGGCTTAAGAGCTCTAAATATAATGTACTTCAAATAAATAACTTAATAAAATGACTTTTAAGATAGAAACTCATAAGGGCACACACACAGTTCAACCTTTTGCAGTTCATATATTAGTTTGAGCAAAATACCTCATAGACCACCCATAATTCCCAGTCTTACTTAAAAAAAAAGAATCATCAGAATTACTGTGAAGACTGGATAATGTATTTATTAACTCACACCAGGAACAAAAACAAACAGCAATTTCATGTTATAAACATTAATACAACCAGAGACCACCTCCATGCACTACCTGGAAGAAGATTGTGTATGAACAGAGCTCTTCAGACCAGACTGAAAATATTTCCCAATAGCTATGTTTTCCCAGCCCAGGGGCAGGTATACCAAGAGAGTGATGAGGAACTGCTTAAACAGTTGCAAAAAGCAGGGTCTAAAGAACTCCGGTTAGCAGTGAGTGCTTATAATTGCAAATTGTAGTAGGTTAAATAAGCCAACAGTGGTTTCTGATTATTGTTTTTAGTTTTTTGTTTTGTTTTCAGTTTTTATTAATCAAAACTTTCTAATTGATGAGATGCTCTATAAAACTGAAAAGAAAAAAATTAAAAACTTCAGGTAATGGTTTGGCTGTGGTAGTAGCATCTCTATGACTAATAGCTGCAAGGGCAAGTGTAGAAAGAACAGAGAGAGGACAATGGGAAGCAGTTCAGATGTAGGATAAAGGTATCTTAAATAACTGTTAAATGGATGTCAAACTTTTCAAATCCTACAGCACTTTCCTAACTCTTGCAATAAATTGCTTTCAATAATGCAAAGAGGGCCAGACGTGGTGGCTCGTGACTGTAATCCCAACACTTTGGGAGGCTGAGGCAGGTGGATTGCTTGAGGTCAAGAGTTTGAGTTCATCAGTATGGCGAAACCCCATCTCTAATGAAAGTACAAAAAAATCAGCTGGGCATGGTAGCATGGGCCTGTAATCCCAGCTACTCTGAAGGCTAAGGCAGGAGAATCACTTGAACCTGGAGGTGGAGGTTGCAGTGAGCCATCACACCACTGTACTGCAGCCTGGGTGACAGTGAGACTCCATCTCAAAAAAAGAGAATACTAATTCAAAAAAATAAGACAGAAAAGAGTATTGTCATGGTAATTGTTTGTTTAAAGACCTTTCTCAGTATTTCTTCAGCTATAAATGTATCAGTTATTTTCATGGTTTCTGAAGAACGAAGGAAGCTGGAGTTTGGGGGAAAAAACTAAAATGAGCATTTTTGTATTCCTTGAGAAATTATAGACTCCGTTCCTACTTGGGGAAGAATTGATCAGAGATCCAGCTTATTCAAGGTTACCTTCATAATCAAATAACAGCTAAAGTTTTAAAAGCACTTTTCATATTTAATTCTCACAATGGCCCTATGAAATAGGTGTTCTTATTCCTGTTTTACAGGTGAAGAACTGAAATTTAGTTGGTCACATATGCTTCCCTCTGCTTCCTTCCTCTACTTTTTCTTTATGTCATGCTTCATGTTACCCAAACATCTGCTCCTTCAACATCTGCACAGAAATTTATTCAAAAACTTGTTCATCATTCTATTCTCTTTTATATAGTTTTATTTGTTATATAATGACATACATATAAAATGCATCATTGAAGCTATCACCACATAAAAATCATAATGCTGATTTATCAGTTCTTTAGAAATTATGCAGATATAACTCTCCTGATAGGAAACTTTAATCCTATGCAGAATTGTGTCGCATACTGTTAACCATGATTATAATTTATGCTAATGTCATAAGATTTTATACTAAAAGTGAAACTATGTAGACATGGCTCTTTTACCATTGCACAAGAGATTTTCCAGATTTTTTTTTAATTATGCTAACTGTGAGACGGTTTTTCTTTTACCTCAACAGGGAAACACTGGTCCTCTTGGAAGAGAAGGTATAATAGGCCCAACAGGTCGAATTGTAAGTTTATCATAATAAAGGTCTTTTGTACTCTTTTTTCTTTAATCCTATTTCCGTAATAATCTACAAAGAATCACCCTGGGTATTTGAGAAGCAAAGGGAAAAAATAGATGTACATTTTCTTCTGGAAGATGATTCCTGAGAAGTTAGGGACCACATGTGTAATGAAGACGGTATAAATACGTAGGTAGGCACTTATAACTGGAGTTGAGAAAAGAAATAGAACTGAGTCAGGAAGGGGAGAGCATCATAAACATAGAGATGAACACCTGAGCAATAAAAATGAATTTGTCTTTTGGAGGAGAGAAGATAGATAGCAAAATATGTGTAGATAGCCAAGATTTGAGTTTTTGCAAGTACCCACTATAAAGGAAGGAGAAAATCATTTGTGAGAATAGCAGGTATTTCAAGAAAGGAGTAGTCAACAGTAATCTTTGAGAGAATAAGCTGCAGTAGAAGCTAGAGTACAGATTACAGTGATGAAGGAAGTAGCAGACAATATTTAATAGTAACATTCCTTAAATTCTTACAACAAACTTTTACAGTAGATATTATTTTCACTTAACAGATGAAGAAACAGATGAGGTTTATGGAGGTTCATCTAGTCATTCAAAGTGATAGAGCTGGTGACTTACGTAGCTGGTGTTTCTTTCTTCAAGAGCAGTGCTCTTTCCACTCCACTCAAGCTGTGTCTGGAGAGGAAACTGAGATACTGAATGCCAGTGCTTTAAGATATTTGGCTATGAAATAAAACAGAGAAATGAGACATGATTGGTAAAGTGGTGTTGGAAAAGTTTTGCAATACTGATAATAATATAAACAAACAAGGAGCACAGTAGAAGGGGTCAAATTGAGATTTAGAGAAGAAAGATTCATTTCCTCTAGGGAATTAATATTTTGAGTTATTTGAAATTTATATATAGACACAGAGAATTTAAAAATATAAAAATAGAATGCTTCCAGTGTTTAGTTCCACTGTTCTCTTTGATAAATTTAGAGAAAAAAACCACCAAAGTTACTGGATATTTCAACAAAAGAAGTAAAATGTATAATTCATTATCTTCTAGACTTTCAACATTTACCACTCAGAGCTGTATAAGATTATAAGTGGGGGAATTCTCATATTTCAGTGAGTGGTTTTTCAGCAAGCTAAGGGACACCTACTGTTCTGATAAAAGAATAATTGTTCTCCTCTGTCAAAAATGAGATGTATTAATGGGTTAAGGAAAGTGTAATTTTAAAATGACTCAATTAAAATATCTTACTGTGTTTTGTTTATAAATAGTTCTTAAAGACCTTTATAATATTCAGTATGTACGTCAATTTTTTCCATATTCAATGTTTTCCATTCTAAGAAGAAAAGTTCATTATGAAAGAATAAGCATTTAAGATTGGAGAAAACATTGTGAAAAAAATACTGGTGAGGGGGTAATGGGTTTGCTTTTCTGATAAGAAAACAATACTACAAAGTCATTGTAAATGAAACTATATGGTTTCATTTACAATGAGAAGTTAGGGACCGTATGTGCAATCAAGATGGTGTAATGTGTAGGTAGGCGCTTATAACTGGAGTTGAGAAAAGAAGTAGAACTGAGTCAGGAAGGGGAGAGTACAAAGAAATAAACAGATCAGTATAACAGACTATAGCCCAGAATTAGATCCAAGAATATATAGGAATTTCCTTATAACAAAATGGCATATCATTGAGGAAGATAGGGCTGCAAATAATAGGAACCCTGAACCCAACTAATTTAGCAATAAGGAAATTTGTATCACATTATATGAAGGGCTTCAGATTTGGTTAATTTGGTGACTCAATTATCTTATCCAAGACCAGGTTCTTGTATCTCTCTTATATCTCTATGTCTCTACCCTGCTATCTTGAATGTTGGCTTCATAATTAAGCTTGTAGCAAGATGACTACAATTTCTCAAGAAACACATCCAGATATAATTATCCAAAGGAGAAAAGTGACATATAATCCTATCATGGCCAAAATAAGAACTTTTTAGAAGTCTTCTATTACATTTTTTTCATATCTAACTGGCTAGCATTCAGCGAGATGCTCACTCCTACATCAGTGACAGGGAAGAGAGATGGATTTACTTTGAGTATCTTACTGCTGTAAGAAATTGGAACTCAGCCTGGGCAACACAGTAAGACCCCATCATTTAAAAATAAATTAGCTGTGCATGGTGGTACATGCCTATAGGCCTAGCTTCTTGGGAGGCTAAGACAGGAAGATTGCTTGAGCCCAGGAGTTTTCCAGGCTACGGTGAGCTGATTGCACCCATTTGCACTCCAGCCTGGGCAAGCAGAGTGAGACCCCATCTCTTTAAAAACGAAAAAAAGAAGAAAAAAATTGGAAATCTATTTTACCAAAATTATTTTAATCCTAGATGAACTTTTAAAGACTTTAATGTAAAAAATAAAACAATAAAAATATTAGAAGAGGCCATGTGCGGTAACTCACGCCTGTAATCCCAGCACTTTGGGAGGCCGAGGTGGGCACATCACCTGAGGTCAGGAGTTTGAGACCAGCCTGGCCAACATCGTGAACACCCATCTCTACTAAAAATACAAAATTAACCGGGCATGGTGGCACATGCCTGTAATCCCAGCTACTGGGGAGGCTGAAGCAGGAGAATCTCTTGAACCTGGGAGGCGGAGGTTGCAGTGAGCCAAGATTGTGCCATTGCACTCCGGCCTGGGCAACAAGAGCAAAACTCCATCTCAAAAAAGAAAAAATTTTTTGAAGAATAATCTAGAAAACTAATGTATAGCTTAAAGATTGGGGAGACTTATAAAAGAACTGAAAGTATATTTGAATACTTGAAAATTGTTTAATTTTGCATGGAAAAAAGATTCCATGAATAAAATTTAAAAGTAATATCGACTGGGAAAAAAATATTTACAAAGCATACAACATATAACAGGTTAATATACAAAGAGCTCAGCTGGGCGTAATAGTTCACACCTGTAATACCAGCACTTTGGGAGGCTGAAGCTGGAAGATTGCTTGAACACAGGAGTTTAGACCAGCCTTGGCAATATAGTAAGATCCAATCTCTATTAAAAAATTAAAAATGAGCCTGGCATAGTGGCAGATGCCTATAATCCCAGCTACTTGGGAGGTTGAGGTGGGAAGATCACTTGATCCCAGAAAGCTGAGACTACAGGGAGCCATGATTGTGGCACTGCACTCCAGTCTGGGGGAAAAAATATTATCTACCTATCTATTGATGTGGATATTTGTGTGTATCCAGATAGAGAGAAATAGATAGGGATATGTATATATCTATCTGTCTAGACAGACATACACACACATATACCAAGAGCTCTTATAGTTTGAAAAAGAAAGTTCAGTAGAAAAATGAAAAACATTCCATCAAAAAAGTAGCCAGTGGAGAAAAAAAAACAAATCCAAAGTTCAACTATTGTTTTATAATAAAAAGACATTCACCTAACTTTAAGTCAAAGAAATGCACATTAAAGTAAAATAAGATATTACATTTAACTTCTCAGAAAGGAATATAGGGAAAACAGTGCTCTCATTGATCACTGGTAAAAAAGTAAATTACAGCCTTTATGGAAAGATTTGTTAAATATAGGTGCATGTCCTCTAACCAGTTCCATTTTGAGGAATTTACCCCATAAGTATAGAAGCACCCAATACACTAATGAAATTTTGCAAAGATTTTTTTTTTATAATACTGCTTTTATTGGGGAAAAAACTTGAAATTACATGAATACTCATCTCTAAAGGAATGATTAGGTAAGCTATACATTAGCCATTTCATGGAATATTATGCAATTATTTAAAAGAATTTATTGTATCTAGTTTGGCCAACTCACTTATTTCATGATGTTAAGTGAGATGCATAGGCGAGTATATAATATTATCCCAATATTATAAGACATGAGCAATGTTCCTCATAAATATATACATGTACTTGTCAATATTTGATTAGAAAAAGGTATGAAAAGATACATACCAGGTTGTTAATACTGGGTAGGGAGTGGAAAAGGGTGTATATGTATTTTTAAAGTGCTGTGTAGATATCTTAAAAATCAGGGACCGGGTGCAGCTCACACCTGTAATCCCAGGACTTTGGGAGGCTGAGGCGGGTGCATCACAAAGTCAGGATATCGAGATTATGCTGGCCAACATGGTGAAACCTCATCTCTACTAAAAATACAAAACTTATCTGGGCGTAGTGGCGTGCACCTGTAGTCCCAGCTACTCAGAAGGCTGAGGCAGGAGAATCACTTGAACCCAGGAGGCGGAGGTTGCAGTGAGCTGAAATCGTGCCACTGCACTCCAGCCTGGAGACAGGGCAAGACTCTGTCTTAAAAAAAAAAAAAAAAAAAAAATCAGTTTTTTAAAGTTAATATCCTAGTTAAAATGAATTGAGACAAGATCAGAAATACATAAGTAATATAAATGATGAATAAATAATAAATAGTATTCCTAGCTTGCAAATTAACAAAGAACACGACATAGATCAGAAGAAATATACACTTCCATTTTTGCAGGTGTGTATATGATTTGAAACTAACTTTCTGGAGGACAGTCTTTAACAAAAATTTTAGGCTGCAAGGGTATTTCTGATGACACTGCTAATGATAACAAAAATTAGAAAAAATTCTAATAATAACAAATTTAAAATATCATAGTTTATTAAATACTAGGTAAGTATTTTAATTATCTAAAAGAAGGTGGATTGACATGGAAGAGAATTCATATTATATATATAAATTCAGATTACAGAAAAGATGAATAGTATTATCTTTGTTTACTAAAATATATATATTACATATTATATATAAATATAGCATATATATTTATAATCTATAATATATATAAATATAGCATATATTTTTATATATTATATATGTACAATTTTCACAAAGATGAATAGGAAAATATTAACATGCTTTAAAAGCAGTAGGTTCACCCAGCAACAGCAAACTACATTCATTTCAAGTGCATATGGAACATTCACCAAAATAGAAGATGTTATGGGCCATAAAACAAATATTACTAAACATAAAAGAACTGAGGTCATAGAAGGATTATGCTCTTGCCAATGGAATTAAACTAGAAATCAATAACAGAAAGATAATAGGAAAATCTTCAAGCACTTGAAAATTAAATTACAGACTTCTAAATATCCATGGATCTAAGAGGAAGTCTCCAAGAAAATTAGAAAATATTTTGAACTGCACGGAAATGTATGCAACATATCAAAATTTGCAAGAAAGAGAAGGGAAACCATCCCAGAAACAGTTTTCAAGAGTTGAGAAAAACAAATATTAGAATAATTTAATCTGAATTTAGAATTTCCTTTTTAAGTTGTTTTGTATATGATTATCAGATAAGCTGTTCTGACTTAATTGAATGAATAAGTAGTTATCTCACCTTAAGGTCAGAACTAGGAACAACAAAGAAGAAAACATGATGAATCACTAAGGGTCTTTTGTTTCCTTTGCTTATTTAGGAAAAGAAAACTATAACTTATAAAAATTAACAAAACAAGTCTTACTAGATAGAAAAAGCAAAAACATAAGTTGTCATGTTTCTACATATCATGACATCAGCTTCATTTGATACATAACTATCGATAACACTGAACTAACATCTTTTATTTTTTTTCTTTTAGGGACCCAGAGGTGAAAAGGGCTTTAGAGGTGAAACTGTAAGTTTAACTAAATTTATGATTACAGTAACCCTGACACTAAGCTAGAAGCTCCATGAAAGCAAAGACCCTGTTAGAGTTATTCATTATTATGTCTCTAATATTTGTAGAATAAAAATAAAATTGCAGTTTTCAGGAAGTAGAATTAACTTATTGGTAGATTGCAGTGAAATCTGATAAACCGTAAACATGTTTAAGAACCTGCCAATCACTTCTTCCCAGGCCGCTATGTGAAATGGACTATCTGCCTTGTCAGGAGTCAAGAGATGGAGTATGGGTCTTCTTCAGTAGTGGCAGAACAAAGGGACTGCCAAGTATATTTAGGTACATACTCAATAAATCCAGTCAGCACCAAGAGATCTGCAACACAGAGGCAAATCATTAGTTGCATATCAGCCAATTAGAAACAATGATGAGAGGATGGCCAAAAGGTACACAGCACTTTTGTGACCTAAATAGCTTATACTGACACTACTTCCCTCATTTGTAGGATGTCAGTTCTTCCAAGCTGAAGAAGATGCGTTGTAAACGGGCCACTTCTCCAGCAGAGATCATACTGAGCTTATTTTTTAATAAGTTATTTATTGTATAGATTTAACATGATATTATAGGATATATTTAGATAGTAAAAAGGTTACTTATAAGCAAGTAATTTGCTTATAAATAATTTCTGAAGCAAATTAACATATTCATCTCACATACCCATTTTTTTTCGTTTTTGTTGCAAGAGAAGCTAAAATCTACTCATTTAGTATGTGATCCATGCTTAACTTATTAAGGCAGCAACCATAAATGAAGGACAGACATGGAATGAAATGAGGGAGATTGAAACTAAGTACATAAGGCCGATAAGAATAAATGTAAATATAGCAGTAAAGTTGTGATTAAAAGGTAATGAGATTGCATAGTGACAGCTGAGATTTTTGTTTCTCATCATAGGGTATGCTTGAGGCTCACAATAAGTAAGTTGCAGTTACATTAATTAGCTAAAAAAGAGAAATTATGTAATTTCAGATAGCCTAAGAATCCCAAAAGGACATTTAAATTGATGTATTCAATTTGTAGAAGTATGATCCTCACCTTTTTTCAGCAGACTTATTGTAACAGAAAGCAAGAACATATGCACACAGTGAAGCTATATTTCCAAGGAGGCATGAAATGGGGAAAGGAGAAGCACAGAGACTTGGAATTAGCCCATGTTCCACACGAGCGTGTCTCTGCATGCCTCCTCAGTATCCCCAAGTACTGTGACTAGGACATAAATTTCCATCAGGATTAGGAAGCCTGAAGTACCTATGGCAATGTCACAAGCATTTCACATGAAAAAAAAAAAATTGAATGGCTCTGATGGATTACAAATTCTGTAGATTAGGACTGCAATCTTAGGTTGTAGTGATGGAAATATGGCATGCAGAATAAAGCAGGTAGTAGTACCAGTCATGCTATCCCCAGAGAAAACATAGACAACATTAAAGCACATTAAGAGAAGGGGAAGGAACTGGGGGAACCCACGTCCTGGTAAGACCAGTTGAAATATCTGGGTAGGTTAGCCTCTACCAGATTCTGTAGCCTGATTACATCCCTCTCCTGTTCTTTCTTCTCTCATCTCACTTTCTGGCTTTTGCACCTATTATTTCTCTTCCATACGCTTTATGTATGGTAGAGAGCTCTTGCTGATCTTGATATTTTGATTTAATGAACATTCCTCAGAACAGACTTGCTAAAGTTTTGACCCTACCCTACTTCCACCCCTGGACATAATACCTAGCACTCAGGACCTCGTACAATGCCTGGCATGAGTTCTTCAGTTTTGAACTTAAATGTCCTCTTATCAGAGAGGTTTCTGACTAGCCTGTGTGAATAGCAGTACCCCCACCTTCCTGAGACATCTTATATTCCTTTCACCTGGGTCTCTACCACCTGACACGGTACATATTTATTTGTTTTTTTGTTTATTGTATTTTCCCTCACTAGAATGTAGCCTTGAAGACACAGACATTTTATCTGTTGATTTTGTTTGTTTGTTTTAATGTTGTGTCCCTCACACCTGACAGTGCCTCCCTTATAGTTGGCATTTAATAAATATTTAAATGAATTAGATAAAATTTACTTGTTGGTACATGATAGTTGTCTTCAAATATTTGAAATGTTATCTTATAAAAGAGAGGATAGATATAATATTAGTAACTCTAGAGGATAAAGTTTAAATGATTTATTTATTGAATTGTATTTTTGGTTTTTGTGCTCAGCTCCCTGAGAGACAGTGAGCTCCATAAGGGCATGAGATATATTTGATACCACCTAGTACCTACCTACCATCGTTGTTGCCACCTAGTCCCCAGCCTGTTATAGCACCTGATACATAATTAACACAATAAATACTTAGTGACAAAATTAATAAAACACTGAGGCTAATATCAGCTCAATGTAATAATGAGCTGTCTAATATAATAATGAAATACTAGGCAACAAGATCATTTGGCAAAAGAGTGAGCACCTGTTATCAAATCTCCTTTCTATTCTTAGGAATATGCCTTTCTTTTACCTAGGAAATTCTTTCCCATACTCTTCAAATTACTAATTTTATCTGAATATTCAGGTCTTTGCTCAAATACCATCTTAAAGAAGTCTTCCCAGACCATTCTGTCTCATCATTTCTGGTCATTGTCTTTCCCAGCATCTTGTTTTGTTTTCTTCATAAAAGCACTCATTGGAATTGTTTCCTGCCCCTCCACTGGAATGTAAACTTCATGAGAACAGGGAACTTTGTATGGGACACTGGCTATCAGTGTCTGGAACAGAACTTGTCATGTAATAGGTAATAGTTGATGAATGAATAGTATGGCCTAAAATTAAAAAGTGAAAAGCTCTTTCCAATTCTAGTCTGATAAAGTAGCATTTCCTGAATTAACATACTTATTAGATTTTTTAGTCTATAGGTTATCACGAGTCTCTTCATAAATAAGGTGCAGACTTCCAGTACCCAAGGGAGATGGGAAATAGGAACACTGGCGTTTTGCATAGGCAACTAAATTTACTGCTTAAAAAAAAAAAGGATTAACTGGCACATTAGAATTATGAGTTTATTTTGTTATACTGTTGAGTAACTGATACTAAATATCTTCTTTATCACCTCTTTTCCTTTGATTCCATTATAGTTTAAGGAGCTTTATAAAGGTAATCTTTTAATTCCTGGAGATCATTCTGCAATTATCATAATCCATAAAATGTGCCATTAAACCTTTTCTCCATTGTTTTATGGATAAGCTTAGTGACATTTCTTACACTCTCATTGGGAATTTTTTGGTACATTCTACCAGTTTGTTTTCTTTAAGGAGACAGTTTAAATAATTGACTGGCTAAAGACTCCTAAGTGGTTACTGTCTTTCAGAAGGTAATACACTCACAGGAGTCATTCTCAGATAATACTAGTAAATGGTGCATTTTTGGAATGGATTTTATTAGCTAAGACCAAATATATTGGGACAAATAAAAGACTTAAGTCTTTGTGCAAAGATCAGAATCACAGTGCGGTGGTTCGTGCCTGTAATCCCAGCACTTTGGGAGGCCGAGGCGGGGTGAATCACCCAAGGTCAGGAGTTTGAGACCGGCCTGACCAAAATGGAGAAACCTCGTCTCTACTAAAAATACAAAATTAGCTGAGCGTGGCAGTGCATGCCTGTAATCCCAGCTAACTCGGGAGGCTGAGGCAGGAGAATCTCTTGAACTCAGGAGGTGAAGGTTGCAGCGAGCCAAGATTGCACCATTGCAGTCCAGTCTGGGCAACAGGAGTGCAACTCCTTCTCAAAAAAAAAAAAGAGATTGGAATCACAACAATCTATCAAATTGGTTTATCGATCTTATTTTAAAATTTTCCATGGAGGAAAATTTATTAAACTGTGCTCTCCTTACCAAGTTTTATAACTAAAAATAACCAAAAAATGAGCAAATCATGATTCAGTGACTTTAAAAAAATACAAAGAAGTTTGCAGCTCATTATGCAACACATGAAAACTAACCCCTTTATTATAATTTGGGTTTCTTGATTAGAAAGCTTCGTGTCTTCTGTAATTTAACATTGTAAACTCTAGTATTGATCCCAAGTAGGTCCTTTCCACCACTGAGAGAGCTGATTCTGTATTGCCATTTATGAAGGAGTTCTTTTTCTTTCTGTTCTATACTTGCTCCCTGTCTGCCTGCCTATGGGCTATTTTTTAAATGAGTCCCTAGGTTCATACATTATATATATAATTTTTTTTTCCTTTGAGACAGAGTCTTGTTCTGTTGCCCAGGCTGGAGTGCAGTGGCATGATCTGGGCTCACTGCAACCTCTACCTCCTGGTTCAAGTGATACCCATTCCTCAGCCCCCTGAGTAGCTGAGATTACAGGTGTGCAGCACCACATTTGGCTAAATTTTTTTCTATTTTTTGTAGAAATGCCATTTCACCATGTTGCCCAGGCTGGTCTTGAACTCCTGGCTTCAGATGATCACCCGCCTTGGCATCCCAAAGTGCTGGGATTACCGGCATGAGCCACCGCACCCAGCCCTATTTATATATATTTTCTAAACAGAGCTAGAGTTTTATGGCATCCTAAGGAAACTTAGCAGATAGCATGTACAATTCTCTACTTTTCCTCTACTTCAAAACTGTTGTGTTACTGGCAAATTAATCCTGAAAGTTTACAAAATTTCTTCTTTCTATGAGACCTCAAACATTTGAAGTACAATTGAGTAAATTTTAGAGTAAGTAATGCAAAGAGGACTGCTGGAAATAATGGGATACAGTTAGTAAAAATTTAACTTAAGTAAAATTTTAACTTACAGCTGAAATAATATCCTAGTGTCAAATATTGGCAAATGCTTTTTTTTTCTTTCTTGATAGAATCTTGCTCTGTCACCCAGACTGACATGCAGTGGTGCAACCATAGCTCACTGCAGCTTCGAACTTCTGGGCTCAAGCAATTCTCCCACGTCAGCCTCTCAAATAACTAGGTGCATGTCATTGCACTTGGCTAATTTACTTATTTATTTTGTTGTTTTTGTAGAGACAGTGTCTCCCAATGTTGCCCAGGCTGGCTTCAAACCCTGGCCTCAAGCGATCCGTCTGGCCTCTACCTCCCAAAGCCCTGGAATTACAGGCATGAGTCACTGTACCTGGCCTGAAAATAATTTTGATAAAATGTCACAACTTGAATTATATAACTTAAAGCTATAGAAATTAAAAAAAGAGGGAGAGAAATCTCAGCATTAATTTTTAGATTAACTGCTTCGTATTTATAGTATATTATTTAATGAAATCACAAAATATTGAAAAATCGTGACATTTTCTCAAATATTACCCTGAGCTAATGTGTCTTCACAATTCTTGATTAGCAGAGTTGTCTTATTTGCCTCCAAATTTGAAAATGAGGAGGATGTTTTCTGCATTAGAAGGAAAAACTAGGATATGGGAAATAGGTCCTAAATATTAACACAGTAAGCATTCAAAGCATATATATGTATGTATTTCTTTTTAAAATTCATAGATTGTATAAATTATTCATTGAAAAATTATCAAACTTTTTAAATTCAAGAACACTTACCATTACATTTGTACAGACTTTAAATTTTAAATTTTCAACCTGTATGCAGGTGTATACCTTCTTTATCCAGATATAAAACATGAGATAGATGGGGTCCAGTAGCACATGCCTGTGGTCCCAACTGCTCAGGGAGGCTAAGGCAGGAGAATTGCTTGAGCCCAGGAGTTCAAAGCCAGCTTGGGTAACATAGCAAAACTCCCATCTCTAAAGAAAATTTAAAAATTAACCCCCCCCCCCACACACACACGCACACACACACCAGGAAGAAAATTGATAAGAGGCCTGAAAAATCGTAATTCTAAAGTTAACCTTGGAGATTATCTTCACTAGACCTATTATATTGCAATTTAGATATCTGAGATCCAAATGTGCAGCAGTTCACTTAAGACCATGTAGCAAATTAAGTTATAAAGACAAAACCAGAGCCCAGGTCTCCCAATTTCTATGTGATTGTATTTTTCTGTAAATTATAGTGCCTCTCAGAAAATGAGGGTTAGGAGCAACTTGGTAAGGAATACGGTGTGTGTGTGTATATATATCCTCCACCTAGACCACATGACAGCTTGAAGGGTTTCTGTTCTTGTTCACAGTCACGCCCTATGACTTGTGATGCTCACTTATTCCATTCTAATTATATTACTATCTAGTTAATCTATTATCTAGTTAATTTTATTTAATATCACTAAAATTTCCTTTCAAACCAATGAATCTCAAGCAGGAGCCATTTGTCCCCCAACCCCCTAGGAGACATTTGGCAATGTCTGGGGAAATTTTCGGTTGTCACAACTGGGGGGAAAAAATGAGATGTTAGTGGCATCTAGTGGGTAGAAGCTAAGGATGCTGCTAAACATCCTCCAATGGAAGCTCCTCTAAAGAAAGTTTAAAAATTTTAAAAATACACACATCAGGAAGAAAAAGTGAACCTTGGAGATTATCTTCACTAGACCTATTATATTACAGTTTAAATCTCTGAGCTCCAAATGTGCAGCACTTATAAACAACTGTTGATAAATGAGAAAAGAGAAGCTCTGTGCAACTGAGCCAGCCTAAAATAAAGATCATGAAGCTAAATTAAGATTGCATTTGCATAAGGGAAATGACATAAGGTAATGAAATAAAAGAATTTACAAAAAGGAAAAGATTGTAACATACTCAAGTTTAAGGCTATACACCTACACGTGTTTTTAAAGTATACTGATAAAATATTTTACTTTTGAAGGATCATATGTAAATTCTGGGATAAAGTGGAAAGAGAATCTATTTTCATAGGCAGTTTTTTAAATGTAATCAAATCACCACCATAACCATTCAGAGTAATTTGGTTCCCCTTCAGAAAATTAACGTAGATGGCCAGGCACGGTGGCTCATGCCTGTAATCCAAGCACTTTGGGAGGCCAAGGCGCGTAGATCACTTGAGGCCAGGAGCTTGAGACCAGCCTGGCCAACATGGTGAAACCCTGTATCTACTAAAAATACAAAAAAAAAAATTACCTGAGCATGATGGCGTGTGCCTGTAGTCCCAGCTACCTGGAAGGCTGAGGCAGCAGAATCGCTTAAGCCTGGAAGGCCAAGATTGCAGTGAGGCGAGATTACACCACTGCACCCCAGCCTGGGAAACAGAGCGAGACTGTGTCTCAAAAAGAAAGAAAGAAAGAAAAAGAAAATTAACATAGACAATCATAGTGTTGTTATAAACTACTTTATTTATTTAATTTTATTTTTTGGAGATAGAATCTCACTGTCACCCAGGCTGGAGTGTAGTGATGTGATCTCAGTTCACTGCAACCTCTGCCTCCCAGGTTCAAGCAATTCTTGTGCCTCAGCCTCCCAAGTAGCTGATACTACAGGCACACACCACCACACCCGGTTAATTTTTTTGTGTTTTAGTAGAGAGGGCGTTTCACCATGTTGCCCAGACCAGTCTCAAACTCCTGAGTTCAGACAATCCGCCAACCTTGACCTCCCAAAGTGCTAGGATTACAGGAATGAGCCACCGTTCCTGGCCTATAAACTGCTTTATCTGGAATAAAGAGAAAGTGAGTCACTTCATCTTAGTGGTATATTAGCTAGAGTAATAAAAAAGAATTAATACAATGTTATGTTGTTGAAATCCTATTTTTTTTTTAACTTGGCTAGTTTCCCTAACCTATGTGGTTACATTGGGGTCGCCCTGCCCTGCCTTGCTGGGTTTGAAATACTTTGTTTGATCATATTTGTGGTGATCTGACTTGTTCTGGATAACAAGCTGAAATGAACTTTATAAAATCAACAGTAGAAATCGTTTCTTATTTTTCTATGATAAATTCCTATTTTGAAGTCAACAATAAGAGATATATTTTGTCCTGAACCATCAGTGATATTTTGTAAATGTCAGAAGCTTGCTAAGTGGAATGGACTATCACAGCTGTTTATTATTTTTACATTATTAATTCAAAATGGAGAAGCATACATAACCAATTTCACTTTGACTTCTATATATTTAAAAGCCTATCTCCAACATGACATTTCTGTGACCTATCATGCAGCATCTGAAGTACATGCATTGGTTGATAATTCAATGAATGGATGATGTTAAAATTAACTAGTATTAACTAGTATTAATTTTAACTAGTATTAACTAGTATTAAAATTAACTGATATTAATTTTAACGTCATTCATTTGTTTAATTATGTACACGTTTTGGACATTCTCTCCTTAAGATTGTAATCATAAGCCAGATAAACTAAGACATGCCTAACAGGCATAGTGTTGGAGTACTCTACTCTTTTCAAGTTACTATGTATTGTTTGTTCTGACTATCACAATATATTTAGGATTAACAGCTTTGGCAATACAAGATACTTAATACTAAGTCAAGCATGGTATCAACATTATCCAAAACTCAGCTGAAAATAAGTGTTGCTTTGCTGTCTTTTAACCATAATTGGAGTTTGACTCAATATACTCTTAACATTTAGCTGAACATCTAAGTTACTTTTGAATAGACATACAGAGCCTTTGAGCATTTTTTACAGTAATTACTATTGTTTTATTTTGAAAAATGTCAATATAACTTTTGACATTTCGCTATATACCTTTTAATTTTTCTAATTTCTAAATTAATACTAATTAATTTTAGTTTCATCCATTCATTTAATTATCTATAAAAATGGAGAAGTATTATTTTGGAGAGATTTTCAGGTGAACTCAACAAGACCTGGTAACCAGTTTATAGGTAGATGAAGGAAATTCAACTAAGAATACTGAAGTTTCTATATTTAATGATTAAGTGGGTGGTAGTTAGAAATAACAGAAAAAACATCCTTAGACAATACTAATATTTTAAAATGTTACACTTATAATATCTTATTAAAATGAGTAAATTAAGTTTCTAATAATATCAATGAAACAGGAAAATATTCAGCTTGTTTATGAATGTGGGTGATAGGTAAGTACAGGAGCATATAACTTTTAGAATACTAAAACAACTGTAATTTGTATGACTTACCTGACACGAAAGGCATGACAGAGTTGACGATTAGTTCTCTTGTTTATACCCAACCAAAAGTATAATATATATATCTTGTGTTTGTCTCCATTTCTCCAGGGTCCTCAAGGACCGAGAGGTCAACCAGGGCCTCCAGTGAGTTTATTTTCATTTATGTCTGTTTACCATGATGCTTGTATTCTTACCTTGAGATGTCTACTAAATAAATATGTATATTTTTTAATTTGCTGTGTTCTAGGGCCCACCTGGAGCACCAGGCCCAAGAGTAAGTTTGTTTGGTTTGATTTTGTTTTGTTTTATCTTAGTATGTCATATTAACTTTTTAAATCTTCTTCTACTAACTCCCTATTAAAAGATGTCCCTTTTGCATACCTCTGTTCTTTTTTGCTAACTTGATATAGGCCTGGCCAAACTACACAAACATGAAATCTAAGCCTCAGACTTCTTATTTATAAGGAGATGGTATCGCCTACTTTCTTAGGTGATTTCGAGTATTAAGAAGTACATCACTCAGCACATTGTATAATACCTAATAAGCACTTGAAAAACTATTTCTTCTTAATTCTGCATTCTAACTCTCCTTTTTTAAATGTTCTCTTTTTGCCATCCAGAGTTATCCAATTCTTTGATTTACTTGAATTTTTCTCAGTTGCTGGTAACTCTGGAAGCCATCAAACTTCTCATATGTTTATTTATTGTGTAACTACTATGACCCAAAACTTGCTCCCCTTGTCTCTGAGGCAATGTTTATGTTGCTTCTGCTATTTTCATGCCTTTGATATTCTAAGCTTTAGTTCCCTATGCTTTGTATCCATTCTCATATTAGGCAGTCTTTGTCTTCCTGCTCCCTATGAGAGGTCTCTTTCCATCTGCAGCCTCACCCACACTCCGCTCATTCAGCCTCCTGGTCAAATAGAGGGGTCCTTGGTCACATTTTCTGCCTAAAAGGGATCTACCGTTGGCTACACCATCCCAAACAATGGTCAGTCCTGCACGTTTTAAGCCTACTTATTACACATGCTGCTCTGATGTCATTTAGATCTCTGATAGTTCTAGGTGATGATTTCCTGTGGTCTACTCTCAGCAGATCAGGAACTCTATTTCCCTCAGCTTTTCATTGGAGCAAGGAATAACTTCCAAGCAAAGTGCCACAAGGAAGACTGTCTTCTTGAAAACAGGAGACCCATTTATCTGTGATTTTAAAAAATCACTTCCCCTTTCTGGCTATCTGACTAATGTGGAGGGAACCTCTCCCTGTGTGAATATCAGTAAAAATGTCTTTCAGTCGGGCATGGTGACTCGAACCTGTAATCCAGCACTTTGGGAGGCTGAAGCGGGCAGATCACCTGAGGTCAGGAGTTTGAGACCAGCGTGGCCAACATAACAAAACCACAGGCATGGTGGCACATGCCTGTAATTTCAGCTACTCAGGAGGCTGAGGCAGGAGAATCGCCTGAGCCCAGGAGGTGGAGGTTGCAATGAGCCAAGGTCACGCCACCACACTCCAGCCTGGCAAAGTGAGACTCCATCT
>NW_016107576.1:2137003-2139049 GCF_001604975.1 Cebus imitator | reverse complement strand
ATTTACTTTCATGTTTGCCTTTTCTATTACATTGTGAACCCTCTGAAAGTAGAGACTATTTTTTAAATTTCCCTTCCATTTAAGCTCTTAATAAGTGTTGAATACATGCCTGCATGAGTTAAAAAAAAAAGTGACATCTCAGGAAATTTCAGTGGGAATCTTCTAAACTAGAAGATTTCACCTGGAGAGAAACAGTGTCTATCAGGGGATAGATTCATAGACGTAGAGGTCCTCTCAGCAATTATTTCACAGTTATTTCAGACTTTGAGTTGGGGTTCATTGGCCAGTGGATCATAAGACCAATTTAGTGAGTCTCATTCAGGATTATTTTGAGAGCAAATGAAATAAAATAGAAAAAAATATGGGGATAGACTGCTTAATAGGTATTAAGTTTCTTTTTGGGGTGATGAAAATGCTCTGAAATTTGATCATGCTAATGGTTGAACAACATTGTGAATCTACTAAAGACAACTGAATTGGATATTTTTAAATGACTAAAATGGTGGAATTTATGTTATATAAATTTTACCTCAATTCTAAAAAACAAAAAAAAATCAGTACATCATCATTCGTAAGAATAAATATGGTTTTACAGAACATTTTAAAGTTAAATATATGTATGTTTATATTAATCTTGTCGTGATATCAAAGTGTATTTCTTACTGTGGGTCAAGATAAGTTTGAAAACTTCAAATATAGTCCAACCACCTCTTTAAAGACCTGTGAAACTAAAGTAACTTCCTCAGTTCCCTAAAGTTGAATAGCTAAAAGGAAATGTTTCAAGGAAAGGAATATATAGTGACGGTGAATTGGAATATGAGGATAGGGTAATGACAAGACTTCAGTGTATGTAGTAAGGTATTTAGAAGTGAACACAGAAGTGTACAACATGACGTCAAAGTTAACCAAAAATGATTAGTAAAGGGAAGAACAGGGTGTCTATGTATGTCTGTGTTTGGTGTCTAGGATGGAAATAACAATCATTAAAAATCATTAAATGATTAAATGAAAGTTGCCAGGTGGAAAAAAAATAAAAATAAATAATTAAATGAGAGAAAGAATTCCCAACTGATTTATTCCAATTAATGTGTCAACTGCAGAACCTGGATTGGTGAATTAAGAAGTGGCAGCTGCTATTATAGTCCTACTTCCCTAGAATAGAATCAGCAAAAACTTCCATCATGAAGAGGGGTGTGACCTGAAATCAGCTTCTATTTGGTCAACATTTTCACCATCCAGTGATCTCAAAACTTCAGACATATGAAAAATAATACTTCTCAAAATACTGAGGTGCCTAGACCAGGTCTGCTTTTCATTCAAATTATTTGGAGAGAATTGTGAAGATTACATTCCCCCAATGTATAATGCATCCTGCTTTCTAATTTTCCTCATTATTTCACACTCACTAGTCACAACGTATAATCAGTCTTTATTCTCTGTTTTCTATTTTACGTGCATGTTTTTGTAAACATTGAGTGATTTCCATGTGAGAATATGCTCTCTCTAACTAGAGTGCGTGGAAGAAGTTATGTTTCTTTTTTTGATCTCCTCACTGAACCTAATGAGAGATTTAGATGTGGGCACTTAGATGTGACTGAATGACTTCCCAGGCAAATCCTCTTAATACAATTTCACTGAGCCTGCCTTCCTTACAGTCTGCCTGTGGGTAAAAAATTAATAAATTCAACAAATTGAATGACTGCTATGTGCCAATCATGAGCTAGGCTTTGTGAATGCCTTGGGGATTCTAGGAATATGGATATTGTCAAGAAAATTTGTGAGTGGCCAAGTGTTATGAAATTTATTTTCTTACTAATACCTGTTGGGAAAAAAAATACCTTTTTTATTGGGTTGTTGCTTGCACTGATGGTGGTTAAAATTACTGGTACCTTAGCATGATTAAAGCATCAAACTCTAAACTACTAATCTGTTAATAGTCATTGTATTCTTTACTGCCACACACAGAAAATCATAGTGATGTCAATTAAGAATATCCTGTGATTTACTCATCTTGCCCTCTATTGAGGAGCTTTTTTTTTTTTTTTT
>NW_016107576.1:2107562-2136065 GCF_001604975.1 Cebus imitator | reverse complement strand
AGAGTCTCGCTCTGTTGCCCAAGCTGGAGTGCAGTGGCATGATCTTGGCTCACTGCAACCTCTGCCTCCCAGGTTGAAGCAATTCTTCTACCTCACCCTCCTGAGTAACTGGGATTACAGGTGCCCTCCACAATGCCTGGATAATTTTGTATTTTTATTAGAGATGGGTTTTCACCATGTTGGCCAGGCTGGTCTCGAACTCCTAACCTCAAGTTATCTGCCTGTCTTGGCAGATAGTGCTAGGGATTACAGGTGTGAGCCACTGTACCTGGCCTCTTCTTTAGAGAAATTTCTATTCAAGTTCTTTGCCCATTTGTTGAATTGGGTTGCATTTTTTTTTTTTTTTTGGTTGTTAGTAAATTGTAGGAGCTCCTTAAATATTCTAGATATTAATCCTTTAACAGAAAGACAATTTGCAGTTATTTTCTCCCACCCCTTGAGTTGCCTTTTCACTCTCTTTATAGTGTCCTTTGATGCACAGAAGATTTTTTTTCATTTTGATATAGTCTATCTACTTTCTTCACTTGTTATCATTCCAAGAAATCATTACAAATTCAAATATTACCAAGCTTTTCCTATTTGCTTCTAATAATTTTATGGTTTTAGCTCTTATGTTTAAGTCTTTGATTCATTTTGGATATAAATCGTGATGTAAGTTTTTTTTGTGCTTCATGTAAGTTAAGGGTCTAGCTTCATTCTATTGCATGTGGATATTCCATTTTTCCAGCACTATTTGTTGAAAAGACTGTCCTTTCCCCATTGAATGGTCTTGGCACTCTTGTTGAAAATAACTTGATTATAAATGAGAAGGTTTATTTCTGGACTCTCTCTTGTATTTCCCTGGTCTTTATGTCTGTCTTTATGACAGTACCAACTGTTTTGATTACAGCAGCTTTATAGTAAGTTTTGAAATCAGGAAATGTGATACTCCAACTTTATTCTTCTTTTTTCAAAATTACTTTGGCTACTTGGGGTCTTTACTATCTGTTATATTTACTATATTGTAACTTTTACCACTGCTCTTTATTTCTTCAGGTGGATTCAAGTTTCTGCCTAGTAACCTTTACTTTAGTACTGAATGACTCCCTGTGATGTTTTTCTAGGAAAGGTATGCTAGTGATAAATTATCCCAGTTTTTATTTAACTGGGAATATATTATTATTTCCTTCATTTTTAAAGGAGAGTTTTACTGGAAATAGAATTCTTTGTTGACAGTCTTTTAGCACTCTGAATATGTTATTGTACTGCCTCCTCACCTTTATGGTTTTTTGTGGGAAGTTAGCTGTTAATCTGGTTGAGGATCTCTTGGACATAATGAGTCTCCTCTTTCTGCTTTCAGAATTCTTTGTCTATAGCGTTTGATAGTTTGATTATGATGTGTCTGGGAAAGTTTGTGGAACTTCTTGGATGTGTAGGTTAATATTTTTGCATCAGATTTGTGATTTTTTTCAGCCATTATCTCTTTACATATTATTTGTGTCCCTCTTTCTCTCGCCTTTCCTTCTGAGACTCTCCTCATGCATATGTTGGTAAGCTTTACAGTGTCCTACAGGTCTCTTCAGTCTCTGTTCATTTTTCTTCATTATTTTTTTCCACACCTCAGACAGGATAATCTCAATAAACCTGTCTTCAAGTTAACTGGTGCTTACTTCTGCCTATGGAAATCTACTGTAGAGCCTATCCAGTAAATTTTTATTTCAGCTATTGTACTTTTTAACTTCAGAATTTCTGTTTGGTTCTTTTTTCTATAATTTATGTGCCTTTATTATATTCTCTACTTAGTAAGACATCTTTCTCATACTGGCCTTTAGTTCTAAAGACATGGTTTTATTTAATTTTTTGAACTTGCCTAAAAGAGAACTCTGAGAGTTCATTATTCCACCTATTTTGCTGTCTCCTAGATTTCTTTATCTTCTTTAAACATCGTTTTAATATTTTGTGTGATGAAATGGAAGAACGTATAAAGCACATATAGTGCACACTGTAGTGGTTGCTTCAAAAGCACTGTGCAGCTATTTGAGTTGAAACCTAACTATCCATTTTTATCATAGAATACCATTTTTTATTGACGGACTACCAGTTTTATTAAGACATAAGTAGTTTACAGATATTTTCTTGAAAAGGAATAAAGTTAGTCTGTCATTTTAAGGAAAACAGCTGACAGAATTTGATGCCAATGATAAATTTCAAGCTCTCAAGCAAAAAATAAGAATTAGGGAAAACATGTATCTATCACTGTGAATTTGACAGATTCCCAGTACTTATGTTTTCCTGATAAGTAACATTATGTTTTCCTGATGATGTTAACAAACGTAATTTTTGACATTAAGTAAGGAGCTGTATCAGTGTTTGGAAGACCTGCATAGTTCCATTAAATAGTATTTTCAGAATGATCAATATGTGATGTTAATAAAATCATGTGTAGGTAAAAGATCTATGAAAGTATAAAATAGACCAATAGATTTTAGCATAGAAGTGCAAAAAGTTCATTGAGATGGGCTCAGTTTTCACGTAGAAACTAACCTTTAAGAAACTAACAGAATAAATGTCAGGTATAGGCGATGGGGGATGGAGGCAGCAAACCACGTTGCCATGAATGTACCTATGCAACAATCTTGCATGATCTGCACATGTGCCCCAGAATCCAAAGTACAATTAAAAAAAAGAAACTACCACTTATCAATTTTTGGTATAAGGTATAATATTAAAGAAGAAAACTCATAATTATTTGAAAAAGATGACTTAAGTACTTTTCTTTTTTCCCACTGCATATCTCTATGAGGCTGAATTTTCTTCGCAACCAATTGAATACAAAAACAAATAAGAGAATTTAGCTATCATATTAATCCAGACATTACAGAAATGTATGAAAGTGTAAAACTGGGTCACCCTTCTCATTAATTTTTTTGTTTTTGAAAATATATAGTTAATTTGTATAAAAATATATATATTAACATATAATGGGTTTGTTGGTATTTTAAAGCAATTGACACATGAATAGTTTTTAAATTTGTTTTGGTTTCTTCTATAGTAATTATCAAGAGTTGGCCAGGCACAGTGGCTCACAACTGTAATTCCAGCACTTTGGAAGGCCAAGGCGGGCAGATCACCTGAGGTCAGCAGTGCAAGACCAGCCTGGCCAACGTGGTGAAACTCCATCTCTACCAAAAACACGAAAATTCTCTGGGTGTGGTGGCACAAGCCTGTAATCCCAGCTACTTGGGAGGCTGAGAGGCAAGAGAATCACTTGAACCCTAGAGGCAGAGGTTGCAGTGAGCCGAGATCATCCCACTGCACTCCAGCCTGGGTGACAGAGTGAGACTCCATCTCAAAAAAAAAAAAAAAGTTATAATTCACATAAACAGAAAATTTTAAGACCTTTAATAGTATTTAAAAGTGCAAAAGGATTCTGATTCTGAAGAGTTTGAGAACCACTATGCTAGGTTTTCTAATTAAAACCCTTAATCACCTACAGCGGACCAAGTGAACAACAAAAAGGTAGCTACGGTTTAACACTTAATTCAGTTTCTCATATTTAGTACCAGTATTTTTGTGTTACCCATATCCAAAATCTGCTCATTCACACAAGCAAGATGGTCAGAATTATTTAATCTGCAGAGAATATTTTAGGTTTACCCTCTATGCTACTTGAATAGTCATGCTCCTTCTGTCTCATGGCCTTTGTGCCAGGCTGCTTCTTCTGTCTGGAAAGCTCTCCTACCCCTTCCCCTAACAATTCTTATTTATTCTTCAGATATCAGTTCAAATTTTACTACCTCAGGTAGTAAAAGCCTTCCCTGACCTATTCCTTCCAACCCCTTACACTTTCCAGATTTGATTAATTTCTCTCATAATTTCATCCTCTTTCCTTTCATAACATGTATCTCAATTGGTAATTATGATTTTTCAGGTGATTTAATTATTGAATATCTCCTCTCTAAAATTAAGTTCCATAAAGGCAATTTCTTTTTTGCTTACCATTTCATCCTCAATATGTATCACAGTGTTTGGCAGTATAGATATACAGAATGAGGCAATTATTTTTGAATATGAAAAACACATGCTGAAGCAAGGGAGAGTACATTTTATTGATTATTCCATCATTTTAAATAATTTTTCAAATTACCAACCATGAGCTGAGAGATCTGTTGAAAATGGTTTCCATTATACAAGCCTTCAAGTAAAAAGATATCTTCACAGTATAATGACTCTGAAATAAATTGTTTGTTTCACTTACGCAGATGCCATTTCCCAGAACCTTCTCCCAACTCATGCTTCATTGTTCTAAGATTTTTTTAAAGAATTACCAAAAAAAAAAGACTTTTACTAATGGTTATGCTGAGTCTTTTTCTAAAAATATATTTTATTAAATGCAGGAGGAGATTGATTTCATTCTGTATTATTTCTTTTGGGACTCATGGTACATTTTCCAACTTCAGAAATTGTTTTTAAAACCGCAAAAGTATCAGATTAAATTAATGTGGTGACTACCTCAGGACAGTAGTATTTTATTCTATTCCTTCCAAGAATGTAACTGTTAAAAATTACTACAGTTATTTATTCTTCACTTTACAATTTATTAACTGAGAGGATCATATTTTATTCTCTTCCATTTGAGGAACTTTGTGTGTGTGTTTTCAGGCAACAGAAACAAATAGTTTTTCATTTTAGGGCTCTAAACTCTGGTCCTGTTTTAATTAGGAGACCTTTGAGATTTGGATGAAGGCGGCATATTGTCCTTCTAGATAGCCAGGCAATATTTGCAAAATCTGTCTAACTGTAAGAGTTACAGGCCTCCTTCAGATAATAAGTCTGGTATACTTTAACAGCAGTGCTTTCAGAATTTACAGCATCTACTTTAGAGCACTCAGTGTTGATCTTATTGCTAATCTCAAATGGTTTTGTTTTACACAGAAACAAATGGATATCAATGCTGCTATTCAAGCCTTGATTGAATCAAATACTGCCCTACAGATGGAGGTAATATATCTGGTTTTACTTATATTGGCACTGTCTCTCAATATACCAATTAAACAGAAAAAAATTTTGGAGGCCAAAATGTGACATTATCTCAAAGATTATATTTTAAACAGATTGAAAATGTGAAACCATTTTCAAGGACAAAGTAAGTGATTTTAGTATAATTAAACAGAAATATATGCCTAGGATGTTTTGTAAGAAAAACATTTAAATCAAAAATGTAATACTGTTAAAGGATTTATTTGTTAGGAATTTGGTACTATCCAAGAAAGTAGTTAAATGAAGTTAGTCATGTTTCTTAAAATGAGATACATGTGTTATCACTACTCATCTTATTTAAACTCTTAATTATTCAATGTGTAATTTTAAAAACATAATGCAGTAGGCATAGCAATTCTTATGTTAGCTTTAAAACTAAACTTGCAAGTGTGAATTTAATCTTTTTAAAGGATTAAGGCTAATAAAGCATACACATATGTCTATGCTTCAATATAAACTGTTGTTTACATTCTACTCCCAACTTATACACACAATGGAAACATATTTTTCTCCCTCCTTGGCTCATGTTGGTCCTTAGGAGTTTTTTGCTTATGTAATTCTTATCATGACTTGGCAGAGCTACCAGAATACTGAAGTGACTTTAATTGACCACAGCGAAGAGATATTCAAAACCCTCAACTACCTTAGCAATTTACTGCACAGCATCAAGAATCCTCTTGGCACACGAGATAACCCAGCACGAATCTGCAAAGATTTACTGAACTGTGAACAAAAAGTATCAGATGGTAAGTTCTTGGTTACCTTGAACTCTGATGTCAAATTTCATTCCATCAAGTCAGTGTGTTTGAGATTTCTAATGTGTTCATTACAAATCATAGTTAGTTTGATAAAACCCTGGCAGAAGCCATTTTAATGTCATCAAGAATAAAATACTCTAAGAAGGAGACATGCTTCTGATGTCATCCACCCCTAGCTATATCATTTGCTTACATTTTGTATTTGGAATGTAGCGCATTCATATTAAAAATTAAGATAGGTGGGCTTGGACCTTTGCATTAACAGACAATAGCACCCGTCACAACTTGGTAAGTCAGGACTACCAAAGTTAACAACATAAATAAATGTATTATAGAATCTCCTTCATCTTACTCCCTAAAAGTATCTTTTTAAAAATACAAAACGGAATTTTATCCCATTCTAGAGTTGATGACCATAAAGATGGGAGTGGTTTGTCATTCTTGGAAGTTTCTCATCTCTACACAGATGCCTCCATTTCTTTAGCCAGAGGTGCAAAAATGAATTTAGATTAGATCAATCAAGGAAAGGGAAGAGTAAGTCATCAGTTAAATAGGGGAAACCCTGTCTGCCGCGAACTCTAGTTTTAACACAATAAGATGTTTGAAAAAATGTATGACTTGAAAAATGCTGATGTGAAAAGTGCTGATTTGAAAAAGCTATGTTATGTTATTCTGTGGTTATTTTAATTTAGTTTATACATATGCATATGTCTCACATACATGCACTCTCACCCACACAAACACGTACATATGCACATGTCCAAAACATCTGCTTCTATTCTAGAACTTCAATGAAAACATTCATTTTGTTTATATTAATAAAACACTTCTAAAGATATTTTTTGCCCTAAATTAATATAAAAACTAAAATAATACTTACAATTGTAGCTGCCTGTAATACTTCTCAGCTTGATTCTTTCCCATATTTGAGGGCATGAAAATGCAACTCTATAGAATTGAAAGTAATAAATACATTGTAAGACATATAAAATTAGTATGAAATCTAATTCAAAATCTACCTTCCTGATAAGAGAAATAACTAAATGGTGTGTATTATGCAATATTCAAAAGATCTTTATGCCCCCAAATACTTTCATCACTAGGATATGATAAGTGTTTTAGAGAAAAACAAAACAGCAGGGAAGGGGGATTTATCAAATCCTATAGGAAGTAGAGCACAAGATATAATTTTTAAATAGAATCATCAAATAAGGCATCTATGAGAATATGCCATTTGGGTGATATCAGAAGGAGGTAAGAGAGCAAGCCACAAGAAATCTAGATAAAGAGCTTTCCAGGCACAAAGAACAAATGCAAAAGCCCTGAGCCTTTGACTGTACCTAGCATGTTTTAGAATTAGCAAGAAAGCCAGCATGAATGGAAGAGAGTGCATATGGGGGAGAGTGGTAGGAAATTAAATTAGACAGATATCAAAAGGTCAGATTGTACAGGACCCTTTAGAGACTACTCAGAAGTCTCTAGCTTGTACTCTTAATAAGATTGGAAACCACTGGAAATTGCTGAGCAGAGAAGTGACATAATTTGGCTCAGATTTTTAAAATATTACTCTACCTAATATGTTGCAAATATAACACGAAAGACAGGGGTAAAGGTAGGGAAACCAATGAGAAGGATATTGACACAATGCAGGAGAGATGATGGTTGGCTGGACTAGAGTTGGTTACAGGGGAAGTGGTAAAAAATGGTTAGATTCTTGACGATGCTTTATGCCTAGTGTTCCATTATGGGAATGCTAAGCACATGGGAGTTATTTATGTCCTACTGCTTAAGGTCATCACCAAGGTCTGATTGCAAAAATTAAAAAAAAAAAAAAATTGCAACCTCAGACATAAATGGGTTAAGGTAGAGCCAGCAGTTTTTGTTGATGGATGGGATGTGAGCTTTAAGAGAAATAGAATATTAAAGGATTAATCTTAAGATTTTGTTTTTGTTTTGTTTTGTTTTTACTGTAGAAGGGTGGGAGGTTGTTAATAGGAGATGCAATTTTGAAGAAAAGATCAGGAGTTAAGTTTTAGATATATTTAGTTTGAGGTATCTCTTAGAAATTCAAGTAAGAATGTCAAGTAAGTAGTTGATTACTCAAGTTAAAGTTCAAGAGGAAGGTCCTAGGTAAGTGTAAAAATTATGAAGTCATTCACATTTAATTGGTATTTAATGTCTTGATACTGCTTAAGAATACCTAGATAGTAAGTAAAGGAAAAGTGAGGTCTAAAAACTGGATCCGAGGGTTCTCTAACGTTTAGAGATCAGGAAGGCAAGGGGGAACTAGCAAAGAAAACTAAGAAGAGCTATCACTGAGATAAGAGGAAAACTAGATAAATGTGGTGTCCTGAAAATCAAGCAAAGAAAATATTTGCCAATGGAGGAAGGAAGGAATCAACCAGGTCAATGTTAAGTAAAGCAAAGACTTAGAAAGACTACTGAATTTAGCAATGCAGACATCAGTGAGGACCTTCATCAAGAGCAGTTTAGAGGAATGGTAGTAGTTAAAACCTAATCAGATTGTAAGAGGAAAGGATAATGCTAGGAACTTTTCATTCCCAGGAATAAAGCAGGTAATTCATATTACCTGGCTAAATTAATTCTTTAAGTTAAAAGCATAAAATAAATAACAAACAGCAATAAACTTTCAAGCTAAGACTTTAAAGGAGACAACACAAAGTGAACCCAATGCTTGGAGGTACTTTTGCCGTCAGTATGTTGAGAAGCTTGGTGACTTCATGGAGGGAGGGGTCAAAAGTTAGAATCTGTGGCCCACAAAAGGTGAGGACTTAGGCTTTCAAAGGCCTGTATTCTAGTAGTAAACTGGAAGAATATGAACATTTATGCAGACTGCAGCTTTGCTTCACATCATCTGGATAGCTCAGAAAATCCCCAAATTTCAACTTGTATTAAAATGGTTCCAAACTGTTGGCACCCATACATAGCTATCAGAAACAAACAAAAATCTTCCATAAAGGATAACATTATTCTAGGACTCAAATTATTTCCACAAATAATTTCAAAAATGCACTGCCCAACACACAATCGATGACAACCAAACACACAAGTTGATAAAACACCATTAATGAGAACTGATAGAGACAGCAGACAATGAAAGCAGACTCAAAAGAGAGGATAAAAGAAGTAGAATTTAAATCTGCAAGTATAATGAACAAGATAAGTCTCTATAGGAACACAGTTTATTCACTATAATAAGAGAGAAAGTAGGCCAGGTGTAGTGGCTCCTGCCTGTAATTCCAACACTTTGGGAGACTGAGGTGGATGGATCACCTGAGGCCAAGAGTTCGAGACCAGCCAGGCCAACATGGCGAAACCGTATCTCTACATACAGAAATTACCAGGCATGGTGGAATGTGCCTGCGGTCCCAGCTACCCAGGAGGTTAAGGTGGGAGGATCTCCTGAGCCTGTGGGAGTCGGAGGTTGCATTGAGCTGAGATCATGCCACTGCACTCCAGCCTAGGCAACAGATCAAAAGCGAAATTCCTATTTAAAAAGAGAGAGAGAGTAGAATATATGTGTACAAACACAGACAGGTGAGTAGATAGGATAGTGGGAGCTTATATAAGTTATATAAGTTTTCTTCAGATTCCTTCAGTTGTCTCAGTGAAATTGGAAGGTTATTAGTTGAGGATAAGAATGAAGGAGTAGGTATAAAATAGTTAACTATCTTAGTGATAGATAGAGGCTTTAGAGACACATTTGAAGTGAAGCCCATCCCAACAGTTGTGTTTTTCTCCTACCACTTTTTTTCTGTGCAGGTATAGGCACAGGGTTAGGGAGAAACTTATGTAGGGTTGAGGATTTATAAGACAAGTAGAATGAAATGAGGCAGGGCAAGGGTGTTAAGGAAGTTCATAAGGACATAACTATAGTAAGGAACTGTGGGTTTTTAAGCTGTGTGAGAAGGGAAGTGAATATATGATCACAAGAGACAATGAAAAAGTGATAGTAGGTCCTGATGAAACTGAAGAATTATCAGAGTTAGGACACTAGAGGGAATGAACTGGAAAGAGAAGATAAATGAAATTATGGAGGAGATGCAGTTGGTAATAACAAAAGCTAGGATATGGCCTTGGAAGTTAATGGTTAAAATAAGGTATGAGGGTAGAGGAAGGCTACAAGATCATTGGTAGAAAAGTAAGAGGCTTGGGAGGATACAATTCAAGGAACTGAGAGGCCAACATATGGAAAGCATCATCCGTGTGGATTTAAAATCACCAAGAAGTAGGTCATAAATAAATTTTCTGAAAGTGATTGTAAGCTAAAATTGTCAAAGAAAAATCGTGGATTATTACACCAGGAGGGAGTAATGAGTGATGTAATGTGATTATAGTAATTTCAACATGGAGTGTTTTTAGGGAGAAAGTGGAAAGAATGGTATGGAAGTAGCAACGAAGAGCAAGAAAGATGCCTTCCCACCTTCCGGCACAAACCTGTAGAGGCTACAAGAGAAGCAGTGTACTCAGGGAAGAGCTAGTTTTGAGTCAGAACATTTAGGCTCACTAAAGACATATCATGTTATAGGAGTTTAATTGTAGCTCAGCATACCTTGAAAGAAATTACGGAGCCTCTTCCAGTTCATCATTGTCAAACACAATACCTGAATTCAAAGCATTTTACCCCATATAACAATAAAAATTTGCTTGATGGAAAACCTTTCACAAAGAATTTTTTGTTATTAGCTTATGTAGTAGTAGAATAGTATCTCTTGGAAGAGAAGAGAAGGTGAAAGAAGATATGTGTTTACCCCATTAGGTAAGACTGGAAGCCCAAATAAGATTCTGATGAAAAATTCAGCTGCACTTTCTACAAACTTTATGAAATATTCAAAATTCTGAAGAAAAAGGATTAGGAATAGTGGACCTCCTTCACCCCTTTCTTCTAATATTTCAGTATATCAGTGGTTCTCCAGATGTGATCCGTGGACCAGAATTAGATACTGTTAGAAATGCAGATTCTTAAGCCCCACCCCAGACTTACTAAATCAGCCACTCTCAGGGGTATGGACCAGCTGTGTGTGTTTTCGTGATGGTTGATGCACGCTAAAGTTTGAACACCACTGCGACTGAGGACCATTTCTACCCTTTGAGCTATGAATTCAGCAAGTAAGAATTTTGAAGGATTAGTAGAACAGTTAAGGGGAGAATTTTTTTTTATCATACTTTAAGTTCTGGGGTACATGTGCAGAACGTGCATGTTTGTTACATAGTTACACACATGCCATGGTGGTTTGCTGCATCCATCACCCCGTCATCTACATTAGATATTTCTCCCAGTGCTATTCCTCCCCTAGCCCCATGTCCCCCAACAGGCCCCAGTGAGTGATGTCCCCCTCCCTGTGTCCATGTGTTCTTATTGTTGAACTCCCACTTGTGAGTGAGAACATGTGGTGTTTGGTTTTATGTTCTTGTGTTAGTTTGCTGAGAATGATGGTTTTCAGCTTCATCCATGTCCCTGCAAAGGACACGAACTCATCCTTTTTTGTGACTGCATAGTATTCCATGGTATATATGTGCCACATTTTCTTTACCTAGTCTATCATTGATGGGCGTTTGGGTTGGTTCTAAGTCTTTACTGTTGTGAACAGTGCTGCAGTAAATATATGTGTGCATGTGTCTTTATAACAGAATGATTTATAATCCTTTGGGTATATACCCAGTAATAGGATTGCTGGGTCAAATGGTATTTCTAGTTCTAGATCCTTGAGGCATCGCCACCCTATCTTCCACAATGGCTGAACTTATTTACACTCAAGGGGAGAATATTTGAGGATGTTTTGGAAGTTAGAGGAAGCTCAGGATGAGCTAGAGGAATCTTTGCTATGGAGTAAAAATAGAATTAACAAGGACTTCCACCTACTGTAGAAAATGACATTTGACAAAAACTGTTGAATTTTCTTGCTCTTTTAATGCAGGAAAACAGGGCTGCCTTATTCAAAAATTTCTGCCGTTTGTATTTGGAATAAGATGCTATTTTAATATTCTCAGTCTATTAGTATGGAATTAAGATGCTAGCCCATTGCTTTTCAGTCTGAGTATTTTCTGTTGTCTGAGTTTAGGCCCAGTTTTATTCTCTTGGGCACTCAGTGGAAGCACAGAGACTGGTAGACTTTCATTACCTATAGGGACTTCAGTTTTTCCCACTGAATGATAGAGTGGGAAAATCTGAAAGAGTACAAAAATGATAAATATTTAATTATGTTTTTCTTTTTAAAACAAAAATGTTTTCTTATTTTTGTTTTATGTATCACTATTATACATACATAAAGACATATTTTTCCTTCAAGAGATCAAAGTTGTTTCCATTTTAAAACAAAATGTTCATTTTAAACTCTGTAATGATGTATAACAGAAATATACACATATACTACATTAACTTCAACTTTTCTATTAACTATGTAACAATTCACTTTTAGTTGCTGAGCACATCTTCTTATGTATAGAATAAAGCAATCAATTCAGCTATTCTATCATTTTGATTAAAATTATGAAACACCCTTAAATTGATAGTTATGTGAAAAATACAGCGTTTTTATTGTCAATTTTACATAACACTTGCAGCATCTATTCATTCACTAAATGTGAAAATATTTATAATCTTCTAAGTTTTTAACAATTAACACTGTGATAATATGTATTTGAAATATCATGATAATTTATAAGGATGCGGTTGGAGGCAGTGACTCATGACTGTAATACCAGCACTTTGGGAGGTCAAGGCAGGCAGATCACTTGAGGTCAGGAGTTCAAAGCCAGCCTGACCAACATGGTGAAATCCCATCTCTATTAAAAATAGAAAAATTAGCCAGGCATGGTGGCACATGCCTATAATCCCAGCTACTTGGGAGGTTGAGGTATGAGAATCACTTTAACCCTGGAGGCTGAGGTTACAGTGATCCAAGATCATGCCACTGCACTCCAGCCTGGGTGACAGAGTGAGATTCTCCCTCAAAATTAAAATTATAAGGAGTATGGCATTTCATAACTTTATGTTTCACCCTAAATTAATAGGAAAATACTGGATTGATCCAAATCTTGGCTGTCCTTCAGATGCCATTGAGGTTTTCTGCAATTTCAGTGCTGGTGGCCAGACATGCTTACCTCCCGTTTCTGTAACAAAGGTATGTTACTGAATTTTAGAACGTATGTTGTTATGTTGCACAGTATCAGTGAAAATTATTTTTAAAATTCTATCACTTTAAATTATTACAAATTTTAAGAATGAAAGCAAAGATTAATTCTCTATTATGTATGACAAAGTGTTATTTTTTGAAAATAGTCATAGTAAATCTTGATACTTTGTGTCTTTTTATGATTTGGCTTAGTTTGGCTTACTCTACTGATTATGTTTTTTTAATTCCTTTAAAAATTGTGCAATATATGCTATATTTTTATGCGTACACACATATTAGAAATTTCCTAAACAGCTGTAGTGTTTGTAACCAGTAATCCATTTCCTGAAGTTTTGCTGAAAGTTATATTGTCATCATTAAAAATATTTTGCTACAAATCTTGCCATTTACGGTTGTTAGGCACACAATAACCTTTCTTGAACATCCACAGAACGCTACTAAAAACTTCCTTCATGAATAATTCTATAAACCAAATGTTTTGAATGAATGCATGTTAGTTTGTTAAACTAACATACATTATAACACTGGGAGTTATAACAAGTACTTATAAAACTTAAATCCTAGCTGTACCTATAACATATATTGAAATCAAAACTATGTTTCTTTCTTTTTCTGATTAAACCAGCTTGATATATGATCAAGAATTTCTCATTGACGAAGAACTGATACATGTGTCTATTGTGCGTTTTGTTCATGAGAAAAAGACAGCAGATAAAATTCAGTCTCTTTAGCTGCTTATTATTGAACTGCCCTCTCCTCCTAAAACACCTCTCTTCATTAACCAGGGCATTCCATCAATTTATCTTAATAGTCATTCATCATTATTACCCCTGAAATAGAAGAGGGAAGGATTCTCCCATTCCTAGGGAATCCATGAACCTCTAATAAAGAGCAGGATGATAGTTCTGTTTCCAAAATATCCCCGTCATCATCTTCATTCCAGTGGAAGTTGGCCCAGGATTGTCATAGAAGGAAAAAAGATAGGGCTGTGTGAGCTGTGCAAAGGAAATAGGAGGAGTGGGAAAGTGGCACTCTAGTTCTTTCCATGACTGAATCACTTCTCCCATTTATTCGATTCATAAACTCAACCCTAGGAAGACAAGAGAAATGCTGAGGTGAACAGTAGACTTGAAATCAGGGACTGGGGTTCTAATCTCTATTCCTCTATTAACCTAGGGAATAAAACTGTGATCTGCCAGAGGGCCTGCTCTGTGCCAGGCACAATGCTAGGTAAATTACATTTGTCATTTTTAATCCTCATAGCATCCATGCCAGATTGATGTTATACATCACTTTACTGACAGGGAAACTAAGGCTCAGAAAGCTTGAATATTTTTGCAAGTTTCTGATTCTGATCTGTAAAATGAAGAAATTGGATTACTTAAATTCTAATATTCCTTATTATCTTTCCATGTGTATGCCCTTCTTTTGCCTTTCCTCTCGTTTTGATTTTTTTCTTTCTGTTTTTCTTTATGATGTTATTTTTTTCTTCTACATTACCTCATAATTGATATTTGTCTAACTTTATGCTCAGAAATTAGAATAAATTTCTCAGTGGGAACCATTTCTGTTCACTTGCATTATGACCATATCCCTCCTTGAATAATGCTAAAATAGTAATGTCTAGAGTTGTAGGAAAATCTGCCTTCCTGTTCAAGCCTAGGAAACCTGCAGTCAGTCTTCTTAAGTCTGATATTGTCCTATATTGTTCACTGTATTAGTTAATACTTGTTTCTACATTCATTCATTCAATAAATTTTTATTGACGATTCACTGTATGACTGAAACTACATGCTAGCAACACAAAGAATAGAATTCTGTCCTTGTCCTTTAAGGTTCTGAAAGTTAAAATTACTCAACCAAATTATTGTTACAACTTGTAACTCATCTTTGGAAACTCTACAAAAAAATCTCAAAGGCAGAGACAGAATTTCAGATTTTTATTAAAAAAAAAGTATAAAAGCATTAACCAAAAGCAAATTATTACTACATTTTAGGTAATGTGAAAATTATTTTTATTTTATTAATATTGTATGTAGTAGCCTGGTGGTATGCTGAAGCCAGTTGATACAGGCTCAGAAAAGCCAATTATTTACATTTCTCCCCATTGCCATGTTCAGTGACATCACCTTGATAGTCTGAATTCAGCCATGATGGGAGTGCTTCTACCATAGGAGCCAGGAAATACTATAAATCAGATATTTTTTCCCCAAGAACCTGTGGTTAAACATTTACCAGTGCACCATTGACTGGCGCTTCAGTTCCAAGGAAAAGAGCTTTCTTGAGGCTGCCTCTGAATGACTTTCCTCAAGTTTACCCGAACTGTTAGGCTTCTCAATTGCCACGTGTTATAACCTTCATGTTGTTTCTATGGCATTAGTTGGAGTTTGGAGTTGGCAAAGTCCAGATGAACTTCCTTCATTTACTGAGTTCAGAAGCCACCCATATCATCACCATTCACTGTCTAAACACCCCGAGGTGGACAAGCACACAAACAAGTGGCCCAGGATTGCCTATTGGTTTCAAGGGATGGAATGGCCAGATTTTTAAAGTAGGCACTCTACTTGAACCTAAAGTGCTTTCAGATGACTGCAAGGTAAGGAAATGGCATTTTTAGAATTGTTGAATATAACTAATTTAAAATTGATAAAACCATAAATTAGAATAATTAGAGTAAGTCTTTAATTACAAACTGCAGATACAGAAGGGTAGTAAGTTTTAATGTGCCTGACTTGTAACTGCATTTTTCAGAATCAATCATTTGTTTATATCATACCTTATCAACTTGCATCATACAGATTGGTCTTAGATTTTTACATGCAAAACAGGTATTAATACGTAAATTTAATTTTTATTCCCTATATGAAATAATTATACCTGGATGGATGGATGGACAGATAGATGGCAGATAGATAGATAGATAGATAGATAGATAGATAGATAGATAAATAGTCAGTGCATTTGAATAAATATTTTCATGTGTTTTCACTGCTATAAATCTACATCTCATGATTGCATAAAAGGCAAGTTATAGAGGCAGGTAAGTTTTATTTCATTCTGTCAGTCCCTATACCTGTTACCAAATATGGGTATAACTACATATTGGCTCACCCCACCAGTCAGTATTTGAACTGTAGCCTATTTTTTTCCATTAAAATTAAATAATGAAGCTAGGCATCATGGCTTATGCCTGTAATCCCAGCACTTTGGGAGACCAAGGCAGTCAGATCACTTGAGGTCAAGAATTCAAGACCAGCCTGGCCAACATGGTGAAACCCCATCTCTACTAAGAATACAAAAATTAGCTGGGCATGGTTGGTGGTGGGTACTTGTGATCCCAGCTACTTAGGAGACTGAGGCAGGAGAATCGCTTGGACCCAGGAGACGGAGGTTGCAGTGAGCCAAGATCACACCACTGCATTCCAGTCTGGGTGACAGTAAGACTGTGTCTCAATATAAATAAATAAATAAATAAATAATGGGGCAGACACTGTGGGGCATGCCTCTAATCCCAGTACTTAGGGAGGCTGAGGTGGGTGGTTCACTTGAGGCCAAAAGTGTGAGACCAGCCTGGCCAACATGGAGAAACTCTGTCTCTACTAAAAATACAAAAATTAGCCAGGCATGATAGCACATGCCTGTAATCCCAGCTACTTGGGAGGCTGAGGCACAAGGATCTCTTGAAACCAGAGGCAGAGGTTGCAGTGAGCTGAGATTGTGCCACTGTACTCCAGTCTGGGCAACAGAGCAAAACTCTGTCTCAAAAATAATAATAATAATAAAATAATGGATATTATGAAAAATCTGTAATTTTAAAACACTATTTCTTAGAGCAGGTGTTGACAAACTATGTTCAACAGACCAAGTCTGGCCTTCCACCTGTTTTTGTGAATAAATTTTTATTGGAACACAGCCACCCTTAATTCATTTACTTATTATCTGTGGCTGTTATGACACTGCAGTGGCAGAGTTGAGTAGATGTGACAGAGACTTCAGGGCCCACAAAATCTAAAATATTTACTATCTGGCTTTTTAGAGAAGAATTTGCTGACCCCTGTTTTAAAGAATAGACTTGTCCATGTTATGTATCTATCGTTAATTATTTTAAGTAGCTTCATTTCCTGTCCTTGTGTACTGTCGAGCCCATGATTTAGTATCTCTTAACATTTCCAAGGTACTCTACTTTTTCATAACATTTTATTTCCAGAACAATAGTGCTTGAAAAATCATAGGCAAATAGAAGTATATAGCTCTTATTATCTATATTTGAAGAGATCAGTATCATCAACACATTTATTTAACTTGTACTGTCTGGCCCAGAAACATTCAGTGACTCACTAGTACTTCTGAGATACAGTCCAAACTTATCAACTGTATTTAGTGCTCACAACAACCAGATTCCAACCTGCCTTTCTAGCTCAGCCTTTCACTGGCTGTCTGTTAAAAACTGTAGCCAAACTCATCTGTTACAATGATAATAGTGATAATAATATCAGCAGTGAATACTACTATTTATTAGGAATTTTATTATATGTTAAGTGAACATGCATTACATAAATTATTTTATTTATAATAACATATTCTTTGTAAAGAATATATTATTAGTCCTATTTTGTAGGTATAAAAGTAAAGGCCCAGAGAACTTGCTCAAAGTTATTTTGAGCAAAGTAATGCAGCCAATTAGAGTAATTAAAGTAAAAATTTAGTTTTTAAATTGTTTTAAATAAAAGTTAAATTTTAAAATTAAATAAAATTAAAGTAATGTAGCTAATTAGATAATCGTAGTCAAGAAGCTAATTAGAGGAGGAACAAGAAATCAATCCCAGGCATGCCGAACTTCAAACCCCTTGATTGAAACTTTATTTAATCCCCACAAGGCTGTGAGGTAGGTTTGTATTATTCCCATTGTATATACAGGGAAAGTGACAGTACCAGAATTTCTATCAAAATCTGTCCCAGGTCAAATCCGTTAATTTAAACACCAAATTTTGTCCCAGGTTAAATCCGTTAATTTAAGCTAATGTTCAAAGCCGATTTCTACTTGCCCATTTGTTTTTTAGTTTTTTGTGGTTGTTGTTGTGTGTGTATATTTGTGTTTTAGTTTTCTGTGGTGGTGGTTCTGTGTGTATATATGTGTGTCTGTTTAACTTATGCTATTCATTTTCTCTGGAATGACCCTCTATACCTTACAATAAAGTGGAAATTTTAGGCATACTTTAAAGTCCATCTATATTCCAAACTTTTTCATGAAGTTTTTCCTGAGTACTCTAGTTAGAAATGAGGAATTTGGTACTCACTATTTACATTTTTTATATTGTACTTTCCATAGATGACCTTTCCGTTGTTGTTAAATTGTTTATGTTTTTACTCTCTTCAACTAGATTTATAAGCCACTAAAATTCAGAAACCAGAACTAATTTAGTCATCTTTGTATTTCACGAGCAGTATAAGAACACCAAGGATTATGTCTTATTCAGCTATGCTAAATATACTTAGTATGCAATAAATATTGCTTAAAAGACTTGAATGAATCTAACAGTGCCTCTCACACAGAATTTTAGGTCTTGTTATCGTACCAAGTTTATGAGTTTTGGCAAGTAACTTATTTTCAATGAGCTTCAATTGCCTTAGCTTTAAAAATAAGGTTTGTTGCTTAAATAATCTCTAAGTTCCTTCAAAATTTAAAATTTATATCATGATAATTCTGGGAATAAGTGAATTAGCTCCTAAATAACAGCTCCACAAAACTCATCAATTATGTTTCTCTATTGTGTCTGGTTGAATTTTAATGATAGGATATTTTATGATATATTTTTGTTCCATAGACTTTATTAGAAACAAAAGAGCATATAGTAATAAGAGAGACAGAAAGCCATGGAAGGAAGAGAAGAAAGAGGGAAACTATAAATAGAGAGCTACAAAATGGGGGAGAAAAAGAAACCTAAAAGATGATTGCACATAATTATGATTTTAACCATTTCTGACCAATTGTTTATTTTCTACCTAAAATACAGAGGTTCAAATAGGTTGTTCTCTTTTATTATAGAAAAATATCCATCATGAGGAATCAGTCCCAAGTAAAGGAAGACAGAACAGGTGATTATTACTCATACTAGGAACATTGCAGCCTTTTAATTCATATCTGGTTCAATGATTCACAGACAACTGAAGCAGAAGCCTGGCCTTAGCCTCTGGAAGTGAAAAATTAGAACACACAATGCCATTCTAGAGAAAGGAATAAGCCCAGGTTTTCAGTTAAATTATAGTAATTTTGCCATTTACTGAGCATTGTTCTAGGTACTTTCTATTTATTATCTCTAATCCTTAAAACAAGTTCACATTATCTATGAAGGGCATTGTCTACTGAAAGTGACTACAAATGAAATACATATGAAAGCATATTGTTCTTATTTTGCAGATTCAAGATGGCAGCTGGCATAAGGCAACATTTCTTTTTAACACCCAGGAACCTAATCAACTTCCAGTGATTGAAGTACAAAAACTTTCTCATCTCAAAACTGAACGAAAGTATTACATTGAAAGCAGTTCTGTATGCTTTCTGTAAAGTCTCTGAATTACTTCTGAATTCATGCTGTTGGTCAGGTAATTCCTGCAGAGAGAGAAATAAAGACAGAAAGATGCTGTCTTTATGAAATGCATGTAATAAAGCATTGGCTAAATCTTAAAGAATCTCAGGAAGAACAGACTTCCTCCTAAGAAGGAGAAAAGACATTTTTAAAGGACTATGATTGATAAAGTATTTAATACTTTTAAAAATTATATTGATCTCAGCTTTCTTAGAGAATTCCCTAGAACTAAAAATTTTTAAATATGGAATTCTTCAGGGTATCTTATATTTTTGACTGAGCGCGTAGTACCCATTAGACAGCTGGAGATGCAGAGCGCTATGGAGCAATACTGGCAAATGCTTCCAAACGTGCACTGCTTCTGTCTAAAAATTACAAGCCACAGTCTAATATGTCTTATTTTCCAAAACACTAAGCTGTATTCAGTCCCCCGATGGGCATATACATCTTAGCCGGTGATACACTACCTCTTACGTGTTGCCTCTTTGTGTTGCTTGGTGCTCTTTCTAAAACAAGGTGCTTATGGCTTTCATAGACCATTTTATTTCCTTTTTCATCTTTGTCATTCTTTAAAAGTATATGTACTGGTTACATCAAGATATGTTTTGGTTGTTAGTACTTATTTTAATTTGTTTGGTCACACACTTAATAACAAGTAAAACTATTTATGTGAAGTCCTTGTTTCATTTTAAAATTCTCTTTGTGTATATGGAATCAAAGCCAGCACATTGTAACCTGTGCTTATACACAAAAGAATTGGGAGATTTCTTTGTTTTTGTTTTATTTTTTAAATTGTTGTAAAAATTATTATAGGCCAGCTACATTTGGTAGTAGCTTTGGGGTAGAGATTAGGGGTTGTGCCATACTGTTTTTAAAATTCATGATCATCTGGAATGATACTTTGTGTATATATATTTTGTAAAGTTTTAATTCAGCAAATTTTTTTTAAATTGCTGCTGTTTTAAATTATAAAACCTTTATATTTCTGCTTTTTAGAAATTATATGTTTTGTAGTATTCATTGATTTCTTTCACTGTACTTAAATTTAGTGTTAGTACTTTAAAAAATTAATTTACCAGTCTTTAAAGCAACATCCAGAAAAAAAAGTATTTTCCCATTTAAAATAGGCTCAGCCAGTTCAATGTTTCCTTGTTATCAGAGAAATGTTAGTTCAGTATTGAAAGAAAAATATTATACCTCTCGGTATCTAGAAAAGCTTGTTCATCCATTATAAATATATCTGTAGCCACAGCAAACCACACTTACCTATCTATAATAAAAATGTGCTTTAAATCATTTTGAGTGGCATTTGTTTTTCCTCTTTTGTTACAATATGCCTTTACTATGTGTGATAGCCCCTCTGGCATAGCCTTTCTATGCTGTGTATATTTATATTGTTAAGAAATATCTTTTATATACCTGCAAAAGGATTATAGGACCTATTTCCATGACAAAAATAAACTTTCACACATATGATCAAATGATTTTCAACAAGAGTGCCAGTGCCATTCAATGGAGAAAGGACAGTTATCTCAACAAATGGTTCTGGGAAAGCTGGATAACCACATGCAAAAGAATGATGTTGAACCCTTACCTTATATTACATACAAAAAGTGATTCAAAATGGGAGCAAATATCTAAACAAAAGAGCTAAAACTATAAAACTCTTAGAAGAACACACAGGAGAAAATCCTTCATGACAATGGATTTGGCAATAATTTCTTGGAATGATACCAAAACATAGCAAGAGAAAAAAATAGATAAATTGGGCTCTCTCAATATTAAAAATTATCTGTGCATCAAAGAACACTATCAAGAAAATGAAGAAGGAGCCCAAGGAATATGATACAATATTTGCAAATCATATATCTGATAAGGGATTAATATCCAGAATATATGAAGAACTCCCGTGACTCAACAGCAGAAGAAACAGCAACCCATTTTAAAGAATGGGCAAAGGACTTAAATAAACATTTCTCCAAAGATATAGAAATGGCCAATGAATAAAAAGATGCTCGCTGGGCACAGTGAAGGTTCATGCCTGTAATCCCAACATTTTGGGAGCCTGAGGCGGGAGGATTGCTTGAGTCCAGGGGTTCAAGACCAACCTGGGAAACATAATGAGACACGATCTCTACAAAAAAATTTTCTAAAAATTAGCTAGGTATGGTGGCACAGATGTGTAGTCCTAACTATTTAGGAAACTGAGGGAGGAGGATCACTTGAGCCCAGGAAGTTGAAGTTGTAGTGAACCATGATCACGCCACTGCATTCTAGCCTGGGTGACAGAGTGAGACATCGTCTCCAAAAACAAAAAACAAGAAGAAAAAAAGAAAACAGAAGACGCCCCAAATCAACAGTCATTGGGGAAATACAAATCAAAACAAACCACCAGGAGGTACAAATTCTGTGGTCTAAGGCAAAAATATGTTGATCTTTATCCCTGTTTCCTGGCACAGGGGTCCTGAGACTCCTGGAATTTTCTAAGTAAGACGAGTGTCTTCTGTTATTTATAATGAGCCCTTTTCAATCACACCTGAGTTTATGTTAATAAGGTTTTTTAGAGTGGAGCCCCTTAAGAGCCTCAGGATGGAACTGGTCCCCAGAAAGACCAAGTAATTAGAGGGTTGAGACTTTCAGTCCCACCTACCGACCCCAGGGAAGAGGGGAGGGCAGGCCCTGGAGATGGAGCGCTATAAAAACTGTTCAACAGTGAAATTTAGAAAGATTTCAGTTTGGTGAACTCATTAACTTGCTGGGAAGGTGATATGCCCAGTAGGGAATGGAAGCTCTGCTCTATACTCCCCATACTTTGCCCTATGCATCTCTTCCAGTGCACTATTCCTAAGTTATAATAAACTAGTAAACATAAGTAAAGTGTTTCCCTGAGTTCTGTAAGCCATTCTAGCAAACTATTGAACATGAGGAGGGACATCATGGAAACCTACCATTTGAAGTTTGTTGGTTAGAATTACGGATGGCCTGGGACCTGCAATTGGCATCCGAAGTGGGGACTGAACCCATTAATCTATGGAACCTGATGCTAATTTCAGGCAGTCTCAGAATTGACTTAAATTGTTGAACATCCAAACTGGTGTCTGAAGAATCTAAGAATTGGTTGTTAGTATTGGAAAACACCCCAGAACTTTATACCCATTAGGATGGCTATTTTAAAACTAAAAGGAAAATAACAAGTGTTCTCAAAGACGTGGAAATTGAAAGCCTTGTGCATAACTTGTGAGAATGTAAAATGGTACAACCGTTCCACAAAATAGTTTGGTGGTTACTTAAAAATGGGGTGTGTGTGTGTGTGTGTGTGTATTTATGTATATGTATATATCTATGTGTATGTGTATATATATATATATAGCTTTATATACATATAAAGCTAAATGTAGAATTACCATATCATCCAGCACTTCTACATCTAGGTATATACCCAAAAGAATTGAAGGCAGGGATTCAAATAAATATTTGTATATCAATGTTTGTGGGAAGCATTATTACAATAGCCAAAAGGGATGAACAACCCAAATGTTAATAAAAAATGAATAGGTAAACAAAATGTGGTATATACATACAATAGAATGTTATTTAGCCTTCAAAATGAATGAAACTCTGTTTTATGTTACAACATGGAGGAACCTTGAAAATATTATGCTGAGTGAAATAAACCAGACACAAAAGGACAAATAGTGTATGATTCCACTTTTATGAGGTATCAAGAATAGACAAATTCATGCAGAAAGAAAGTATAATAGAGGTTACCAGAGGCCAGAAGAGGTGGGATTGAGGTGGGAATTATCCCTTATTTTTTTTGAGACAGAGTCTCGCTCTGTCACCCAGTCTGGAATGCAGTGGCAAGATGTCAACTCACTGCAACCTCTGCCTCTGGGGTATAAGCGATTCTCCTGCCTCAGCTGGGACTACAGGTGTGCACCGTGACACCGGCTCATTTTTGTATTTTTAGTAGAGGCAGGGTTTCACCATGTTGGCCAGGCTGGTCTCGAACTCCTGACCTCAAGTGATCCATCCGCTTGGGCCTCCCAAAGTACTGGGATTACAGACATGAGCCACCATGTCTGGCAAACTATCCATTTTTTAATGAGTACAGAGTTTCTGTTTGGAATGACAGTATTTTGGAGATAATGATGATGATTGCATAACAATGTTAATGTACTTACTGCTACTGAATAATACACTTTAAAATAATTAAAAGTCAATTTTATGTTATACATATTTGTATATGCAATTTTAAAAATAGGGCCTTGGCAAAGATGTCTGTTTTTTCATTTGAAAAAGATAAAAATGTTTTTTAAAAGGAGCACAAAATTTGAGTGTAAATTAGAGAAACCATATCCCATCATCCAGTCTACATGCTATACATCCTGTTCCCAAAAAAATAATAACTTAGTTTGGACTTAAATGATTTTTCTAGAGATCATTTAAGAAATATGTAGAGGAAGAAATGCCTTGCTTTATGTTTTAAGTGTGTTCCTGAAATATCAAATTTTAAGCAAATTTCAATCAACGTAATCATAGACAGTATAGTAGTTAAGTGTGCTCTGAGGATTGATTCACTGTGTGATTTGGGGTGTATCATTGTAGATTCATTGACTCAGTTTCTTCGCTGTAAGATAAGGATAATATAAATACTTATCTCATTTGGTTGTTGAGTGGATTCAAAAATGGAGAAATGTCTTAAAACAGTGTCTGTCGCAAAGTAATCACCATAAACATTAGTGGCTGGCTGCTATTTATTGCCATAATCATCATCATCATCATCATCATTGTTAAAGATTTAATAGTTCTACGATCATTATTACCAAGAAAGTTTGTGCTAAATCCCTTAATAAAATTATTCATCTGTTTTAAAGCCCATGCTATCCCCATAATTTGTTTTATAAATATAGATTTTTATATATTATAAAAATTAATTATTAAATATGAAGACTTTCTAGAAATGAAATGCAACCAAGGATATATATAATTAAGAAAGGTGGTTTGCTTTTCTCCCCATTTTAATGTATTAATAATATAGAAATTACAGTGGTTATTACAAAGTAAATATCATGGATGTTTTCTGTAATATGAAACCATAGCAAAAGGACTTAGAGGCAGAAAACATGAATTAAGTTTCAACTCTCCCACTTACTGGTTTGCAGTAGTTGGATAAATCACTAAATCTATTTTATTATCTTATTGGAATAGATAGAGAGAGACAGTAGGTAGGTATATATAATTTTTTTGTGTGCGTTTTTGGGTTTTTTTGTCTATATTGGGAAGTTTTCCTGGTCTGCTTCTCCTATCAATTAAATGAGAGAAGTATGTTAAAATCTCCAACCGTGACTGTGGGTTTGCCTGTTTCTCCTTTTGTTTCTCATTTTTCTTGCTTACACATATAATTAGTTGCATTCAAATTCACAGTTGATATATCCTGTAGTGTTCTGGCCAATGTTTAACACCCAGCTTACTAAGAGGGAAGAAAGAGACAATCCCTAATTTGTTAGTATTTGCCCATTTCCATGGTGTAAATACTTGTACCATGGCTGATGTCAAGCTACAAATATATTACTGAACACGGAGAAAGGAAGAGATAACACATTGTGTTTAATAAGCTAATCCAAGTTGACTTTAGCCCACCATTGGTATGTCATACTGTTAGAATGATTACTCTATCATTATGAAATATCCCTTTTATCTATAGGACTGCTTATTACCTTTATGTCTACTTTTTCTATTGTTAGTATATTTATACCACCTTTCTTTTGGTTAGTGTCTGCATGGCATATCTTTGTCCATCCTTTCATTTTTAACCTTTCTTTTTTTTTTCTTTCTTTTTTTTTTTTTAAAAAAAAAAAGAAAGAAAAATAAAAAATAAAAAAAAAAGAATGAAGGAGAGGAAGAAAGAGGAAGAGGGAGAGAGAATGGAAGTGTTGCTTTATTGCCCAGGCTAAAATGCAGTCTAAAAATGGGTATTGAAAGCCTCTTTTATACCAATAATTGTGCTTATTAATGGAGACAGGAAAAAATGAGGGAAGAAAATAACAAACAAGCAGCCAACCAATATTTCATTTAAACCTGTAAGTAGGTGTGATGTGGTGCTGATAAGAGTATATATTTTGTGTATTTAAAGTAGAGAGTTCTACAAATGTTTATTAAGTTTACTTGTTCCGGATCTAAGTTCAAGTCCTGGATATCCTTGTTAATTTTCTGTCTCATTGATCTGTCTAATATTGATTGATGTTGAAGTCTCCCACTATTGTGTGGGAGTCTAAGTCTCTTTATAAGTCTTATGTATCTGGAAATTAACCTTTCTGCATCCTTTTCTTTATTGTGTTTCTTATAAGCAGCGTGTTGTTGTATTTTTATTTTTAATCCACGTTGGCAACTTTAGACTTAGAGTATTTGGTCTGTTTGCATTTAATGTAATTACTGTTCCATTTGCATTTAAACCTGTTACTATTATTTTGTATTTATCTCATCTCTAATTTGTTTCCTTTTTCCTTCTTTCTTGCCCCCCTTTTGATTAGTAAAATATTTTTATTCTGTGTTTCCTCTTTTAGCTATGAGGCATACGTTATTTTTATTCTTTCAGTGGCTACCCTAGAGACAACAGTGACTAACTTCATATCCTTGACTATGTAGAAGCTATATAAATTAGTACTTTTCAGCTGGGTGCGGTGGTTCATGCCTGTAATCCCAGCACTTTGGGAGGCTGAGGCAGGTGGATCATTTGAGGTTAGGAGTTCAAGACTGGCCTGGCCAACATGGTGAAACCCTGTCTCTACTAAAAATACAAAAAAAAAAAAAAATTAGGTGTAGTGGTACATGCCTGTAATCCCAGCTACTTGGGAGCTGAGGCAGGAGAATTGCTTGAACTCAGGAGGTGGAGGTTGCAGTGAGCCGAGACTGTACCACTGCATTCCAGACCAGGTGATGGAGTGAGACTCTTCAGACAATACAAGCTGAGATTATGACACTGCACTTCAGTCCAGGTGACAGAGTGAGACTCTGTCTCAAAAAAAAAAAATAGTCCTTTTTCACTTTTCAGAAATACAAGAATATTACTACACTTTAATTCCATTTATCTCTTCCTGATATTTTGTGGTATTACTCTCATATATTTTTATTATACATGTATTTAAAACCCTAAGCATTTTAAACTGATTGTTCATTTAGTTTTTTCTGCCTATTTATCCTTTTTTGTGCCTTTCTTTTTTGTTGTTTTAAAAAATATTTTATTAATATGTAACAGTTGTACATATTTTGGCGATATGTGTCATATTTGGGGGATACATATAATATTTTGATATGTGTTTACAGTGTGTAATAATCAAATTAGGGTAATAAGAATATCACCTCAAACATTTATTTTTCCTTTGTGTTAGAAACTACTATTTTTAGTTATTTGAGGAACTTCTATATTGTTTTCCATAATGGCTGTCCTACTTTACATTCCCACCAACAATGCATGAGCATTCCCCTTTGTCTGTGTCTCCTTGCCAACATTTACTTCTTTTTCATAACCATTCTAAATGGGATAAGATGATGTCTCATTGCAGTTTTGTTATGCATTTCTCTGATGATTAATGATGTTGAGAACTTTTTCATATACCTGTTGGCCTTTTGTATATCTTTAACTTTTTTTCTTCTTTTGACTTTGTAAAGACTTTCCAGGCCTTTTGTATATCTTTAGAGAAAAATCTATTCAGATCTTTTGCTTAATTTTAATATGATTATTGAGTTTTTTTGCTATTGAGTTGTTCAAGTGCCTTAAATATTCTGGTTATTAGTCCCTTGTTAGTCGAATAATTTTCAAGTATTTTCTCTCATTCTGTGGGTTGTCTCTTCACTTTTTGTTGATTGTTTCCTTTGCTGCACAGAAACCTTTAGGCTCGATGTAATCCTATCTGTGTATTTTTTAATTGTATTATTATTATTATTATCTGCCATTGAGTTGTTTGAATCCCCTATATAATCTGGTTATTAGTCCCTCCTTGGATGAATAATTTTCAAATATTTTCTCCCATTCTGTAAGTTGTCTCCTCACTTTTTGTTGATTGTTTTCTTTACTGCATGAAAGCTTTTAGGCTTGATGTAATCCTATCTGTGTACTTTTGCTTTGTTACCTGTGCTTTTGAGGTCCTGCTCCAAAAATCTATGCTTTTCTTTTCTTCATTACCATGATTTCAGCTGGGATAATTTGCCTTCTGGTAGAGAACCTCCTTAAGTATTTCTTTTAATGTGAATCTACTGGTAAAAAAGGATCATCATTTTTTGTCTGAAAATTATTTCCCTTGTCTATGGGGAATTTTTACTGGGTATAGAATTGCAGATTGTCATTTATTTTCTTTTAAAGGTGTTATTCTATTGTCTTCTAGCTTCCATCATTTTCTGTTTAAATATCAGCTTAAAGTTTTATTTATTTATTTTATTTTTCTTTTTGAGACAGTCTCATTCTGTCATCCAGACTGGAGTGCAATGACACAATCTCAGCTCACTACAACCTCTACCTCCTGGATTCAAGCAATTCTTCTGCCTCCGCCTCCCAAGTAGCTGGGATTACAGGTGTCCACCACCACGCCTGGCTAATATTTATATTTTTAGTAGAGATGGGTTTTACCACGTTGGCCATACTGGTCTTGAACTCTAGACCTCAGTGATCCACCTACCTCAGCCTTGCAAAGTGCTGGGATTACAGGCATGAGCAACTGCTCCTGGCCACTTTTATTTATTTATTTATTTTCCCATTTATTTATTTTATTGCATTTTAGGTTTTGGGGTACATGTGAAGAACATGCAAGATTGTTGCATAGGTACACATGTGGCAGTGTGATTTGCTGCCATTCTCCTCATCACCTACACCTGGCATCTCTCCCCTTGCTATCTCTCCCCAACTCCCCACCCCCAACAGTCCCTCCCCTATTTCTCCCCAACTGACCCCAGTGTGTAGTGCTCCCCTCCCTGTGTCCATGTGTT